>NC_092423.1:78574646-78887882 GCF_036169615.1 Heliangelus exortis | reverse complement strand
AAATAGCTAAGGATGAGTAAATCTAGAAAGAGATGGAGAACCACCTGCTGCCATCACAGATGATTTGAAAAAGTTCCTAAATTGGTAGTCATTCTCATTGTTATTTAGTGTATGTACTGATTCAGCAATGGCTCTCCCTGCAATACAATTGTCAGCACTACCTGAGTATTAAGTTGTTAATGGAAAAATAAGGTGATAAATACACTTTTACAATCAACCCAACTAAAACAAAAACCTGCAGTACTTCAATAACTTGAGGAAACTGTCAAGACTGTATTTCTCAATCTTTGCTTGGTTATTACATTAAATAGATCAAAATATGCACATTTTTTCAGTCATTCAATCACCTTGCTTCATTCACTCCAGTATAGTTTTCTTTCAAGATGCAGAGTACAAGGGTAAGCAAAAAAGTACACAAAAACCTGATGCCTGCTTGCATGAAGGTTTCTCTACACACATGTAGCTGTGTTGAAGTACAGTGTAAAGTATATGAAGACTACATCTGAATGTTATGACTTACATTTTTCATTATAAATGGCATTATTTAATAGACCGAGTTGTTTGCATGCAGTATTTATGGCATTCACAATGTACCTGTGACTACAGTTTCCAGGTGCCACCATGCCATGTGCAACTTCTGCAAGCAAACATACTTCCTTTTGTTACTCCAGAGCCATACTCTGCTTTAGGCTCTCAGCTAACTCACAAAACCAACCATTTTGTATATTATCTACCATGCACTTTATTTCAAATACAGTGCATTCATTATTTATATTTTAAATGATGATTACTTCACCTACTGGCAACACAGCTGTAACTTTCATACCTGATCTTGTGATTTCTTTTTCTTCTTCTTCTTCCCCCAGCACCCTGAACTCTCTGCATCTTTTCCATTGGCATCACCACAGAGTAATCCATCAAGTTCATCTGTTCCCATCTGCTGTCCCTGAGATGTTTCTGCAGCTAGCCTGTATGAGAGGTTCCTCAAAATGCACACACAGTTTTCAACGGTCTGAAAAGTGTGACAAGAAACCAAACAAACCAGAAAACAAAACCAGAAAATGTTAAAAGTCTTCCATTGCTCACTGTATACAAAACGAAAGAAGTATCATTGATCTTTGCACACACATTTTCCCAGCACAATTCTTATCTGCTCAGTTCTGAGTGCTCCCTAGGTAACAACAGCTTAAGAGATTTAGAAATTTTTATGTAAAGATACCAGTAATGTGGAAAATACGTTTCTGTGAGTTGTTTCATTGTCATTCTGAATTTCACACTGGAGCCCAATGTTAAACATAAGCTGATGTAAAAAAGCAATCAAGAAAACCTGAACACACACAGAATATCAGCAAATTCCCACTTCTGAACCAAAAATGTTACAGACAGAAAACTGCAAGAGGTTGTGGGTTTGGTAGTTTGGTTTTTGTCTTCCTAAAGCCAGAAAGGGTTTTTTCCTGGCATTAATTCTCTGTAAATTGCCAAAAAAATGGGATTTTAATTCCATTCCACAAGTATATTTAGCACCAACAGATGATGGTTCCCGAGTCCCAAAAGTAAGACTAGAAATCTCAGATTCTTATTGCTTTTACTGCTTCTTGCCAGGCAGCAGATAGCTTATGAACAGCCTTTCTCTCTCCTCCATTTGTCCCCCCAAAAGGTTGTGCCTTCTGTAGAAGCTGTTGGCTGGAATCCACAATAAGACAAATTCACTGATAATTGAGCATAATTTCTGCAAGTCTAAAAGGAGTTCAGTTTAGACTTGGTTAAAGCCCACTCATTTAATTGGCTCACTCTGGTTTGACTATCCATAATAAGCAGGATATGAGCTTCATTTTTTGGAGGCAGGGAAAGCATGGTTAAAAAAAGCCATTTGATATCTAGCTATATTTATTTCAACTGTTCCTAACACTCCACAGAGATGAAAAGTGATAGTCACTACACCCCAGCTCTGCTGCTCCATTAACCCAGAACAGAATGACTGTGAGGATTTCAGCTCTGTATTACTCTGCCGTATTCACCAGTGAGGCAAACAGATGAGGATTCATTTACTTTCATACACTGCATGAACTTATGCCAGGTATGCATTTGGCACTCATTTTTTTCAATGACATTAAGTTTCAGAGATTATACTGAACTCAGACTCATATAGACAGTAATAACTGTTTATTTATTTTTAAACATAGGTGAAATTTCACATTACATATCTAGTAATATCCAGCCAAATGCGTAAATACATGCAGAAATATTTGAGTAGAAAACATTCTTAGTGTTTCTTTCACCCCTGAAAGCTATGCAGACTTCATAGTGACAGTATTTTTTAAAGTTTGCTGCCTTTTTCACTTTTAACATTTCCATATGTGAATTGTATTTACTCGCAAATTTCCAGGGCTTAAGTGCAACCAACACCTTCTTCACTAAAGTGAACTCTACAGGCTGAGGAAGTTGGTTCTAGTCATGCATTTGGACACCCTTTACTTCTTAACTTGTAGCTTTCAACTTTAAAGGGTCCTTGTTTTCCTCATTCCTATAGATATTTCTCAGTCTCATCATTAGGGGATGAAAATATGTAGTCTTTATACTTAATTAGATCAAATTAAAATTATGAGCACTAACTTTGCTCAGGGAGGTGGAGGAGTCACCATCCCTGGAGAAATTAAAAGACTGTGTAGATGCAGCACGTCAGGACATGCTCCAGTGGGCACAGTGGGTTTTTTCTGGGTTGATGGTTTGACTTGGTGACATCAGAGGTCTTTTCAGACCTCGACTATTCTGTGATTCACTAGGTAAGTTTTAAGCACTCTTAACCTCACCAAAATTAGGAATGTCTTTAGCAACAACTCTCCATCCCTATGCAAGTCCCCCATCCTCTTTCAAAGCATGAAAGAGCAGGGACCAGTTTTTCAGCTTTTATCCTCTAAAAGTACCACAGTTATCTAATAGGCCAGTTGTTGTGGCATTTGGAAAACAACATTTATTAACTTTGAAATAAAGCTCGTATTTTTTAATAACAGCACTATTTTTGAAACTAGATTAAAAAGTGATTTACAGCCAGTTAAATAATTTAATTAAAATTATATTCTGTTTTGGTATAAAGAGCTAGCAAGGAGCTACAATATGGTGTTTTGTATTTAGCTGCCCAACTGCAATAATCCTGTTAGACAGGAGGATAAAACTACTAAGGCAGACAAAATATTTTTTCTCTATTTTTTATTTCTGTATTTTTTTTCTCCATATATGACTTAGCCTGCAGTTTCTTTAAGGAACACAAGCTACCAATGACAATTAGAACAGTCTATATTAACAACATGAGACAAAACAGGGAGCTTACTGTCCTCATTATTTAGCTTTTTTAACAGTAAAACAATCTTGATACCAGTTGGGTCACATACAAGGAAACCTCTGAAAAAGCAGCAGCTGAGCTGTGAGATGGGGCATAAGCTGAATTCCTCGTCCACCTCCCACTCTGCTCCAGTGAGAACCCTCTAACTTCTTTCTGTCAAGCAAGCTGAATCAGGGAGCTTTGAAACGGTCCCCAGTTCAGCTCTTCGGAAGGTAATGAAGCTAAAAACACCCTCGCATTTCGGGACTGTGCTGCAGGAGGTAGCTGGCTGCAGGTTTGCTCTGAACCCTGTTGCCTGGTGCCTACCTTGTGGGTGGACTTCCTCTGACTGTCACTCTGCTAAACTTTTATTATATACTAATGGGTTGTGGGGGTTTTGGGGTCGTTTGTTTGTTGGCTTTGTTTTTTTTTTTCTTTTAAAAAGCAAAATCATGCCCCTAGCCCAGCACCATATGCTATAAACATCTCATAATTCCTCTCTCCTTCCCCTTAATTCATACACAAGTGTCAACTATTTGCTTCAGAAAGTTCTGGGCATTATCTCTCTCTAATCCACACACCCACAGTGATCTGTGAAGGATCAAAAAAACCCCAGTGGGTTTTAAAATTTTGCTGTGTAAATGGCTTCTCTCCCTTGATTCTTAGCAGTTTGCAAATGGACCAAGGCTGCCTTAGAGCAGCAACAATTAATTTATCAACATAAAGCAATTTATCATCCAAAAGCAACAGACTTTTGAAACTGGGCTTTTTCTTCTTCTCTGGAATACTTCCATTTGTTCCTAATCTTTACTCTGGAAATGCTTGAAGTCTTTTTAATTAGGTAGTGCCTTTCACCTTTGGAGAAGCCTGTTTATATCCTACCACTTCAGAGAAGTAAAGCTGACATAAAAATACATCTTTAAAAAGTTGCTATTGAAACCATTCATCGATCTTCTTTCAAGAACAAATGATCTTGGTAGTACTGCAAGCCTGCCTATTAATTTCCTTTTCTTTTTTTATTTTTTTTTTCTTGTATGCCTAACACACTGTTACTGGCTTTGTCTCATACTGACTACTAAAAATCAATCTTAATCTAAACCTGGCAGAGTACTGTAAGGAAGTTTACCCGGTGTATGACATATTTGCTCTTCTTAAGCCAGTATTTTATTTTCTCCTTTAATAACTCAAGTGAGAGGATGACATGCTTACCTGTGCACATTATGCAGGCAGACACAAATCCAGCACTCAGCAAGCACACAAAAACACACAGCTCAACAGAAAGGAAAGAAAAAAAAGGAGCTAAATTATGCTTCTCTAAGGCATCCCTCACAGTGCATTCTTTTTAAAAAAATGACACTTTATAGTCCTGATGTACCCTGAGTACCTGGATTTCTTGCTCCTGAAAAGACAAAGATGACAAACCTTACTATCAATTTCACTGCTCCCCAGAGCAGACTGGATCACGTACAGCAATGCATCCGTCAGGCCATCACACTCCCTCATCCTTCTGCGGGCCTCCTCTCCAGCAGAGCTGACATTCCTGCAAGGCAACAGAAAGGGTCACCACCTCCACACCTCCCATGCCCACCTCTCCTCCTGAAACACCCTCACAATTAACAAACAGATAAAACCACTTGTTTGGGTTTTTCTTCCTCCTTTCATCAGTTCAGAGCTTTGATCAGTGAAGACAGCTGTGAATGAGCTGAGAAAAATGTAGTGCAGAAGGGAACAAATGGAAGACTTCAGATTCTCCACAAGAAGGGGTTGAGAGGTCAAGGAGCATGCACCTACCTGAGCTGGGAGACTCATGGTTTACTAAAAATTGGCAAAGGGCTGATCGTTTGTCTTTACTATTTTTATTTTTTAAAGTAGGTTTTATGTATGTGAGATGGCATTTTTTAAATGTGCATATTTACATATAAATCAAGCTTTGAAAAGTCTAGAGGTTTTTTCAAAGAATTCTCCTCGGATTTGAAGAGCCCAGTAGTTAGTGCTCTTAACCTGAGAGAAAAATACTATCAAAGCATAATATAAAACACCTGATATTGCTTGCTTCTCATTTTACATGAGTATTTCCTTTTCTCTCTTTCTGAAAGAACATTAATGCCTCAATCTTCTCTTTATGTACTTGCTCACAAGTTGTTTTACATTGCAAAATTTAAAATCTCAGCTTGTTATAGTTATTCTGCTCCTCAAACAGGGCCAGAGGGCCTTATGAACACATTTATAAAAACACAATTAAAACAAATTTTACTGGATAATATCATGTGTCATAAAGCTCAAAATATTGATATTCAGAGAAACAAATACGTATGAATGAGCATATGTAAAGAGAGTCTATACTTGCAAACATCAAGCCTACCTGAGAAAAACTGCTTTCACATTTGAGCAGCAGTTTTGATTTGGAAATGGGTGAATTAGCAACCTCGGTAGTAAGGGAAAACTTTTCACACAGTGGTACACCTTAGTAGAAGACAACCCTCTGCTGAGATGGCTCAGCTGTGGCTCCTCTCTCCCCACTACTACAGTTTATACAGCAGAAGAACAGACAAGACCATGCAAGCCCTAAATACTTAATGCCAACGTATGGAAACAGAAGGGAGACCATTGGCTCTTTGATTTGGGAAGAAGACAAGGCACTTTCCTTCTCTTATGCCTTTGAATAAAAGATGGAAAAATGATGAGAATCCTGGAAAGGAGAATGTATTTTAGATGGAGTAAAGTGAGAGGACTGAAGTATAGGTTTCCTTTCGATTCTTTCTTTGCTCTACCTACTTCATCCTATTCTGCTTCCCTATCATCTTAAAAAAAAAAAAAAGCATCCCATCTCCCCAAAGCACCAGTTTCCCTGATCAAATAATCTTACAACAATCCTCCCAGCTTCTCAAATGCAAGTTCCTAATTGATCCTGCTCCCTGAACACACATGATTTCCCAATTATACTTGCATCCCTATACTGTCCTAATTAGTTCTGCTGTCTCACACACAAGTTGCCCCAATTAATTCAACCCTGTTCACTTCACCTATGCAGGCAGCCTGACAAAAACATAAAGTTCAGGAACACTGGAATGAATTCCTTTACCTTTAGCACACAAATTCATGTCTTCCACTCTCCTTGAAACTCCCCAGTTCATCCCACATTACACACCAGAAATGTGCCCCTTGTAACATTTTGTTTTGTGCCATTATGCACAGTTGTGTTGACTTGTTCTTCATCTGGTCTCTCAACTCTGTACCTCTTCCCCTCTCTGCTGCTACAAAAGCAGCAGATGAGGGGTCTTCCTCCAGTTCACGAGGAAACCCTCTTCTTCTCTCAACCAGGAATTTGGGTCTGGAGACCATCAAGTGGAAAAGAGTCCTCCATTGGGTCTCCCTGTGACATGATGGAAACTTTGTGACTTCCCTTTGGGTGACAGAAATCAGAAGGCAAAATTATAGACCATGGTTTCCCAAACAAAACGCCCATGCCCTATACTTCCAGGCTAGGGACTCTACCTAAAGTGTACTATGAGTAGACTGTCCCCTTATTAAAAGCAAGTGCTCCACCTTAAATTCCTAAAGGGAAGTACACCTAGGAAAAACAGAACCATGGATCTGAAAAGTGTACTGGGAGGCAGCATGAGTACAAGGGGGATTATCATAAAATAATTATCAGGCTTCTATCTGAAATTCTACTCCCCCACCTCCATTGGAAGATAGAGAGTTGTAGCCAACCCTAAAAGAAAAAGTGCACAAATTATAACAGAAGGATGCTTAGGAAGTGTTCTCAGCACACCACTCTCCCTCGCACCACTACTAAAAAAAAAAAAAAAAAAAAAAAAATAGCTGAAATATTACCGAATCCTTTTAAAGAGGATTAGATGTAACAGTCTGTACTAACATAATGTATTTAGCCTTCTTCATTTTCTGAAGTTACATATACTGAGTGCAAGCTTTCAAAACACAGACTGAAGCACTGGTACAAACACAGAAACATTCTCCCTGATGTTTCATGGAGGTGGTTTCTCCTTTTCTCTAGAATGGCCCAGTGCATTTCACCTTGACCCTCCAGAGCCTGCTGAGACTGGCACCCACTCAGCTCCTCTCCAAGTTCACCAGAAACCCCTTCCTCACTATTACAGCAATGCAGACAACCTCATAGTCCCTGAGCTGTGAGCTGTCTGCCTCATGCATTTGCAGGGAAACAAAGAATATGAAGCCTTAATACAAAGTAATATAGACACACCAGGGGCACATCTTGCACAGACAATGTATTTCTTTGCCCTGTGTGAAAGAGCTGTTGAGTTCAGCTCTTCTGTTTATCATCCTTTCCCATTATGCTCCAGATGCTTCTGTAATCAAGAGGTGGATATACTGAATTCCCATGACTGCTTTTCCTTTTCTTTTAGAAGTCTCTCTCTAATTTCTGCACTGACTCATAGTTACTACAGCCCTCCCCAGTGTGGTGTATTTATTTACATGGGAAATGTCTTAAAAAGCAAGACAAATCCAAACCGTGCATGAACATTTTCACAAATAATAATTTGATTATTTAAAAACATCCCATTATCTAACTATTCCCATTTCACCTCTATTGAAAGAATCATTGCTAATTAACATCTTTCACAGAAGGTCTCTAGTATCACCATGTTCAGGTTATGTAGTTCTGTAGAAGAGAAGCAAGTTCCAGATTACTTGAGCTGTCATAGGAAGCATGCTGCTATCTTAATTTTCTTGTTAAACATGCTGTAGCCATCAGAGTGACAGAGAGTTAAGACATGATTTTTCATTTGTGTAAACATTACATTACAGCATTTGCAGCATCTACTATTGGCAAAATGTACCATTAACTAAGCACACATTTCTCCAGTGTTAGTTTCCAAACAGGCCAAACCACGTTTTCTGGATTTTTAAAAAGATGTAGAAACACAAAGCATAGGTTTTCAGGGAAAAACCCCTACTTTTCTATTGTGAAGGTAGCCCAGCAATATCTTGATGGCCTGCTAAATTTTTGTACTTCAAGGAAGTTTTTTTCACCAGGTATATGTAAAGCCCAGACTGGCATTCTGAATCAAACATGACAAGGAGTCCTTTAGAATTCCATAAAACAGTAAAATTGATTTCAAATGGAATTCAGTTCCATAGGCATACCAAGAATATAGAGTGCTGAAGAATAACTCTCAGCTTAGCCAGAAAGTCCCCCTCAGACCTCCAAAAACCAGCTAATGTAAACACCCTCTTTGCAGGTGAGGAACACCAAGAAGAAGATAGCCAGAACAGGAGTTCAGACCTATGGCTCATCAAAGTCTCATTTGTTAGAAAAAAGCCAAACTGATTTTGCTAATAATCTAGAAATGGAAAGCTAACTACAATATCCAATTTTTCAATTTTGATTACAAGCTATCAAGTCATCCCCTGATAACTAACAGAGGGCATGACCCTCCAAACATACATAGGGGGTATCAATCCAATGCTCCATGGATAAGGAAGTGGGCAGTATAAAGGAGTGAGCTGTGCACCACATACCTGATTCCTATCAATCTTGGCACTTCATTTATTCAGTATAATTTAATATAACTGACGGGATCTGATGTGGGGGAAGATGGGTGGGAGCAAGTAATTTCTTTCTAATTCTCAGAGTAATTTTCCATATGCTCCGACAAACTGTGGGAAGCTTTGAGCAATATTCTTATGACTATAGGGTAGCTAAATCCACCTCCTTATCCAGGGAAGGGATATGGAGTTCTATGGAAGATCATCTCAAAAGCCAGAGCGCTAAAACACATCCCCTCTGGATCTGGGAAGATTTAGCAAGCTGTTGACACTTCTCCCAGCAGCAGTTCTACAAATCTCAAAGATATAATTAAATTACCTACAGAAGCACCTGCCCTCCTTGAGCATGGTCAGGCAGCATCAAGGACTTTGACCTTTCCTGCACCAGCTACAGGTCTACAGACTGCAGATCTCACTGCAGTCTTGAGACCAAATTATCCCTATTTAGCCAAGATGAAATCCAGATCTATCATCCATAAGGCCCCATGATTAGAAGAGGAAGCATGTTTAATACATAGTACATGTAGCATTTTTACTTTGGATTGACATAAGAAAGGAGAGACTTATGGGAAGAATATCCTAAACCAGGTGGACCTCAGAAGTTAGGTACAAAAATCTTAGGTATAAAACTTTAGATGTGTCCAAAATAGAGCTTTATTTTAAAAAGTTCTGTGAGAGAGAGAGAGACTAATTATAACTGCCTGAATTTTTTTTTCATTCCTCTACTTGCTATTATAGCCATCAGAAAGAGAGTTTTCATTGAAAAGGGGAAAGGTTTGTACAATCCAAGAATTCTAAAACCTCCTTTACTTTTGTAGGAATTATGTTTATGTCTCCCTCAGCACGGTTAACAAGGGAAAAGACCATAGGAAAACACTGAGTAAATGAGTTGTATCTGACACACTGAATAGTCATCTTTAAAACATGATTCACTTAAAAAAATTTAAGAATTCCTGATAATGGCCTTCTCTACACATGCTACTTTACATGCTGCCAATTTTTATTTGTCTGAGTAAGCATTCTTGACCAGGGGCAGAGCCACATCTCAGTGGCAAGCTGGCATCCCTAGTTCCACTGCAGGATGCAGTGACTGGTGATGATTCTCTGAGTTGCTCTACAATGTACTGGATAATCATGCAGAAGCTATTACTTTTCTGTGTCTTTACAGATGTTTCTATACCCATTTGCTGCAGTAACACTGACACCAAAAAAAGACAACCAGCACCATGCACATATCCAGCAACTGTGCTCACAGGCATCAGCAGTCCCTTGACAAACAGAATTTTAAGGGCTTTTAATAATTGAGCAGACCTTGAGTCACATTTTCTTATCTGCAAGTATTCAGTGCAGCCTTTGGACATACAGTAACTAGATTAACTGTAGTAGTTACTACTGTAACTTTTAGACAAATTTGAATTTTTTATCATTATTTGCACACTAAGACTTTTAAAAATGATCCTTTTCTGCTGAAAACTAAACTAGCTGGTAAGAGTAGCTATTTCTCTGACAACATACAAATTTAAACAAGGAAGTTATAGAAAAATAAGAAAACACAAGATGGTCATAATTATTACAAGTTTCTAAGCATAAGGCTTTTAGTGCCTACAAAATCAGCTTATTGTTAGGAAGTAATAATAAATGAAAATTGATTTTTTCAGTCACTGCCACAGATCTTTCCCGCAATACTGCCTGATCTGAATGGCAGTTCAATGCAGTAGTAGCAAGATTACCAAGATTTCTTCTTGCTAAATATTCTTAGTAGCAGTTATAGCCTTCTCTATCTGTAAACTGGTCTTCAGAGTAGTAATAATCTATGAATTCTGAGTGAGGATTAAGAAAAACATGTTTTATGGGCAAATTATCTCCTATTAATGAGGGCAACTCAAGTGTAATTAAAGAAGCACAACCGATTTATACCAACAAGGAATTTGCCCCCAGATATTTATCTTTTAGGTATTAATTTCACTTCAAGAAAATACTTTGCAATTAGTCAAACTTCTGACAGTATCATGTGGATACACAGTCTTGGTTATTAACCTTTCTATCAGTTGCTGTGACAATGTGATTTTGCTTTGATTATTCAGCCATACCTTTCGTTTTCAAAATATCAGCGCAATTAGCCCACCAAGTCAAGCACTCAACAAGTAGCTTTTACTGCTGTGCTTCTGCATCTCCAATCCTTAGGCTAAATGCACTGTTTTTAGTGACCACTCTGTGTGATCTCTGAAGTGCTTGACTTTCCACATAATTTTTGGCTATTTTGATATGTTTTGATTTGTGGTGGAAAAAGGACATGAATTGCCATAAATGCTTTCTAGAATGGAGTGACTACATCAGTCTATAAGGGAAAAGCAGTGGATGTATCCATCTGGAATTCTACAAGGCCTTTAAAAGGGTCCCCTGTGATATTCAACTCACCAAGTTGGAGAAACATGGATTTGATAGGTGGTCTGTTCAGTGGATAAGGAATTGGCTGGATAGTGGTCAACAGCTCAAAGTCCACATGGAGACCAGTGACAAGTGGTGTCCTTCAGGGTTCCATACTGGGACCTGTACTGTTTAATATTTTTATCAATGATATAGACAGCAGGATCAAGTGATCCATCAACAAGTTTGCAGATGACACTAAGCTAAGTGGTGCTGTCGATAACCCAGAGGCATGGGATGTCATCCAGAAGGACCTGGACAAAGCGGAGAGGTGGGCCCAGGTGAACCTCATGAGACTGAACAAGACCAAGTGCAGGGTCCTGTACCTGGGTCAGAACAATCCATACTATCAGCACAGGCTGGGGGATGATGTTTTAGAAAGAAGCCCTGCAGAGAAGAACTTGGGGGTGCTGGTGGATGAAAATCTGGACATGAGCCAACACTGCACACTTGCAGCCCGGAGAGCCTATCACATCCTGCTAAGCATCAAAAGAAGCATGGCCAGCAGATCAAGAGAGGTGATTCTGCCACTTTGCTCTGGTAAGACCTTATATGCGGTATTGCATTCAGCTCTGGAGGCCTCAGTACAGGAAGGACATGGACCTTATGCAGGTGGTCCAAAGGAGGGCCACTAAAATGACCAGGGGCTGGAACAACTCTCTTATGAAGACAGGCTGAGGGAGCTGGGATTGTTCAGCCGGGGGAAGAGAAGGCTCCAGGGACACCTAGTAGTGACCTTCCAGTATCTACAGGGGACCTGCAGGAAGGCTGGAGAGGGACTGCCTGCAAGGGCCTGTAGTGATAGGATAAGGGGCAATGGTTTTAAATCAGAGAAGAATAGATTCGGACTGCATGTCAGGAAAAACCTCTTCATTGTGAGGATAGTGGAAAAATGGAACAGGTTGCCCAGGGAGGTGGTTGAGGTATCATCTCTGGAGATATTCAAGGTGGTTTAGTTGAGGGTGTCCCTGCTTACTGCAGGGGGTATTGGACAATATGACATTTAGAGGTCCCTCCCAACCCAAATTATTCTATGATCTTAAAAGAAATAGTCTTCCTATAACAAAGTAAACAAAATGCTATGGCACAAAATATTTTTGGTAAATGTTCATGGTATAATGGACCACAGCCTAATCTGAATGAAACAAAAACTATATCTAACTCCCTTCCCCCCACACATTTACTATATGCTTTCATTTGAAGTCACACTTCTATTTATATACAGTGCACAGAATTATATAGCGTGAATTTCAGAAGCATTTTAAACTAGGACACAAGAAGAAGAATCCTACCTGCAGCAAATTTCTGAGCTGATACTTCATTTCTGACACGTAGTATTTGGCTCCATGAAAACTACTGCACTCATTAATGTTCATCTCTTTATGCATATACCCACATTTAATGCACCACTTGCAGGAGGTCAGCATTTGTTTCATTGGTAAGAGCTGAAATATTGTGCCACTTCTTACCCTTGGGAAGAAGCTGATGTGGTGCAGACTCTGAAGATCATAATGGGAAGGTTTAAAGACATCGATGTGACGAGATTTTTCTCCATTTGGAGAACTCGTTTTTTTTCCCCAGGGTTCAATCAGATTTTTGTAGACAACAAAAGACCTCTATTTCTGTTAAAGACCTACTGCACACAAGCATGGTGTGGTGTGGTCTGGTGGCCTCAGCCTGCACCAAGAATCACAGAGCTGCTCACTCATTCTCAGAGACTGCAGCAAGCATAGGAATGAAGAAAAGGGGATTTCTATTTCCAGTCAATTTTTTTCTTTTTTCTCCTTATCTGATGAAGAACAATGAACTGGCAAATCCTAAGCCTTTCGGTGGCTGCCTTTTCCACTGAAAAGCACAATGCTGTATGAATTTAAATGAGAGGTATGAAGTATAATTCAAACATTACGTTTGTTTCAACACACACTCTTCTCAGCCAGCAGCACTTCACAGATCTTAGGAGGCCATAATTCAAAGCTCTAACGGCAGTGTCCAACCTGTTCAGTGTTACCTGACTGTCATAACCACAGTGTAAAGACTCTTACTTTAAGCAATCTGGTATCATCAGATGGTGGTCTGAAAGACATGCACTCCATAACTTTTGTTAAATTGTATTATTCGGTACAGTAATAAACACAGTTGTGTATGGAAGAAAAAAAATGATGTGGACAGTCCAGAGGAGTTTTTGGTCCCCTAGCTGCTAGTACTGGAAGAAACAGAGGTGCATCTGCAAAGCACAGTAGATAAGCCAGAGAAGGCATGGGAGCTAAAAGAGTTACAAATCTACCACTACTGGGTCTCACCAGCTTCTCATGGATTGCTTCTCCATATGGCTGACCAGCTCAGCACAAACACTGCTACAGCCACGTTGTTCCTTGCACCTGAACGAACTGTTCAGCATTAGCCTGAGCACTTCTGTCCTACAGAACTTCTTGCCAGAGGGCACTCTAGCTTTTAATGTTTGTATGGACCCAAGAGCAACAGGACAAATTTGTGGAGACGGATGCCACTGGGGCTGTTAAATACAGGCAGCACCCTCCCCACGCCAGCATCCAAAGAAACACCTATGTGGCTGGTGGGAACACTCTCAGCAAGTATTACTGGTCTAATTTCTTTTTCCCTAGTCACTGGTCACTGAAAACTCAAAAATACTGAGTCAGATGCTTGAGTATTGTAGTCTCCCCTGTTTTTTAATTTTCTTGCTCAGCTTGTTATCTTATTCAGAACAAAACCACTGATCAGACATAAATGGTTTTCAATTAACCTCATTCTATCTATTATTTATCAGATTATTTTCTTCAAATGCTTCCAAATTGGCCTGTTTTGATGTTCTTAATTGCCTTACTCTACATTAACTGTTCGAGCAGTTTCTGACGTAGGAAAACTCAGGTTATTTGTTCATAATTTCTATGTCTACTTTTTTTTCCTCCACTAAAAGATCAAGTCTGTGTCTGTCCTCCTTAGCACTGTGGGAAAGTTTCTGTCTGGCATGAGCTGTTCCAGCAAAATGTACTTCCATAAGAAGGAAAGTATTTCATTTTTTATTTTTTGTAGGCTATGTTCTCAGGAAAAAACTTGGCATTACAACTGCATTCATATGAGAAACTCAAAAGAAGCGGGAAAATGTTTTAAGAGTTCAGAATAAGCATAAAAAAATAAAGTATTTGTATAAGACAGTAATTTAAATGTTTAAAAATATTATTCTGACTGTATTTATCAGCATTTATCAGTGCTGAGATCACTTTATCCTTTGAATGTTTTTTTGCCAATATACTTTCAATTTTGTAAAGAAAAATCAACTCTTCTACAACCAAAATGTTAAGATGCACAACAGCTGGGGAAAAAAGCTTTTCTTTCATACTTGAAACTTGTGAAAAGGAATTCATCCAGCTTCACATAATGTGTGAAATTTCTTGCCATCCTCTGATGTATTTGACCTTGGTTTGTCTTAAGAACAGCTAGTATTAACAAATGGAAGCAAAAACTCTTGGTTTTGACAGTTCTTTCCCCTTGGCTTATTCCCAGAGTAACTCATGTACTTTTTAGGGATACACACAAGCCTCTTTTCTGTACACTCAGATATATTTTGAATCCCTGAGTTGATTAGCACAGAAGTGCAACTTCAAAATTCAACACTGGGCAAAACCACAATCCTGACCTGCTTTCAGGTTTTACCTGAAATTGCTCAGTGCTAGCAGGCATGTCCTAACTACAGAAGATACAGTTGTCTCTAGAGTAATAGGAAAGGACCAGACCATCACATCAAATAAAAATTTAAAAATAAGCATGATGCTTTTCCAAATGGAGCAGTTTGCTCATTTAACAAAACTCCCAAACCAGAAAATCTGTGAAAAAGTTTACCAAGGATCAAGGATAGTTTTCAGAATCAGAAAAAAAAACCAAAACCAAACCAAAACAAACAAACAAACAAACAAAACCCCAAAAAACAAAACAAAACAAAAAAAAACCCCAAAAACCCAAGCACCAAAACTGACAGGAACACAAACTTTGGGTTACATATATATATTTTTTTTAAGTTTATTTTTTAAATATCTTGCTTTATTGCAGGACTAGCTTGTGTAGCCTTTCTTCCCTCTGTCAAGAAATTATGAATCCAAGAAGCCTTGAGAATTTATACTCTATAGAGTCATCTTAATGCTCCATTTTAATAAGGCATTTAGAATCAGGTTTCCACCATCCTCTTAATAAGTCTTCCCTGAAAGAATATGATTGTGTTACACTACAAAAGCAAAAATGAAAGCTATTTGAAGTTTAATATCTGCATTTAAACTTTCTCATTCATTTGACTGTCTTGGATTCCAGTGAATCTCAACTGTCATCCACAGTTTCTCTTAATTGTCCTTTTTAGAAAAATGTTGTAATGAGTAAATTACAGTTGCCTATCTTGCTGATGTTATTACATGGATCTTCTTTTTTGTTCATATATACAGCTGAAACACTGAGGAATCAGTCAGTCTCCCAGACAAAACAGGCAATGTAAATACACAATAAATAGACTGCTAAATTGAATGAAGTCCATATGCCAAGTAGACCTACTGGCCTTATATATGAAGGAATTTGTAAAGGTTTAGTCAAACAAATCCAGTTGAGAGAAACCGAGTTTGTAAAATAAGAATCCCTGTGCCTCAAGTCTCATATTCCTACTGCAAGACAACACAAAAAGGCAAATCCGTGATTCAGGTATAAACCTAGAGATTTTACAGACAACTGAGCAGGCAATTAACATTCCCTAATATGTAGACACTTGAAATAGAACTTTTTAAATACATATAACTCAGAATAGCACCTGTATGAGGGCAAACTAGTTTAAATCTTGGGACAGGATCTCATGACACTGTCACTTTGGTTTCTTGCTGTGTTAGATTAGTATTCTGCTTGGGCTAGAAGACAATTCAGATGTGACTTTAGTTGTACAAATATGAAATTAAATAATGACACTACAAATGCATTCTGTGTTCCATTTTTTATATAAGACTGTATTTTTTATGTTCAATTTTCTCTTTTCCATTTTTATGCTGACTTCTACATTACCACTTTTGTCACTAAACCAAACCAAAAATTTTTGCATCAGATACTACAACATCTTGCATAGTCCTCTCATATGCTTTGGTAGACACTTAAGCTCAGCAACTCCGTTTGCATGTACCCTTGACTTTGAAACATTTAAAAGTACTATCAGTAACATGCTTCTTCTCAGGTCTCATAAATGAAAATATTTCAAAGTTATACAGTACTTTTGCTTTGGTTTTAGAATCAAGTGAAAAAGAGAGATTAAGCAATGAAAATAGTATACTTAGCAGAATTATGAGTCTGAAAATCCTATGACTAAATATTAGGCTCCTGAAGAAAATATGACTTGCCATGAGCAATCCTATCAGCCTGTAGGAATGGACAAATAGGATTGTGAATTGCTTAAGTAAGACAATTTTCCTACCTGACTGAGTAATATCCCTGCCACATCTGATTTTCAAGTGCCTTCCTGCATCTATTTTACAGTCTTGAAAAAACTTTATCAGCACAGAGCCTTGATAAGAAAGGATGGTAAATTAGCTTGGTTGTTGACTAATCAGATGAGCACAATTAATTACAACACCAATCAGCTCATTAGAGTATTAGGTTCACCTCTTTCTGATCAGCTACTTAGAAATTTTAATACAGAGGATAAGAACTTACAATGCAGAACACTCATTAGAGTATTAGAAAGTAAGAAACACTACTCTGAACAAACCAGATTAAATTACAGGATAGCATACAAAAGCAGAAGTCAAATTCTTTTCAACTGTGTGTATACTGATACTCTAATTGAATTGACTGCTATGGATATTTTTCCATCTGAAGGCCCTCTCCAAACTGGAGAGGAGGCTTTCTCCTCCACCAAACTAAAACTGCTTATAAAAGCTGCCTTAAATGCCATTTCTCCTACTTCCTAGTAACTTTTGTTTTACTATCATTATCTACATGCTCTATATTACCAGCACTTCCTTCGCAATTTACAGTCAGGCACCTCAAAAATAATTTATTATTTGCTTATGTTATTTCTTTCTACACACATAATTCATTATTGTGATACTGCTCCTGTGAAATTGCATTTTAGTATTTCTAGAACAATTTCTTCTCTCAACTTTCTTATTTTTATACCTTAACTCCATTAAAAACATCAAGGTATCTATGCTGCTACCCTCTAATAACATCTCACAGTGTTTTGATCTTTTTAAGCTAAGTATCCGTAAAAAAACCTCATTATCATAAACTGCCTAATTGTAAAAAAAATGTAAATAACGTAAGGCTTTAAAAATATTAATTCTTACACTTTGTCTAAATGTGCCTTCAGCATAAGAAATAAATATGTATGTTTATGCCCTGTTTTTGTGACAGTTACCCTCAAATTGCCAGGGTCTGTATACTAACTCAGATTCTGTCACTTCATCATATCTCCAAATGGCTTTATGTGCACACTGAGAGATGATGAAAGAACTGACCCTCCAGCACGCCCTTCAGCCTAATGAGTCAATGTGCACCACTGCTGCTGGAAATAACCTGTAAAAAAAGAAGGGAATCACTCTACCACAACCCTACTTATCCCCATGTAGTTCATGCCATATAAAACGATGAAAAAAAGTCTGCTGCTGGCACTATTGTCAATGCCCTCTACCCCTATGATTTATACCCCAGGGATGGTGTCTGACAACCTTGCTCGGCAGCCGAAACAAACCTCTTACAAAGCTCTACACTGCCCTGCCTCAGTGCCTGGCTATTAAACCTCACAGTAATCGCTCAGAGGGCAGAGATTACTTGTTGACAAAAAAGTTCATTCCCCCCCTTCCATTTGAACACATACTTTTTGAGTCAATTCACTTATTCCTGTTAAACTAAACACTACATACAAACTTCCCACTGGTGCCTCGAGATGCTTGTGAACAGCATGAAGAGCACGCTGTCCTGCACTTTTGTCACTTGCTTTGCCTTGAAAGGTACCATTACTGTTATGCTTGCCCTCAGATATTTTACCCTCCCATCTGCAAATGTATACATGTAGAATACCACTGTATTTGCTTCATCCCTATTATTCTTAAAAATTGAGATAAAACACTTGTATGTAGTGAAAAAAAAAAGGCAAACACCCTCCAACACTTCCTCCTCAAAAAATGAACTTTGCAAAAACTTAATGTATGTGACTGAGTAAAGGCTCATGCAGAACTGTTGTATTCTTCACTCATTATCACTTTTATGCATTCTATGTCCATCAAGATTCACCTTACATAGGGGCTTTACTATATATTCTTTGGGCCACAGGGCCCCAAATGTATTTGTGTTCTAAAAGCCCATAACGAAAAAAAGAATGGGAGTGGGGGAAATTATAGAAACTGAACCACCAAAGCTGAGAGCTACCAATGCTGTGGCAACCTTCAGCCCCAATTTCTTAATAATTATTCCTACAATAAGGGATTTATGCGGTTGTGATTATTATTTATTTGACAGATAAGTACTTTCTGAGTGACAGATATTCAGGACCATCAGACTTACTCTCATGTGACCTGCTTTTACAACACATCCAGTGCACAAACCTCACCACTAACACACTGCTTTGACTATAGTGATGTTACTCCTGGGAAGAGTTTTATCCTTTGTATGCTTTGCGTGCCAGTCAGAGACCAAATTAGCAAAAAGATAATTACAGCTTATAAAGGTGTCTGTTCTTTTATGAATAAACACTCATTCTAATTTTGTAATTATTATTTTACTATGCTCAGTTAATTGTCAGTTACTCAACAACATAGCTTCCTCCAGCACAGTGCAAACACAATGCCCAGAATTACAGTAAAATTTCCTATATTAGGTATAAAAGAGTGCAAAATATTTACTGCAACTTTAGGAAGCTCAACACTTATTCTCCAGATCAGAGCTCATTTCCATTGCCAAATCCTGCTGGAACAAATATGCTAATACCAAATACTAGTGGATTTTTTTTTTCCCTGCCTGAACAGGTGGCTCTGGTAAAATGACACTCCATCAAGATGATAACTGCATGAATCAAGTATCGCAATGTTCCAGTTCTTTGTGCTTGAATTATCTTCCTGCCCAGAGGAGGAGGGATACAGGAGGCTCACGTGATCGTAATTGATAAAACACCTGTCTCTTTAGCACAAAATGATTCATTTACAGACACTGCACTGAGAAAGGCAGAATTACCCTGCAATTTATTAATTATGATTAAAGACATTCCTACCAGTTCTATATTATTTGATTTACCTCATTTTTTACATACTCACCTACTCACCTGCCACCTACTCATTATGTACCAGTGCCTGCGGCCCAGGGCTCCATCAGAGCCAATTTCAGAGCCCTGTCCTTGTCCCAGCAATGCTGATCCCCAGCCCTGTTTCAGATTCTTTGGATTTCCTGCATCAGCCTTGGGCCTGGCTTGATCCCCTGCTGTTGCCTGATGCTGCCTGGAGTACCAACAGGACCAGTTGCTGTCCCCACAACTCTGCTCCCCTGGCTGAGCCTGGTGGTGAGGGCACTGCCCATCCATGTCGCAGCCATCGTCGGCTCCCAGTTCCCTGACCCTGGGGAGCAGCCCTGCTCCCCTGCAGCCTTACACAATTCATTAGGGAGCTGACTCTCTCACATCTGCTAGACTGGTCTTCATATTCCTTCTCTTCTCAATCCTGAAGCCACTGAAAGCTGAGCAGTGATCTTGGTTAAAGGTCTCTTACTCTGAATGCCCTAAGAGCTACACACTTAACTGGACTAGGCTGAAATTCAGTGGCCTCTGCAAGTGCTAAGCATATGGTCTCTATCTGAGATTCTCTGAATCTTAGCTCCTCAATAAACCAAAGTACGTTCGTTTAAACATCTTAAAAATCAGCTGTTTATGTAATTTTTCACATACATAGACAGAAAGGTCACAACAGTCCCGTATTTTTCTATCCATCCTCTGGATTATGTTCTATGGGATGTCGTGCTAATGAGGGCCCTATGCCCTCCCCTGCCCTGTGTTACAGGTACAGGAGGGGCCTCAGCTGAGGCCCAGCCTCTCTTCCCTACTGTCATCAGGATCAGACCATGACTTTGGCTTTCCTGAGTACAAGCACCTCTCCCTGAATCTTTGAGTGCCAGCAGCAGGTAAGTGTCCTCTGAGCACAGCTCTGGGAACAAACTTCTAAGCTATATGAAACCATACCAGTAGATGAGGGGAAGAGCTGTATGGATACATACCTGCAATTCAGAAGCACTCACTGGCAATAACAGGTGCACCAAACACACCAGGAATGTGCAGGCACTGTACAAAATCCTCTGCTTGAGGAAGCTTACAGCAAAGTTATTTGAATTGCATATGCAGTATTTATTCTGCACTAACTTTCTCTGGGGACACATGGTCTACCCTGACTAAATTCACAGGGAGAACTTCTGGGAAACAACTGTTCTGCACTTCATTGCATTCTGCTGCCGGGATGAATCCCAAAGACAAAACTCTTGGTTACAACACAGGTTTAGTCCAGCCACAATAAGCAGAAGTAACCCGTACCCATCTTCAATTTAATCCTTAAGCTTACTTCTCACCAACCATATCTGCAGTCTTGCCTAATCCTGTTACCTAAATGGTGCCCTCAGATCCACGGCATTAAACCATGCATGACTGATGTCATGAACATCATCTGCTCTCTGAGACTCTCCACAGAAAGCAACATCCTGGCAGATGAAAAACACAAACTTCAGTGTTTATCTACACCTTTTGTGGCTGTGCTGGGCTGCTCCATTTACTGCCTCTGCCATCCAGCAGTACTGCTGTGACAACTGCAGCCAAACCCACCTGAATGTATGTAGGAATTTCAACAAAAACTTTTCTCAGAAGATGCCTAATTACACTGACCTATTTAACATTTATAATTCAGAAGGCATCATCAGTTGCATTCACTATTTGCTGTAGCCTCTCAGAGTAATTATTTCACAACATTCAGTATCCCCCCTTCACCATTTTCCATATAAAAGTGCTGTAGACCACTTAGGTCTTCAATTTAGACATTTCTAACCCAAACTCAACTTGAAGAGTGGCACTACAACCTACTCCAGAAGATGCAGGCAGCCTGTCAGGCTGTGAACTTCCTTTAGAGATCTACCCTGTTGAGTGAAGGAAGTATGACAGCCAAAGAAACCTGTGATGCCAGAGAAGTTGTTTGCTACTATTAAAACCAAGAAAGAACAGCAATAACAAGCATAAACTCTGAAACTACTTCAAAGACCAAGTGCAACTGTTTTTTTTAAATTTAGCCCAATGATGAATCCACTCTGAAATAAATAGCAAATAGTTCTGTAAACATTTCAGTATACAAGTTCAGAGAACTCCAGAAAAATACAGAGATTATCAATGAAAAAAAACCCAAACATCTAAATCTTCTGAAGTTTTATTAGTAGGGAAGGTTAATTAATGAAAAATCCACCAGGCCTCCACTATCTCTATTTCTTCAAAAAATGTAATGTTGATATTTTCCAAAGCATTTTGAAGTTAAATCCAAATTTTGGGGAGATTTAATTGATTTTAGATACTTGCAAATGCTACTTCTGACACTATGCATGTAAAGGTCAATACTTTCTTCTGACTGCAATTTCATCTTGATGTCAAAAATCAGGAACAGCAGCTTGTTACTGCAATTTTGAGATAGTCTGTGCTCTTTTCATTATAAACTTGCATTTCAAAAAGAGGTTGTTACTGACAATATTCCACAGTCTTTTTCTTCCAGAAAAAATTGCTTCATCAATGTCTTTCTGATCTGGTTCTTTTATTTATTTATTTATTTATTTATTTTTTAAAAGGCAACTTCTCTCTTTTCCATTGTCACACTGTACTTTCACTTCCACTCTGTGACAGCTAGCGAAGAATAAAATTTAATTGACATTTTAATTGAAAGAAAAATAAGCATTACTTATGGGATGAATAGAAGTTCATTCAGTCAAGGCAATGGGCTGCCATGCAAACAAGCTGAAAATGTCCTTCCACAAAGAGTGCCTCATGCTGCTCACCCTCCCAAAGAGAAGAGCATCCTGTCTGATGGGCAGTCTGCTCCTGATCCTCAGCCATTGGGGAGGGGGTTTTACCCCGAGGGCTTGGCAACAGGACCCCCTCCCTGGCTGGGCACTTAGTGCCAAGGAGTAGGCAGTTTTGCCATCGAATTCAAGTAGCAGATTCGTTTGCTGTGTTTCACAATGCTAATAATACACCAACAGTACATTTCAGAATTAATTTCTGGAGCATTTTCAGTCATTTCACAGTCAGTTTCATTAAGTTTTTTTGAGTGATCCTGCCGCATTTACGCAATATTTATGCAAAGAACAAGAAGCAGATCTCCCTCTACCGTCTGTCTGAAAGGAATTCTCACTTAAAGAATTAAATACCAGCTTAATACCTTGTGTTCAAACTGTCTGCTTAGTGTTTCAAGTCATGGTGATTATGTAATTCTGCAGTGTGTAGAAAACAGTCTACTTAAATAAACATCTTGTTACATATGTCCAATGTTGTAACCACACACTTCAATTTAAAATCCCATCAAAATAGTACTTCCTAATTCACAGAATTTTATTTACTTCATAAACTATTCTGATTTAAAATCAGTCCTAACAAAAATTAAGAGAAACCAAATGAAAACTCATTAGCTTACCCTATTCTAATTAAAATAAATATATTTCAAATACAAATCTTTCTCCAGCTATTTGTCTGACATTTGAAAGTAATTATACTTGCCATTGCTAATCAGTTCATCATGATAAATTATGAAATACTTTACGGAACAGTACGATTAGAAAGCTAAGCACAAAAACTTAAGCATTACCCGAATTAAGTTTGCCTCTGCAACTGTAATTCAACCACCATCTGCAGAATAATGATGATCTGCTTCTTCACCCCCACAGGACTCACCCCACTCATTTCTCATCCACTGCACAGGATGGACTTACTTGGTGTGAATCATTTACACTGCAAAAGGGGTTGTTTTGTGTTTGCCTGTTCACCTCTTCTTAGCAAGTACTCCATGACAGGGAAAAGGGGTAAGGAAAATTTGTTCTCTTTCAGATTTTGTTTCAGAGCTTGGATGTTCTGTATTTCTCATTTTTCAGGGCCTTGTCTTGAATCTGTATAGAGTCACAGAATCTCAGAAATTCTGTCTGGCAGGAATGTGTAGGAAGTCACCCAAGTAGAGCCTGCTGCCTGGGGAAAGACTATCACCAACACAAGACGAGGTCAGGGGTTTTGTTATAGAGCCTTGAAGGCAAGAAAGGATTGACTTCCCATCACCTCTATGTTCCAGTGTTGCACTTATCTTCCAGGTAAAGCATAAGGACCAACTTGACCCTTCCAAGTTGAAACTTGGGTGACTTCCTCCCTGCATCCTCTACAGCTTCTGGACACCTCTGCTGAGCAGGGTGGGCCCAATGCTGGACACTATATTGCAGAAGTGGCCACACCCGTATTGAGTAAAGGGGGGAAATTGTCACAGATGAACCCTAATCTTGTCTTACTCATTATGAGAACACATTGCTGGCTTATATTCATTTTGGTGTCCCCTATAAAACCCAGATCCTTTTCAAAAGGGGTGCTCCTTAGACAAAGGGTTTCCAGCCTGTACTGATAAAACTTAAGTGTAAGTGATGGCATATTCCATCAGTGTTCTCCATTCATCCACGTGGCCAGACACTTTATCATAGAAGGCAGACTCATTAAGCATGACTTGCCACTGGTAAATCCACGCTGACTCTTCATCTTTCACATATCTGGAAATGGATTCCAAGAATTCATCCTGCATGTTTTTCCAGCCATTGAGGTAAAGCAGGTTCCCAGACTGTCCTCCTTCTCCTCAAAGACGGATACATTTTTAGCCTTTCCCTAATTCTCAGAACTCCCACAAGAATGAGTATCATAGGTGCCTCACAACTGTATCACCCAGGTTCTCTTGCAGTATTCATGGATAAATTTCATCCAGTTTTACATACCAGAACGTATATATTTTCTCCAAATATTCCTTAAATTGGTCCCTTGGCCACTGCTGATTTCTTCTTTTCCTCCCTAAAACAGTCTGAAACATACAGGAATATCGATCTGGATTTGTCTGTCAAGACTGAGGCACAAAATGTCTTGAGTTATTCAGTCTTTTCCCTTTTATTCATCATTAATTTATCTTCCCCATGCACCAATGGACTCACATCCTCCTCAACTTCTTTCTGCTTTTAGGATACACATGCCTGTAAAATCCCCAGCTGGTACCCTTTATGTCCTTAGTTAGCTCCAGCTAACTTTGATCCAGCTGGGCTTTGATCTTCCTCGTTTTATCCCAAAGTGCCCAACCAAGGCTTTCCATACTCCTTTGTTATTCTCATTTCTACTCCTTGGACTCCTCCTGTGCTTCAGGAAGGTGTTTACCCAAGAGAACCTTCTGCCACAATTTACAGTCTTCCTGTACAACAGAGTGGTTCGTTCCTAAGTTGTTTGGTTTTTATTTTTAAATCGAGTGAATGCCCTTCTCCTATGAACCAGTTTCACAGAGGCTTCAAAATCCATTCAACTTGTGACTGCCATGGATACATAGGTGTTGCTGTCAGGACGAATTTTCAAAACATAGACAAAGCATAAATTAACAAAGTTAAAACTTGAAGTGTGCTACTGAAGTTGAGAATAACAATCTAAAGGTGTAGTCCAGGCCCATAGCAGGCTTATAGCAAATTCAATAGTATGCACTGCTCGCTGGACATGCTGATGTGAAGCTACTGCTGCAGGAACACCTACCCACTGCTGCAAGTTATTCTTCCAGTTCTGCTGTTGATCTCATTCCCGTGTCCTGCCTGGGCATCAAGGGCTGACTACAAAAGAATCGAACTGAGTGGGACAGTAACAGGAATTGTGCTGAGGCCACTAAATCCAGTTCACATTAACTATGAAAAGAGCAGAGCAAACTCCAAACTGGCATCTGCTGGAAACTGTTCTGTTTCTGACTGCAGATTTTCAGTAGAAAATATATTTTTTATTGATAAGGTAAGGGAATCATTCATATTTTATTGAACGCACAAACTTCACAAAATAAAGATTACAGGGGCGGATCTCCCACAGATAAGAGTTAAGTGTAAAATGATTAACTAGGAAAGCAATGAATAAGCTTAGATGCCTGCCAAAAGTCACATTCCCAAAACCATGTCTGCATCAAGCAAAAGTTCAGGTATTCAGAAGGCATTGTAAACACAATCCATCTGCTTTATTTCCTTATTTCTCTAAGAATGAGAAAGAAGGAAAGAAAATGTACTACTGGTATTGGAAACCAAGAAGAAAACTTGGTGGACAGTTTCTCTATAACCCTCATAATACATTCCTGAGCTTGATTTAATAATGGGAGCCATTAGGTTTGCTTGGCTTGTGAGGTGCTATGGAAGTCAATTACTTTTATAGCGTGGCAGCTACCTATAAGGTTTTTTGATAGCTGAAGACCAGTACATGACAGTTATCAAAGTATTTCATAGTATTTTAGTTGCTGCATATTTGTTTTTACCTACTATGTCTGATAATATAAGATATGGCTTGCACTAGCATCACCCAAACTCCATGTACTAACCAGAAAATCATTTGAGTACCCTTATACAAAGTAAGATATGTTTACCTTACTAAAGCATAATCAATTGAAGTTATCACATACCTGCAGGAGAGGACACAAAAATTGTATCTAGGCTAGGTGTCACAATACTTTCACTTTGTAAACTTTAAATCTTTAGACTTTACAGTATAAAGATAATTTACAATAATGATCTGCCCAGGCCCTTGAAGAATGGCTGACTACATAATGCATCCACTAGCAATAAAACATAATCATAGGGCTCATGCTACAAAACCCTAACATTTCTGTACATAAATTAGCCCCCATTTAATAGTAATTACACTGAGTGTCTGCCAAAAGGTCAAGCCAAATGTAACCCTGGCAGAAGCAATACTGCATGTGTTATAGTCTAGACAGATATGTTGGGAGAGTTATGGGGGATTACCAATCAGTTAATGCTTTCCATGTGTTTCTTAATATGTGCAGCCATGATTCTAGAATAAAATATTTGTGATAATGCAGATGCTTTCCAGTTTCTTAAAAGAAATGCTAACTGACTGTTACTCAGTCCAAAGAGTACCAAAAAAATAATGCAGCAATGTAGCTATGTAATCACATACAAACTCCCACCCAGATTCACACGTATCTTTCTTTTTGGTTTATTAGTAAGTAATGATATAATTTCATTACATAAAATGATAATATTGCTGTATTAAAAGTACCAATATATTTGGAGGAGCAAATAGTTAAACAAACTGATTATTTACAGGTCATTTGTGTATACCCAAGTGTGACACATAGCAGGAGTATGCTTCTACACAATCAGTACTTCATTCAAGGGCCTAGTTAAGCAGGCCACCTAAGCCAAGTATAAATAGCTTTTATAATCAAAGGAAGGTGGTGGATTGCCCTGAACTCCTCCAAGGTGGAGATGCCTACTTAACTTTGAGTAC
Source organism: Heliangelus exortis (assembly GCF_036169615.1). Taxonomy (NCBI): domain Eukaryota; kingdom Metazoa; phylum Chordata; class Aves; order Apodiformes; family Trochilidae; genus Heliangelus; species Heliangelus exortis. Next base: position 78,861,063 of record NC_092423.1, on the reverse strand, counting down.
CTCCGTTTTCTTGATTAAAATCCAAACTAAAGCACCAATAACTAGAGGAAAAAAAAAAAAATCTGGGAAATCTGGGATTATTCTAATCCCCAAGGAGTCTTTCAGTTCACTTTTCTACAATCCATCTGAAGGCAAAAACAAAATTAACAGTCATCTCAAAAGTAAAGCCAAACCAAAACAAAAATGCAAACACATTGTTCCTGTAAAAGCAATTAAAAATCCCCACAGCATTCCTGGAAATCGTGTAACATTTCAGTTCAGAAAATGCATAATCATGTGAATTTCCCCCAGTTCAGTGACAGACATCCCAGTAACAGCCACTCTCCAGCTGATTTTGTTGGTGGATCCTGTGCCTTTGTGTGCATTAGTTTGTCCCCAGTAGCCTCTACAACCTAGTGACAGAGAAGGGTGATTCAAATGTGCCAAGGTGTGGGCTAAGGAGGACTTTGCTGTTTGCACACAGATGATGTTGAGTAGAACTCACTACCCTGGTTACATCATTATCCTTAGGGTGAAGGCAATAAAACTGCATCATCTTAAATTTATCCCAGGGGTTGATTTTCTTTTGTGCACAAGAGATAATTGTACAAACTCATATATGTTTTTTTCTGCCACTTGGTCAAGCAGTAGGTGAATGTAAACAGAGTAATTACTCTCTGCTGTGCCCCCTTCATCACATGGGCTAAAAAAAGGATGACTTCCCACCCCCAGCCAGTTTGCTAAGGAAATATGAGATCTTGCTTGTTTCTGTGGGATGACAACACTTAAATACTTCAGAGGTCACCAGCTGTGCCCAGGGCCAATGGTCTACCCATTGGCTGAGCAGCTGGAAGTGCAACCAGACAGTGAGCACAGGCAGGTAACTCTAACATGTGAATAAAAGCCCAAACCACAGGAGATACTGTGCATTTTCTCACATTTGCATAGATTAGAAGACAATCCTTCACAGAACGATTCCAGCAACAAAAGACAGCAAATATACGTCAACATCAATCAATTTGACCAGTCTACAGAAAAATGTCCTCAACAAAAATTAATTATATAAGGTCATCCCAGAGAATTAAATAAGTATTTTTTTATATAAATCCTTTTATTTTCTATTTTATAATAAGTTTTTAATTCATTAGGGGATTAAAAAACCCAAATACACCCATATTTTTACATGCACAATACTAATGTTGTGCCCTTTCGTGATTCTATCTTCTGAAACACTTTCTAAGTATTGTACTTCAGCACACAGTAAATCAGGTATCCTGATGGATGAATGACAAGAGGGGAAGAGGAGGAGGTACTTTACAGTGCTACTGTCCTTCAAGAGAAAATGCTGAAGCTGTAACCAACTAACTGTAATAGATGGCTACCTGACAAAAAGAAATGAGCTCTGAAAGTAAAAAAAAATACACTGGGATGAATACTTCAGACCTACTTTGTTATGGAAATTCTCATTATCTAGTGTGCAATTCTAGCTAAAAATACTATCAGGCAGATGTTAAATGTTTTTGTACAGTACATGCAGATACAGCTAAAATAAAAGTTTATTTTTAATTTTTCTTAAAATAAAATGTGTTTACCCTTTCTAAAGGAAATTTTTTCAACAGTAATACAGAACCTGAAAATACAGTATGAAGGTTATTTAGGGAAGGCAATAGGAAAAAATGGCTGCAAACAAAAAAACCTCTTCATTCAACTCAGTTTCAAAGACAGAATTCTTACACCCTGTCTGCCATGACAGGAGTTTAGCACAGACTTTGCTGGAGGAATATCCTCACCCTGTTCTGTTGTTGCCTCTCTGAGGCACTGTCCCCAGGGCTGTGTGTGCATCAGTGAGCTACAGCTGGAAATCAGTTTCACCTTGCATCTGGCTTTGAACCCTCTCACTCTATGTGTGTGAGTGCTTGGTTTTACCATATTCAGAGGTATCTTCACAGTTACAGGCATACCATGCTTTCCACTTCAGCCTTTAAAAAGTCTCAATTTACCCCCAAATCAACCATCTACTTTGCTAATTCTCTCAGAAAGGGGGAAATTAATTTGATTGCAAAGAATGGACTTCAACTTCTTTTCTCAAAGTGTTCTTACTAGCTTATCCTCTCAAGGAAAAATGTTATGGAATGCTGAACCTCCTCTATGGAGGTGTGTAGTGGCAACAGGAACACAAGTTCAACACTTGCTGGGTAAAGTTTCACAGAAGATGACATACAGAAATTATCTGCTGCTTTTCAAAGTCTTCAGTTTGGGCACCAAACTGACTGTAACCTAATCATGCTTGGCAGTCTGCAGCCTATTTCATCACATAGCCCAAGAGCTGTATTTTTATTTATTTGCTTCATCAGGAGGCTTCCTGGGAAAATATTTCCAAAACAGATAAAAGCAACAAAGTTTGTAAGAGCGGTTAGTAGGGACTGCAGGTCTTAAGGCTTTGGTGCTAAGGATATTACCGGAGAGAATTTCTCACCAGCTTCTAGTAGCTCACCAACTTGCAGAAATGTGGAATGCCATCAAAGCCTTCTCACAGCAAGAGACTTCAGCACTGGCTCAACTTGAGCTGCTGGCATTAATTACTCTTGTCCTTGAAGTGAGAGAGTTCATATGCCCAAAATGCTCTGAAAGGGGGTGATAAAATGTTTACTCTGTGATGCTGGCTGGCTTATCCAGAAGGATGAAGCAAGCTCAGTGTACTTCAAACAGAGATCTCTACTGAAAATCCTCAGGCTGAGTGAAGAGACCAAATGATCTTCTCACTCCTAGGGGATGTTTCTTCAGACATGGAGCAGTCTGTTATAAAATAAGGAGGGAAAGCTGCAGAAGTACCCTCTGCCTTTTCTTTGCTATACAGGGCTGTAAGTTTTCACATGTTCCTTTTTTATATTGCCTAGTAATGCAAACAATTTTAAGAGGAGAAAAGCTAGTTAATATACAAATAAAGGGATAAGCACCAAAGAACTTTATCAAATACCCTTTTAATCTCTGGTGGAACTAAGTGGCCATAAAAAACTCTGGATGATTATGTTTCTCATTTTTCTTGGGTAAATAAAACAGTATGTGCTATCATCAGGCACCATAACCATGGGAGGTGATACAGAATTGTCACAGTCAGTTCTTCTTTTGTGTTGAGACAAATATCTGTGGAGCCAGACTATATCACTTTTCCAAAATACCTATTTGAAAAAGACTATTCAGGATGCTGGATAGTCAGCAAAGCAACAACAGAAGTATAATCTGGTTCCCACCAACACCTGTGGCCCTTGTGATTAATTCTTTTGAATGGGCCCAGGTAGATGAGGTAGAATTGGTTCCATCTCTTCAGCTTCCCATGCAGTGCCTGCATGTACATGCTGACATGTTCTAAAATACATGTGTTTTGCCACACAGATGTGGGGACTCTTCTCAAAACAGCTTTGCAGCTGGCCAGTGAGAAGGAGGCATCTTCTAGTTGGATGGGCTTGGTGTCAGCCCAGATCAAGTCAGCAGGCCACAAGGATTCAGACCATACTTTATTACAGTGTCTGCCAAGCTAACGCTCTACTGTTCTCAAATGAAAAAAAAAACCAAATCAGAGAATCTAAGCTCTTACACAACACAATTTCACATCCACAACCTCTGACAGAAGTCAATGTAAATTAACACTAGCTAGTCATGCAAATATGAGCAGACATTTAATGGCCCCATAAAGCACTAGTGAAGAGCAGGCATTCAATCTGAAAGGAACTGAAACCACCAAAATCTGGGAAAGTAGTCAGTCATTCAAAACATACTTGAGATATTGAACATGTCCCTAATGCAAGGCTGGGGTACATGGTAAGCCATTCAGCTCAAGTGGCACCAGTTGATAGTTTTGCCATTGTAATTGAGACTAAGAATATTGTAAAGTACTGAGGCACATTCATTTTTTTCATATGTGCATGGATAACTTCCAGCAACAGTAAATTAGGAAATCACAGGAGGAGCACACACCTGACATAGCAACAAGTAAATATTTATAACTCTATAACACCCAGTTAAGTTATTGGTTTTTTCCTTAAAAAAGCCACATGCATTCATTTAAAAGAGAATAAAAGACCCTAGCCCAAGAATTCAGCTAGATACAGAATTAACAGATTCTGACACATAGGTCCAGCACTTTTAATGCATATACAAACATGAAACCCCATTGAAATACGGACTAGTTTCCTTGTTTGCCCAGGGATCACTTAGATAATATTTTAAAGATGGATGTTGACAGATCACTTTTTGACTACTTCAATGCAAAATCAACGCACTAGGAGTTCTTTCTGCATCTAAAAGAAGATTTAGGCAGAGCAGCTAAGCATCTTTAACCACATTAAATGATGAAGGCAGGAGGTACACCACTGAAGCTTGTTATATATATTTAAACATAGGAGAGTAAAAAGTGTCTGCAATTATTCTGCATTATTTTTCAGAGCAAAAGAGAATGCAAAAGGCACCCCATAACATCATTAAAAAAAAAAACAAACCGAAACAAATAAAGAAAACAGTTATGGTTGAGATTTTTATCAGCTTGAGACCAGAGTGAAACTTCCAGAACAATGAGGAATTTGTTGCATCAATTTGATAGGCTGAAGTAAAGCTTTCACCAGAAATGCTGAAAAAGCATTAAACTTCAGTGCTATTTGAATACTACTGCTGTAATTAATACAGTATGACCTTGTATAAACCTTATAAATGTGTTCATGAATATGCAGAGTGGGAGTAGCTGCACTGTCAAGAGAAAGTGGTGTGCTTAAGTATCTGACACAGCTACATATTTAGTTCTGTTGGTACTTCTCCCATGAGTATCTTCTGAATAAAAATATGACAGCAGCAATCAGAGGACACTGATCTATTAACACTGAAATCTCCCTTTCCTCTCAAATATTAACATTAGATTTGTATTCTAGTTACATTCCTGAATGATGGCAGCATTCAGTAAGGAACAATTTCATATCTTGCAGAAATTCGCTTCTGAAACTTTATGTTTTACTGGGATGCAATCACTGTGGCCTCCCAGACTGGTTTATAACTCTTTTCTGGACTGGACCTTTGCGTTTTTTGAGAAGGTGAAACACTTTTCCCACACAGACCGACTCTTACTGATTTCCTTACTGTGACTTTTCTTTCCCATTTTGGTTTGTGATTAGAACCTGGCTGCCAGCAGTTACACATGAGCCAGTGAGTGTTTCAGTTCTTTTGAATAAACATTTTGCATAGTTGTTGCCCATGAAACCAGCCTTCCGGACAGTTTTCAATTGGGCTGCCTGAAATTAGGCACTGAAACAGGTTTGCTGGTAGGACTTGTGACCTTCTGGGGGACCCAGGCTGGAGCATTTAATGAAGGACTGTGTACTGTGGAAGGGACTCACGTTGGAGGAGTTCATGGAGAACTGTCTCCTGTGGGAGGGACCCCATGATGGAGCAGTAGAAGAGTGGCAGGAGTCCCCCCTTCCTCAGAAGGAAGGAGCAGCAGAGACAATGTGTGATGAACTGACCATAGCCCCCATTCCCCATCCCCCTGTGCCATCAGGAGAGAGGAGGTAGAGAAATCAGAAGTGAAGCTGAGCCGTGGAGGAAAGGAGGGGTGAGGGGAAAGTATTTTAACATTTGGTTTTATTTCTCATTACCCTACCCTGATTTGATTGGCAAGAAATTAAACTGTTTTCCCTGAGTCAAGTCTGCTTTTGCCCATAATGGTAATTGCAGAATGATCTCTCCCCATCTTTGTCTGGAGGATGGTAAATCCTCCACTATAAGCAACTGGGATTCCAGACTGAGTTTTCACCTAACATTCCCTAATAAGTAGAAATGAATCAGAAACTATAAACCAAAGGCACAGTATTTTCTTAGTACAGACAAAGCAGTCACAGCTAAGTCAGACTTTCACAGAGCTTAATGAGGTAAGGTACCAGTATCTCAGTGGGGAGCCAAGTAAATTGGGTGATTACTTTTAACACATGTCAAACTGAGGTATGGCAATTTATGGAAGACGAATATTAAGATCAGATTTCTAAGTGATAGTGTATTTAGAGCTTTGAATTATCTAAACCGATTCAAACTACTCAATTTATGTAAAATTAATTAGTACAATATTGTATTAAAGCTGTTTTCTTTTTTCCAATCACAAATGTATGCAAAACGCATTTTGTAAACAATATCTTTAAGGAAAAAAGACAAGAAGAGGAAAAGCAGGTCTGATGTTGCTGCCATCTTTCATATGATTTAATGCTGATTTTGGCTGGATTACTGTTTGACTGGAGTTGAAGACTTAAGAACTTGGTTAAAAATTATAATAAGCAGAGAGGAGGACTAAAAATTATAGTTAAGGAACTTTCTAATTGAAAAAACATAAAAACTCCTCAAGAAACTGCAAAAAGGGGAGATCAGCAGAAAGAAGAATAGTTCATGAACTGCAGCAAAAAAATGCAAAGCAAAGATCTGACTATTTCTATATAATGGACATTGCAAAATATTTCGTAGCACTGTACATGGGATGGACAGTATTACAGCACTTCTCAGATAATATTTAAAGTTTTCATCAATGAATGCATTATAAAACCAAAGGCACTGAACTGAATCCCCCTGCCCCCAACTTCTCCTGGCACATTTGCTAGTATTTAACCTTATGTAATACAACCTGATGTCTCTAAAATCTGTTTACAGTACACGTTCAGAAACAGCTATCAAGTCTTATGAACACCAGTACTTTTCCTATGATACTGAGTATCACCATTGACAATCCTGATGCTTCTGAATTTTAACCAGTGTCCCTTCAATAAACAGCTCTAACAAAAGGAAAAAAAGAAAACATCAGAGGACAACCAAACAGCATCTTAGAAGAAATTCTCCCTACGAAGATGACAATGGACTTTCCATTTATCAGATAGACAGCACTATATCTGCCTGCAACCACATTACACCTTTTTTATTTACGTTACCTTCCTTGCCAAGTGAGATCTTGAATCAGAAATGTGAGGCTTGTAACTGATCCCACATAAAAGAATGAGAGCTGTCCAGTTTATTGGGGGTGGAGGGTATTTAAGGAATGGCAGCTAAGGTACTACATGCACAAAGCATGCCCTACACCCATAATCTCCATAGTTTTCTAATCTTCCCAAAATGTTCTGACTCTGATAAAGAGATTAAGGGGGATGGAATCATTTAAAGAAGATGAATGAAGGCCAAATAAGTATCTGAAGCCATCTGAGAGAACAAAAGGAGGCATATGGGAAATAGAGAGGGTTTGATACAGGAAATATATTAAAGGGCCATATTACAGTTGAAGGACCTGGGTTTAGAAGGAAGATCAACCTGCTCAGGAAAGCCACTTGAGCTGTTGCTACAGCTAGCTAGGAAGGACTGAAGAAACACAGTAAGCACAGTCTTCTTCAGGCAGATTTGAGCTTATTTTGTATGAGGTGACCAGAAGCCATTCTGCTATGACAGCATTACATCAGGCAAGGTGCCATCCTCATGTGGCCACAAGTCCTCAGGCTGACCCCACAGCTCAGGCTACAGTAAGCTCACATCAGTTTGCAAATGGGCAAGCATATACATTCACAAAAAAAAAAACAACAAAAAAAACCAAAACAAAACCAAAAACCATCAAAACAAAACAAACAAGGAAGAAAGATTTCAAGACCAATGTGAAAAAAAAAAATCCATCAACTATGAGGTAGGATGAAATGAGGTTTGCAGGATCAGGGATTCACATCAGTCCCAGAGAAGCAGTTGGGAAAAATTCACAGGAAGAAAGAACTTATGGTGTGGGGAGACCAACACTGGACATGCCCACCAAGAGAAGGGGCAGACTTACAATGGACACTTCTTTCAGAGACATCTCTTCAACTGAGACTGGTTAAACATCAGAATTGTGAGAATTACAACGTGGTACACATCTTTATAGAAGGAATTTTGTCACTGTGATTGAGTAACTTGTTTTCTAGTAAGTTGAAGATAATGCAAGCCAATTATACTAACAAACTCTTTTCAAAATCAATACAACTCAGATACAAATGCCTAGCTTCTGTCACATATCCCAGTGTATGCTGATATCCACATACATTAACCTGAATTTAAATCCAATACAAGTATATTTGCAATATGGAAGTTATCACCTTTTATATTTCATTATATTCTGATTACATATAAACAATCAGTAATGATTATTACTTTTTCCCTTACACTTTTCAGATATTACTTCTGAAAGGGAAACAAATCATTTGAAGAACCAAAGGTGATTGCTATAGACAAGTAAAAAAATACCGTTTTTTTACTTTGCCTCTTAATATAATTTTTTTAGTTAGTTATCTACTAGGATATACTAAAATTTAGTAGGATATCTACTTTGGATGCAGCATGCAACATAGATTGTATTACTACACCATTTACCTAACAATTTTTCCATGATGTATGGCAAAATATTAACTGATTTATTTTCTTGTCTCTGAGATAAGTTACAGAATCTCCAATACACAAGGAGAAAAAAAAACCAGTGCTTTAAAGAACTTGCCTAATAGGCTTGTATTACTAATATTTCAACAAAACAATATGGATTGGAACTCAAAAATTGCTGTGACTCAGTCCTCCTTTTGCAAGGCTTTGTCAGAATGGAAACTCTTCTTACGCTATTTTCATTCTCACATCCAGAGTGATTTTTAGGAATGGATGTATTATGTTGCACACATAAGTGCACCTTGGTGTTATATGAAGAAGTTTGGCACACAAATGTAAGTATAAAAACATACTACATTTGTTAAGGATTAAAGTATTCTAGTCATACAATGTAAAATCAATTTGTCTCCTATTAAAATCCATTTCTCATCTTCACAGAGCAGAAAAAGAATCTACTTCATGTATTTATTGTAACTCCAGCAATGGCATCTGGAAGCCATAAGGCATGTTGCTTTTTGTGCACATCTTCATGACTTTTTTGTGCTCATTAAGTTGGGTGTAATAGTGAGAAAGTATTGACTTCACTTAAGGAGCTGAGGAAATTTACAAGAAGAAAAACATCTGTAATATACAAGCTTGGATGAGGAGACTGGTCAAAGCTGTTATAACAAGAAGAGAGGAAAACCCAGAGCAGCACTTCTAGAGATCGTTTTTTGAATGGCCTGAACCTTATTTTCCAATTTCTACCTTGAAGTTTATAGCACTGAAAATCATCGTCTCTGCTGACACACAGAAAAAAGCATTTAGTTTTTACAAAAAAAAGCCTGAGAAATACCAATTCATGCCAAAGGGAGATGATTAAGTCAAAACAAATGTTTTGCAGTACTCACCTTAGGCACCCAGTGGCATTGCGCAGCACCTGTGATGAATGGAGTTGTATTTTATGATCATCCTGGAGAGGAGAGTTTTCCCATCCAGAGTGAGGGATGATCACGGCATTGGTCAACACTGTGAGGGCATCTTGGATGATTGGCATTTTCAGTGCATCACAGGAGGATAGATTCCAGAGAACTCCTACAAAAAAAAAAAGCAAATTACTAATAATTAACAGTTCTGCACAAAAGACTGATGAGGTTTTGTTTTGTTAGAAGCCAACAAAACATTTCACAGTATTGGTATGCTTAATAAAGCTGTTTCTGTCAAGAAAAAAAAAAGACTGCACTGTAAATGGGACTGAATGATACCTGCACAGGTACAAGGATGCCTGAATACAAGCAGTCACTGAAACACTGAAAATTTCTCAGAAGCAAACTTAAAAGCTGAGCAGCTAGTTACTATCTAGCCCTCTTTTAGGCTGTGAACCACACATAGAATGAAGGAGTATTATATGGATGTTATTACATGGACTTCAGTTTTCTTCCTTCTCAATAAAATTAAGATAAATCAATAGCAGAAAATACATTCTGACTTATTCTAAGACCATCACTGTTGCTAAATCCCCATTGAGAGAACAAAACTCCAATTCTGTGATCTTCAGTGTAATGAAAAGTAACTGTCTATGATAGTTGGTAGCATTGTATTAAACCAGCCTTCATCAAGTATTTTTTTAGTTCATAAATATTTTACTATACATAATTACAGAATAGTACCATTTTGCATGTAAACAAAAAGATTATCGTTACAATGCACAAGGAGATTAACTGGAATTTCAAAAAAAAAACAAAAGAAACCTCTTTTCTGTTAAAATCCATAATGTGCCAAAGAAAAGGAAGAGCAATCAAGAGCCAAAGCCTTCTGAGCACAACCAGAAGGATCAGAGACCCTGCAGATATGCCACACCAGAAGCAGGAAAGAAACTGGGGGCAAAAACCCCCTGTTTTCCATTCCCTTCTTTGTATTTTTATATTTGCTGGAAAAGAACATCTTATTTTTGTGCTGCACTAAGGAGTCTGCTGCTGCTGGGCAGCTATGCTCTGAATCACAGAATCACAAAATTGCCATGGTTGGAAAACACTCCTAACATAGCTGTGTCTAACCATCAACATCTCCCTCCCTAAAAAATTATCCATGTATCACCATGCCCACAAAGATCATGTCCAGAAATGCCTCATCTACATGTTTTTTAAATACTTCCAAACTTCCAATAGTGATTCCACCAGCTCCCTGGGCAGTCCATTCCAAGGCCTAACTACCCTCTTGGTAAAGAAATGCTTCCTCAGACATAGTCAGAACCTCCTCTGGTGCAATTCCAGGTCATTTCCTCTTGTCCTATCATTGCTCACTTATAGAGAAGAGGCCACCACCCACCTCCCTACAACCTCCTTTCAGGTAGCTGTAGCAAGCAATAAGGTCTCCTCTCAGCCTCTACTTCTCAAAACAAACTTTCCCAATTCCCTCAGCCTCTCCTCACAGGACTTGTTCTCCGGACCCTTCACCAGCTTGGTTGCCCTTCTCTGAAAACACTCCAGCACCTCAATGTCCTTCCTGTAGTGAGGGGCCCAGAACTGAACTCGGTACTCAAGGTGCAGCCTCACCAGTGCTGAGTACAGGGGCACCATCACTTTCCTGCTCCTGCTGGTCACACTGTTCCTGACACAAGCCAGGATGCTGTTGGCCTTCTTGGCCACCTGGGCACACTGATGTTTCATATTCAGATAGCTGAAACCAGCACCCTAGGTCCTTTTCTGCCTGGCAGGTTTCCAGCCACTCCTCCCCAAGCCTGTAGTGTTGTATGGGGTTGTTGTGACCAAAGTGCAGGACCTGGAACTTGGCCTTGTTAAACCTCACATTATTGGCCTTGGCCCACTGGTCCAGTCTGTCCAGGTCCCTTTGCAGAGCCTTCCTATCCTTGAGCAGATGAACATTCCCACCCACCTTGGTGTCATCTGCAAACTTAGAGAGTAAGCACTCAATCCCCTCATCTAGATAACTGATAAAGATGTTGAACAAGACCAGCCCCAAAACTCAGCCCTGGCAAACACCACTGGTGACCGACCAGCTGCCAACTGGATTTAGCTACCAGGCAGTGATGTTCATTTAAGCCCAGTGTCCTCCCAGGAGCAGCTGAAAGAACCAACCTGCTTATTCCTTCACTGTCATTTCCCACCCTACCTCCTCTTGCTTAGAGTCCAACCACATTCCTTTCTGCTTTCCTTACTACACTGATAGTAGCCTGACCCCACCTAACCTGTCTAACCTCAAAAAAATGAGTTTCACCTTTTGGTTATCAAGTCTTGAACTGATATGGAGCAAGATTATTATCATCGTCACATATATGAGGTTACAAACGTGAACTCTACACTGTGAAATACCAAAGTGAGTGGTGCTGTGAGGAAACTGCTAAAAACCTTATGAACATAGACATCTATAAATATAAGCAGCAAGAACATGGCTTGCTCATGGCTTTCTTTAGCATTCTGTGTTTTGAAGAAGAGGTGTAATTAACAGAAATCAAACTGGTTTTTTTGGGTTTCCCTTTATAATTAATTATCTCGATGGGGAGACTGTTTGAACTATATAATTTCATGTTTTAATTAATTTATATGGAACTGTGTGCAAAGACATGCAGTTTAAAATACAAATTCTGCTTAGCATACTAATAAAAAAAATGCACCTCTTTAAAATAATCTGTTTGTGGTAATCAGGCATAAAATGACAGACCTTAGCTACAGGCCAAAAAAAAGAAAAAGAAGAATTTTTTTTTTCCATTAAAGAATTACTTTTTTAGAGGGAAAAGAGTCTTTCTTTTAATTCTGTTCTGAATGCCTTTATGAAAAGAAATATCATATTTAAAGGAATAAAGCCCTTCCTAAAGATATTTACACTTGCTCTTCTATAACCTATTCTTGGTAAGCTTTACTGGCATATCTATTATTCCTGAAATATTTAGTATTTTGCTGCTTTTAGCCAGTACAAACAATGGGGTTGCCTTTTTTAAAACATTTATCTAGGCAGGTATAAATGATGTGCATGGCACAGAAGCAGAGAATCAGAATGCAAATCTTTCCTCCTCCAAGGTCCAATTCAGTTCTTAAGCAAGACAATGTGTGTTGCTTTTTTTGAGAAGAAGCAATATTTTGGAAGTGAAGCAGAAGAGAGTGCTTTGATGGCAACAAAACAGTACTCTGGCCCTCAGGGACTAGTCACATACTGTAAAAGCAGATGTCTAGCAAAATGCTTAAAAATGTGTATGTTTACACCATTTTATATTCACTTTAGGTTCTTGCTTATTAAAAGTAACTCACATAAACCTCATGATAAGCTGGTAATCAGCAATAGCTGAGATGCCCAGAAATATTCTTTAAGCCCTTTCTTAAGGGCCCTCTATCTAAAATCCACTTAACACTCCACATGAGCTTTTGCTCAATAAACTGCCATAGGAGCAGGTGAGTTCCAAATTACAATAAAAAACTACATATGCATCCAAGAGCCAAAAAAACAGGCTCTGGTTTCACTAACTGGAAACTAAACCTTTGCAGTAAAAGGATAACTAGGCTAAATCAGCTGTTCTACTTTCTCTTAAATCATTATAAGTCAAGCCAGAATCAAGCAAATTGGCACTGCACAGTTAGCCTGAAACCATCTTTCAAAGTTCTTCCACCTCACACACAGTTCTAAGGAGTAGAGATAATTTTCTTTTATCCAAGAACAATGTGTTTTATTTAATTTTGAGCCTTTGAATACTACCAACCACATTAATGAAAAAAACAATTTTATTTTGACAAGATATAATTTATTCTCACAAGTAGCGAAGTCTGCTACTTGCTGAGGCTGGCATTTTAAGTGCCTCCTTGTATCCATCCTTAATTAAGGATTTGCAATTATGAAAGGGCACTGGCAATTCACTTCCCATTACTTTTGCTGAGGATGACCTGCAGCTAGATTTATGTGGGGTCTAAGAGGATGATCCATTCCCTTGACATTGCAAGGGGAAGTGATGAAAAATTAAATTTTTTACCTGAGGCACCTTCCATTATGGCGCTACATCTTCTCTATATGACTGAACATATTTTTCAAGCATGTATGCATGAGATGCCCTTTAAAACGATACTAAAAAGCTGGTCACTGAGGTAATTTGCCACCTTACCCTAGAAGCCCTTATTGAATTAGGTTTCTGAGCACAATAAGCAAGTCTGGAACAGTCTCAGAGATGCCTTGACTGTCTGTAAATAACTTGTGCTTCATAAGCTGCCCACTGCACGGAAGGAACCAGCCTCAGCATGCCAATGATTCCCCAGGAATTGTGGGACCCATCCTGTTGTATATGTATTAAAAGAGAGCTGTTAATCCAACAACTTGGTGGTCCAAGTCAGTTCAGGATCCATAGACTGAATCTTGGGAGAGAAGGGAAGTAAAGAACTCATCAATTCAGTGTTGAACATCTCCTACTCAGTCACTTGTGTTCATACTATCTCACCTCCTCTTTGGTTTAAGGTCATGTGATGCTCAGAGTAGGCATTTTCTCCCCCCATGTGCAGATCACTTTAGGTCTTGTTTGGTGCTTCATAGGAAGAGAAAAATAGCTACACCAGATTGATTGTGTCTATTTGCAGGTTGATGCTTTTCACCATTTCATGTAACAAACTGAAGCACACAGAATGAATACCTTGGTAATCTCATTTTGAGTTTGAAACTAAGGAGAAACTGGTAATGAAAACATTCAGCTGGTTCTGATCAGGAGATGGATTTCAGGTCTGAGTAGCAATTAACTGTGTTGCAGACAACAGATTAAAGACTCTCAGAGGAATCTATGGGAATGCTCACTATGGAGATACTGCTGCACCAAATAGCTTCTGGAGTAGCTTTTCAGAGGACATGCATTCACTATGTTCAACAGGTTATTTAATGCACTAAATGTAAATAATATTTTCTAAGAAAGCCTTTTATAGGTAACAACAATTAAATTTAAAAACTGTTTACATTTTTTGAAAGACATAACTGTAATTTTTCAAAGACATAACGGTAGAGATACAATTCATAAGGAAAACTACCCACAGATCTTAGTTAAGGCAATTTAAGTTTGTTGCCACTGGAAGAGGGAACTGAGAGAATACCTTTGATTTTCTTTCTCTTAGACAAAGAGAGAGAGCTTATCCACTGTGCTTTTAGCTTAGAAACAGCATGGCTTTTTACATAAATCAATTTAAGCTCTTCCAATACATACCTCATCACTTACCCTAAAGAAGTAAGACAAAGTATTTTAAAAACTTAAATTAATTCAATCTAATGGAGCAGTCTGATACAAAAAACCCCATCACCTCTGAATCAGGCTGGACCTCTAACTCACCTTGATTAAACCCTTCAATGCATTTTTTAGTGTTTTACCTAGAACTGGTACTTACACATGTAAAGTCAGATATAAAACTTAATACCAGATAAGACACATTATTCCATCCAAAGTTAAGAAAATAGACATTATACAGTTCCATCCAAAAAGCGCCATCCTGTCAAGACAGCATGTGCAAAATCAGGCAAGTCTAACCAATTATCCAGCGAATGAGTTATTACTACCTCTAGTCAACAAATATAAATGGAAACCAAGAAACTGGAAAAGTCAACCTTTCCAAAAAGCATTGCCCTGGCCTCACTGCCACTAAGTATTTTAATTTTTTATTGTGCTGCAAAGGATGTATTTAGCAAGACAAGTTATATGGTAAAGTTTCAAAAGTAAACAAATATTATCGGGAGAAACAAAACTTTTATTCCTCTCAGTGTCATACGTATAAGTTAACCTTTAAGCTATACTAAGATGTTGCTAATTTAATATTCTCTGTAAAAATACAAATCCAAGTCTTCCAGCTTTTCTAGGCTTTTCTTTTCCACCTGAATTTAATAGCTTGTTCATGGACCAAGCAGAATGCCATCTGGTAGTGCTTGGAGACCACATCCTAGGAAGAGCAGACATGGTGTTGGAATGCTTTTGTTGGTTATATGCTCAAGGCACATGGGCATTACAAGGAGTTGCCCTCATGAACATGACAATTAAGACTGAAATCTAAGAGCTAAACACCCTGTGCAGAAGCCAAGCACAAGGGATCATTTGCTGGAGTCCTTAGGAAAAATGTTTCCACCCCAAGCTCTTAAGTGCTAGGAATGCCATTTGCTGGGTTTTACTGAAGCTTTGACACTTGGAGCTCCCTGAAGCTGCAGTATTGCTCTCTGGAATTGGATCTGTTCTGTGACAACAGGGTGTGAGTCCCAATGCATTACAGCAGTGCTGCTGTAAAGATGCTGAATGCCAACCACAGCATTTCTCAATATGAAGTGCAGTAAGACTTCACACACCCAGTACAGCCATCAAGGTGAGGAACTGGTCTCAGGAACAGGCTTGCTGTTGGAAACTAAAGTGGATGATCTGAATTCTGGCACCTTAACAATTCACACCTCATAAGGCAGCTCCTTAAAAGCAGACTCTAAGATTAATACTTGGTATAACAGAGAAGGAAACTTTATCAGTTTTCTTGAAATAATTTTTTATCTGGTTACTGAATTAGTACCTATGAGCACCTTCCTGTAATTCACTTATTTAAATGCACAGAGTGGATTTCTAACTATGTGTAAGATGACCCAAGAAAAGTACAAATTGAGAAAGAGTGGGTTTCAGTCAAAGTTAGAAACAGGCAGCATTTTAAGGAACAGTAAGCAAGGTTGGAGATAAGTGAGGCTTTCTTCCCCTTTGCAGTCACTCATAGCCTTACAAAAAATCCCCCCAAAACCCAAAAAACCTTTAACATCTACAGAGAATAATTACTGCTTTTTTTTTTTAAAATTACAAATTTGATCTTGACTACATGTAAGTATTTGACTACATGTGAGAGAAGTAATACAAGCATTTCCCCTGGAAAGCTAACTTTTCCTTTCTCAATGACCACTCTTTTCATTC
The DNA here is from genome assembly GCF_036169615.1 of Heliangelus exortis. Classification (NCBI taxonomy): domain Eukaryota; kingdom Metazoa; phylum Chordata; class Aves; order Apodiformes; family Trochilidae; genus Heliangelus; species Heliangelus exortis. The sequence continues at coordinate 78,844,796 of NC_092423.1, read as the reverse complement.
CAAAATTGCATCTAGAATTTTATAAAAACAAAAAGGGGGGACAGATTTTAATATTGCTTGCAATCAAATTCTGTCCAAATGATATTGCATTTACTCAGAAAGTCTGTGTTATTCTCACAGGACTGAATTTTGACCTAACACTGCTGCTCTCTCTGCTGTATACTTTAAAATAATGTATAGCTGTGAAAGGAAACTGTCAGAGAAGAATGCTAGACAGTCAGTGCCCTTAATCTTAGGCAGTAGAGGAATTAGCAAAAGAGCTAAATTAAGTTACTGTGGAAAGATCAATGGTTCCTGCTTAACTGGTTTTCCTAACTGATGAAATTACACTGGTCCTGTGAAACTCACTAGACAGACCAAAAGCAATGAATTCTAAGTGAGAGACACAGGAATGAAACAAAGAAACAGTTTTCAACCATACTTTAATCCCAACACATGGCTAATAGCAATACCATCCCAAATTAATTACTTCTATTAGAAAACAAGGATATCGAGCAAGGGTTTGTATATGAATGGAAATATATTTTTTCAATGTTAACTTGTCTATTTTATTGAAGAATTTTTTCTACCACTCAAAATCAAAATGTATTGGTATCCAACTCAAATATGAAAATGCTATACATAAAACTGCACAAGAAGTTACAGTTTTAAGTATCAAACACTTCTTTTCATGAGAACTAATTAGCAGGTTAGTCCTATCTATGAATTTTCTATAGAAGACTTACCCACTTAGATTTGGAAGTCAAGTGTGGTTCATACATTGGAGATATCCCAGTGCCAGAGAGAGAAGGAGACCAAAAAGGGACCACTTGTTTTTTGTGCTGGGAAGGAGTATGGTAAAATGCATAAATGAAGAGGAAGCAAGGAGAAGGAGGCTGTGATGGGAGAAGTGATGAAACCAGCCCTAAGCAGACCCCTAAGAGAGAGAGGGAGACTCCCCCAGCAGGGGCATCGCACTGCTCCCAGTTGAGAACTCAGCACCCCAATAACTTCTTCTGGTCTCACACATTCATTTCCAGGGATACAGGCACTGACAACCTGAGGAAGGTTTTGTATTCCCCTTACCAGGATGTACCTTTTTACCCATTACCATAGTGCAATAACTTGCATTAAAAATTGGTGCCCCTGACTATTGCTAAGAAAGCAGAGCAAAAGATTTTAGGAGGCATTGGTTTTAAATCCTCTCTTATATGACTGGGGGCAGCAGGGGGTGAAGCAGTTAATCTGGTAATTCATTAAAAATTTGAGAATAACTCTTCATTAATTCAACAAATCCTATCAGTGTGCTTCCCTGTTTTCAGAGCCAACGTAGTGACAGCATATTGAGAAAAGGGTCAAAGATTGGTTTATAATTATACAGTAAATTGTAATGGATTTTATATCAAATGACTCAGTTTAAATGCCAATATTGTTTGGAGAAGTGTTATCTGCTAGGACAGCATCGTTTCTGAAGCAAAATTACACAATTTAGTAAATTACTTTGATGTTTGCCATTACATATGAGCTATAAATAGGATGTGTTTTGAATGGCTCTAGAGATGCTGTAGCCTATCGGCTGGAAATCAGTTTCCCAACAGATTACTGGTGTAAGCTGTACAGCCTTTTACTTTCCTGGTTTGCAAAGAAATGGGTTATGAAGATTTGGCATCTCATTAAATAACTGCACAATAGATTCATAGGAAGACTTTATAAAATGCCAATTAATTCCCACTATGAATTTGTTTGGAAATCACTTGCATGTTTCTAGAAGTGATGACAATGTTTTCCCTAGGTGATGCTAAAATCTAAAATTTAAACTTTGCCAGACTGTAGAATGTACTGTAAAGTACAGTGGCGTTCCTCCTCACATGGCTGTGCCTGTTACAGCACCTCTGCTGACTGGGAAATGTCACCTCATTAGTCTGGAGAAGTACAACTAGATATTTGAAGTATTTTCTAAAAATTATTGTAATGCAATAGCAATTTTTGAAGACTCTCTGTAAAACCTTTTCGGTAACTGATTATTGGGATGAAAAAGCAGAGTAGCCCTTTAGCTCACTACCCATGTCACTGCTATTGCTAGTAGCAGGCCAGAGGGTTTGTGCTACCGTGGTGGGAATTCCAAAGTCGAGCTGCTTGAAGTTGTACTGGGGCACTTGGATATTTAGCTTGATTAACTACAGAAATCACTTCTGCAGTCCACGTAGCTTCATTTGTTTTGCTTTTGCTTAGCTCTGCATAATGGTGTGAAATAAGCTAAATTTTTTCAGGGTAGAAGTAACAAATAATTTTTGTGCATTCAACAAATCTTTGGTTTCCTTTTTTCCCTATAACAAGATTTAAAACTAACAGCAGGGAACCATAAACTATTCTATGCAAAGTTTGAGCTGTGAGATGAAACACATGTTTTTACTGAAATCTGAGACTTGCAGATTTGATGGATCTTGGCATTTTACATGAAATTCTCACTGGGTCACAAAACTCAGGGCAGAGCTTGAAGAATACCTTGATTAAAAGTACCTCAAATATTGGGAGGGTATTGAACCTCTTATTCAACCTTTGGGAAATGAAGAGGCTTTTGTACTTGAAGAAAGAAATACCGAAGAAACTAAAATATATAATTCCTGATTCAGCCATTGGCTTCAACCCAGAATAAACAGATACAGGTTTTCAGCACATGTTTTTATTAATGTTAAAAACAACTGCTACTTAAAACTTCTAATTAGAAGTAAATTATAACAGAAGATTTAATCATCTTTTAGAATAGACTGTGTAAGGATATTGTACTTACAATTAAATCCGTTCAAAGAAAGAGCAGGAATGATTTATTAGAGCTAGTAGCCTTCAAATCTCCCTTTTGAATGAAAACTATTAAAACATATAATCAAATTTCCATGCCTACACAAGTTGATTTTAAAATAGTGAATCTTACCTTAAACTTATTATGCAAAAATAACTCAGTTTGAAGTCTGTAATCCACCTGAATATGCTTGGAAAGTTCCTAAAAACACTTGCTCAAAGTTATTACAGGGATTTTGCTTATCTACAGAGAAGAAACTAAGTAAGAAATGAATGAACATCTTTTCTTGCCAAAATCAAAACAAGCACTTCTGAAAGATGTGTTTTGTGCTAGCACTTATCTATCTCTACTCTTAACCTTCCCAAATTCCTTGACTAGACAGGACATAGTGATTTGATGCTGGAGGCGGATGAGAAGCTAATTCAGACATCTGCATCTTAAGAGGCATCTGTACACTTCCTGCATCCATCCCACATCTCATTTTTTGCCTACACAATTATGAGCCCCGAATAATATCCAGCAGTCTTATTCTCTTAGCTAAGGATACACTGAACCAAATCTACATCAACCATGTAGCAGCAGTATTACCATGGTTAAACCATCACCACAATTTAAGCACATTGGCTTTCCACACTGCCTGTTTTAAAAGTTTGTGATATTCAGGATATGTACTTGAACCCAAAAGATATTATATCTTTACAATCTCATTTTTGAGGTAATGTAGTGCTGAAATACCCTCTTTGATTTCAAAAGCAACCTACTTTACACATTTGTCTTCCTACCTATCTTTTTATGCTAAATATCAAAAGCTAATTAAATTGGCGTTTCACTGGCCAGGGTTCCTTACACTTGCATTTCTCCATTACAAAACTTGAATATAATTAAGAAATGGGATATTTAATATGATCAACACTGGAATAAAATCTAATATAAACCTGCAAAAAAAAAAAAAAAAAAAAAAAAAAAAAGAATTACATCAAGCTGAAATGCTCTAAGAATGCAACTCATGAAAGAGTTTGATTCTTCTTTACCTAAATCTGTGGGAAAGTCACCTTAGACTGGGATAACGCACCCATTACTCATTTTCAAATCAAATTTCCAAAGAGCAATAGGGCTACAAATAGTTGCCACCTCTAAATGAAAAGTTTATATCACAATAAAATTTCACATCTGTGTTTACACACTCCAGTAACTAAGCTAATGTCAAGGGCACTTTTGCAGAAAATTATTAAACTGACAAACTGCTTCAAGACCCTAAGTACTAAACAGTCAGCCCTTTGCCATTACATTGTTAAATATGATTTACAAAAAAAACCAAACAAAAAAACCCCCACAACAAAAACCCACTAGTGTAATACCTTACAAAGTCCAATTAGAAAATAACACTAAAATATGAAACAACTACAGGTGCGAGATTTTGATTCTGTGAACCCCCAACAGAAGAACTGTCATTGCACTATGAAGTTTAAAATTCTAAAGAGCTGGCCAGAATTAAAATAATAAAAAACTAAAAAAAAGAGAGTCATAATAAATCTTTCACTGAAGTAAGCCAAAAGGTTAATCTAAATAGAATACTCCCATAAACGTGCTTTAGACATGACTGCACGCTCACTAATTTGCAACTACACTGATTAGCAAAGACACACACAGGGCTCAAAGGAACCTTCTGCAGTGTCTTGACCAACCTCCCAATGATTTATGTACATACTAATAAGCAGTATGTAATCAAAAGGAGGTTTAAACTCCAGAGGTTACCACAAACCAGATTCACATAAGGATGATAACATATAATTGCTTTTAGTAACTCTGACAGACTATAAATAAGGTTATAAATGCCTCATTATAAACATGTGGCACCTACTAAAAATGGAAGAGAAATTTAAACCAGCTACATAATGATGTTGCGTAATATGGGATAATAAAAGAGGCCCAACCAAGTCAAAACACAAACTGGCCCCATCTGAAATGAAAAATAACATTAACAAATACGGGAATCCAAAATCTGTGAAGTAAATGAAGCTTTTTTCCTGTCCAATTTGACCATAGATGAAATACACTTGAACAACTAGTGCTTCTTTGAAAGAAACATTATGTACAAAATGTTTTTCAGATACAGAATATATATGCTTTTTGATTCAGTGACTAAAAATGTGAATGATACATACAAACTCCATGCTGGTCTATCTACATGTAGGATATGTATATAGTATTAGGCAGTTTATGATTTTTTAATTTTTTCTCTTGGTACATGTGATCATTTTCAGAATTTCTAAATTTTCAGTAGACAATGGTTAAATCTCTGAAACCTTAATGTTGACCAACTAACCAGCAACCATGACAACCATGGCAGAAAAAAACAATTCCCCCTGTCACTATTTACAGCTATATTTCTTTCTAATCATGTGCTTTGTAAAAGTGAATCATTCACTTTTACCTTCCAATCAAATTTGGTATACAGCTTGAAAACTGTTGATACAATTATATAAGGGGCCTCATTAAATGGAGCTGTTTCTAATTCAGCTAGCTTATTTTTCATAGGAAGAAACTGTGGCTTTAGTTGTGATGGATTTTATTTGTCAAAATGAGAAGAATAATGGTTTAACGCACTTAATCTGAGACAAGCACCCAATTATCAGGTGGAACAAGGAGCCAATGCAGGTTGAATCTAGTGACAGCTGCTTGACTTCACCTTCTCCACAACTCATCAAGGGGATTCTTGTGTTACCCTTGCTAACACTTCACATTTTTCATGTCACTTTTTTTTCTTGATAGTAAAAAAAATAGAAATAGTGCTAAAATTGAATTTTTTGGAAGGGCTCATAATTAACTTTAACTCAGGAAAAGCAAGGGAATTACTAATCAGTCGCTCGTCATTATTAAAAATTGAAAACATTTTTCTTTACCATCTGCAGGATCTGTGATAATTTTGTACTGTGTTCTTGTCTATTTATATTTATTAGGAAAGTATTAACATTTAATTACTTTAAAATAGAAGGCTTTTATTTTTTCCTGCTAACAGGAGCTACCGTGGAAACTAATAGCATAGTGCTGGGGTGAAAAGATGGCTAAATTAAGTACAGTGCGTCCAGCTTATACTGACTTCTTTTAATTTAGTGACCTATGTGAAACAATATACTGTAATTCAGATTCTCTTTGACTCTAGAAATTATGAGAGCCCGTAGGCCATGCTTAAATCTCTCTTTTTATCAGAGCATTTCACTTACAGATAAATGCCTATATTCATCGGTATATCTTCTATTTCCAACTTCTTGTAAAGACAAGTGATTGTGGAAGTGCTTCTCGAAGAGAGAATACCAGATATTCAAGATACCAGGATATCAAGATATCAGGATATCTTTCAAGATATATATTTCCTGCGTATTACCACCATTTAATTTCATAAGAGGCAGGCAGCAAACTTCAGTCATGGGTTCTGCATGTGAGTCGGCACCAAAACCATCAGCTTCACGTGAGAAAACCTTGACGACATTATCACTTTGCACTACGACTCAGTTTACCCAATCAAAAAATTTGAGCATGCTAAGGTTCCTAATATAAGCCTGAGTCATCTGCTAGCAAGGAGGAGAAAGAAGAGATAAAGGAAGAAGTGAAAAACTCTGTCTTGGAGAGACTATGGCAGAAAGAAAACTCTGAAACAAAGAAAAAAACACAAATGGCACCTAAGGCAATCCTGACAAACAAGGAGCTACTGGGATAAACAGCTGGTCTGCAGGCTTAAATACCCTTCCAAAACTAGTCTTGAGATAGCTGGAAATTGAAATTATAATCTCCTTAGAAGAAAAAGCAAGAGGAAAGAAAATGCTTGTGTTTGAGGAAGGAACTAATATCATAACTTTTGCTCTGGAAGGCATGTGCTTAACCATGCTTGTTGAAGGCAATTGATGCTTTGCTTCTGTTCAGAAAAACTGAGCTGCTAAAAAAATCTCCTGTCCAGATTTCTTCCCTTGCAGCTAAGTGCCTGCTCAGAGTGATTCAAACCTTTGCCTTGCCAGATTTCTGGACAGGTCATTTCAAGTTGTTCCCCATCCATGCAATGAGATAATTGCACTTCCCCCCCTAGGGGAAGCCCTCTGAGGACAAATGCTGGAGGAGGATCTAGGGGCTGCACTTACAGAGCCTGTATGGATTCCTAAGGCAGGAGTTTGTGCCCTCTCTCAAAGTAACAAACAAGAACAGTTTTTAAGGAGACAGGATGAACAATCAACATAAGACAGAAAGGCTCAAGGTATTACGTTTACTCCTGTAATACATATGCCATTATTTTCTCTGGACTCTCTTCAGGCTGTGGTGGCACTACTGAAATAATTACCTTCCTGCCACTTCAGCTTGGGAAGGCTGTCAGGAAGCAGGAGGAACTTGTTCTGTTTTTCTTTGTGCCTACCACCAAGCTAAATTCATTCTTTAAGAAGCTGCTGCAGGAGCTATTTTTCCTTTCCCTGAAAGAATAGGGGGAAGGAATTTAAAAGGGGCAGCAAATGAGAACTGATTCAGATACAAGCCTGCTTCCTAAGAGCTGAAAGATGAGAGGTGCAGCTACGAGCCTTGTTTTTGAAAGGAGCTTTGCAGAACACTACCACTACCAAGTCTGCATTTTCAAAGCAAGAACCAATGATTTGTAATCTGAAAGGCACAAAACCTGGCCAAAGCAAGCAGCTGTGCTCTGGAATGTAACGACTATTAAAACCAAAAACCTCACAGTATGAAAACAGGCTCAGGAGTAAAATCTTGAAATACCACTGACTTTGATTCCGTTCTTCAGAGTCACCATCCTGCTCTGCTCTCCCTTCATGGATGTCCAGCACCCCTGATGCTCCCCATCCCTGGGAGATGCATCTAAGCACACATAGGCAGGTTACTGCCTACCACTGGTTGGTACCCACTCCTCAGCAGTTAACAGTCTGGGGGCTTGCTAGCACACACATCCTTTCTTTCTACAGACATTCAGGAATATTTAACAAAATACTGTGCAATGGAAAGAATGTAATCTGTAGCTTAGTATCTTTTCTTTAAATAACCTAACAACATGCATTCCAGCTACAGACAGCATGATTAGTGTCACTGGCACTGCTAAGGTGTGCTGCTGATGTTCATTAGCAGTTTGCCACTTACTACTCAGAATATATAGGCAGAATGTTCCCTGGAGCAAGGACACAGACAACATAACCAAGAGACAAACAAGTATGTTGAAATCTGAAGTGGTGCTTACACTTTATTAGATCTGTCAGTAATTCTGTCACTCAGCAGGATGCAACATCCACCTCATGTAATCCTGCATCTCTGCCCCATTAATCCTGTCTAACAAGTATGAGGTGATAGGTGGTGTAACTAAGGAAATAAAATTAAATATAAAAATCTAAATTTAATAAACACCATGCAGTTTATTGAGACACCCTCAAGGAAAGAACCTTGAGTCAGCCAAAGGACCATAATCTTATCACTTGTATCCTAAATGAGGCCTGACCACAAGGGGAATTTATTTCTGTGGAAGCACAGATGATAGCATGTACTCTGATACTTCTATGACAGAAATGAGAATTTTTCTTATATAATATAGTAGGAAAATCATAATAGAAATACAGGCATTTAAAAACAGGATAATAAAAAGATCTTAGGATTTTTTTATTTGTAGCATTAAATTAATCACCACATTAATATTAGAAATCAAATTGAATGAAATCACAAAGTAAAAAATGATAAAAATAGTTTAGCTTATGTTTTGCACTTTAAACAGGACATCTTAGGGGAAGGGGAAAAAAAACCCCATGCATTTCAGGTTGGTGCTGTTTTGACAGCATTTCTGTATTTCTGGAGAAAAAGCACCCTCCTTGAACTTCATAAGGGAAAAGTACAAACAATCTTAAAAAGATTGCTATATATCAAGAAAGAAATAAACTCTACCACTCCCTGTGTGCCCTGTGTCTAACATAAATCACACAGCATGCTGTCAAATTTCAGAAAAAAGGCTTCAGAAGATGACATTGTCCATCTCTCCAAAATGTTTTTCCATTTTCCTACCAGAACCACAAGATAAAAAACCAACCAAACAAATCCTCCTTCTCACTGCTTCATCCTTACACCAGACAAGAGAGAGCAGAGGCAGAGCAGAGGATTCCTACCACAACATATCTGTGTAGGGAGCACATCTGCAAGAACACTCATGGCTAACCAAGAATAAAGTGACCAGTAATCAAAGTGTAAACCATGCCTACATCTGTAAACTGTCTGCACTATATTGAATAAAGCTATTAATGCATTACATATAACCAGAGTGTTTTCTAACAGCATAGAAGATGGTAATAAAATAAGGACCTACAGATGCAGCAAGTGGCATGCAGCACAGAACTGTGCTTGCAAGGGCTATACAGAGCTTGAACAAAAAATATTGAAAGATTCAAACCTGTGACCAGTTCTCTGATTTCCAAATCTGTAGTCTTGCGAAGTAACCGTACTAATGCTGGGATACCACCACAGTTTTTCAGAGCAATTTTGTTGTCATCATTTGCCTTCCCATACACCAAGTTTCTCAAAGCTCCACAGGCACTACGGTGGACTTCTGTCATCCGATGGTCCAATAGGTCCACCAGTAATTGTATTCCGCCTTGTCTTCTTATCTGAAACAGGCCAAAGTAACAATCATAAACTTAGTGAATAATCATCAGTATTACATATGCTACCCAATGTGATTAAAAGGTGGTTTATGCTCACTATGCTTCAGCAAAGGTATGCTGGTAGCCCCCAGAAGCTGCTACATTGCACTGCTTTGGTTCCCTGTATTATTTTTAAAATGGCAATGTGACTGTACAGTGACAAAACTGAACTTTTGTGAAAGCAGAAAAAATTTAGTCAAGAGTGTTGCCTCATCGAGATCTCTCAAGGTTCAGCAAAGTTTGTCTTGGCAAAGTTTGCCTCTGTTCTGAAGAAAGATCTGCTTCAGACTGTAACACATCATAATCAAAGGAAAATCCACAAAACTATGGCAAACAAACAAAACAATCACTTAATGTAGTAAAGTTTTTAGAAGTCCCTTCTTTTATATTTAATTACTGGGAATGTGAGCAGGTACTGTCATCTCTCCAAGGATGTTAAACCAATAAAATTGGGAAAAGCAAAGTTGAAAGTTGAAAGGAAGTCTGCACAAACATAAAGACAAGGATAATGGCTAAATCATAGAAAGATTTTTGTTATGACTGAGGGAGACTCTAAGTGATGCAGGAACAGAAGTCATACTAATTTCTAAGGTGGCCTATAAAAAAAATTGCTAATGCAGTATTTTATATAAAACGTCATTCTAGCAAAAGCACAAAACTGTTTAAGGCAAATGATCAGGAAGGTCAAGAACACTAAGAACAATTCATTATACAATTTGTTGGCAATAAATCCATCTTGATTATTCTTTGGCACTATTTGTCCCTCAAACAGTAACACTCTGGATCTATTTTTAAGAAACTAGATTAATTCATAACTAGCATCCAAGGACTATAATGCTTTAGCTTCAAATACGTTATACAAACAACTCAGTAAAAAAGTTTTTCCACATGCGTTGTTGGGTAAGGCGCAAAGCAAGCCAGGCACTTTAGCTGGCCAGTTACCTCTAGTAATATTTTGCCTAAGACAGTAAAACAAAGATGATTAGAAAGTGTTTCTAAAACTGCAGGGAAAGATGAAACATTAATTTTAGCACCAAAGTTTTCAATGAAGAGGTTTCAAAATTTCTGAAGTTCTTGCATGGACGTATGTTCTTGAGGCTTTTTACAGGGGGGAGGCTTCGGAATAGGAAATAGCTAAACAAAGCACAGTAAAATTTATTAGAAATTCATGCTTTATCTACTAACTTCAAAATGCCTAAATACAACCTGTCTATGGCAGTTCATTAATCTAATAAAAGCTTAAACAAGGCTAGCTACCAGGTCCTGCACCATGCAACACTACATGGTTCGGAAAGAATATCTGGAAAGCTGCCAGGCAGAAAATGACCTCTGGGTGCTGGCATACACCCAGAATATGAGCCAGCAGTGTGCCCAGGTAGCCAAGAAGGCCAACAGCATCCCGTCCTGTATCAGGAATAGTGTGGCCAGCAGAAGGGAACTGATCATGTCCCTGTACTTGGCATTGGTGAGGCCACACCTTGAGTACTGTGTTCAGTTCTGGGCTCCTTACTACAAGAAGGACACTGAAGTGCTGGAGTGTGCCCAGAGAAGGGCAACTAAGCTGGTGAAGCATCTGGAGAACAAATCCTATGGGGAGAGGCTGAAGAAACTGGGGTTGTTCATTCAGTCTCGAGAAAAGGAGGCTGAGGGAACACCTTATTGCTCTCCACAAGTACCTGAAAGGAGGCTGTGGTGAAGTGGATGTTGATCACCTCTAGCAAGTAAGAAGCGATAGGACAAAAGGAAATGGTCTCAAGTTGTGCTAGGGAAGGTTTAGATTGGACACAATGAAAAATTTCATTACCAAAAGGATTGTCAGGCACTGCAATAGGCTTCCCATGGAAGTAGTTGAGTCACTGTTCTTGGGAGGGGTTTAAAAGATGTGTAAATTTGGTGCTAAGGGACATGGCTTAGCAGTGGATCTGGCAGTGTTACGTTTATGGCTGGCCTTTATGATCTTAAATGTCTTTTTCAACCTAAATGATTCTGTAATTCTACAGTTCTATGATTCACTGAAAAAAAAGACTGAAAAATTATTCAGTTTCTGAGGTTCCAAAATTAAGCTATAGAAATTTAGTCAGAGATAAAACAGAAGTTCTCTCCTACCAGCCTGTTTGCATATTCTTGTTGCTGTAATAATAGCAAGACCCAGCAACAGAGCAGTTTTGTAGTTAAAAATAGCATACATTGAGATGTTCCAGTGTTAAACGGTTTTAATGTTTACACAGTTACAACACACCTTTGGGCATTATATCAGTATATCATACCCAACTTTCTGAGCAATATGCAGGTCACCTGGAAAACTACAGCAGTTGGAGTGTACAGACACCTGAGTGGACATTGGTATTAAATTCAGGCAGAGAAATTTATTAATCTTTTTGAGAGCCATGCTTCTGCTGCTCAGAGAAACTGTGATACCTTTCAGTTTAGAAACCAGAAAAAAAGATCACAGAGAAAAGGTGCTGCAATACATCTCACCAGACAAAACTTTACCCATGTGAACAGGGTGACTTCAATGAAATAATTTGTTCCTTTCCAAGCCAGGAAAAAATTATCAAGTATATCTTGCAGAGGTGGGGAGCAAGGCTTGCTTACTTGATTGTTCTTACAGTTCATCATTGACGTTCTGAATAAATCCTTCTAATTAGGTTTACAGAACCAGGGATACTACACAAAAAGCCACCCACATGACAAACTAGATTGAAACAGACTCAGTTCTCCAAAAGGTGAACCAACCACTGGCCTTCACACTGCAACAGCTGAAAAGAAATAAGATCTGAGAGAAGAGAGAACAGTTAAAAAATACACAAGTTGTTCTGGTATGATGAGTAATATCAGGAACAACAGAATGAAAAGAAGCCTGCTGATCTTTGTAAATTGTATTTTTAAAGCACAGTATGGTGAGTGAATATTTTAATTGCTTCACGGCTAAAAAAAGATTATGAATGAGGAAAAGTATTAACTCCATAGCAAAAACCATTCTGTGCACTACAATTCATCTGAAGACTCAAGGAGCTCTGCCTCTGTCTGGAGACATGCTGAGCCTGTGATGTTTTCCCCACTCTCCCTCTCAGACACAGCCAAGCAGCACCTCATGCTCCTCAGCAGTTTCTCAAGCGGATGATCTCAAGTGACAGGTTTTGGTATCTTCTACTTATTTCTAAGGGAAAATGTGTGGTTCTGCCATGTTCAGACACTATTCTGGAGCTGCACCTTCCCTTTTCAGTATCTGACAACACACCAGTATTCGGCTCATGCAGCTCCTCCTCTCCCAAAGAACCTGAAGTCAGCAGCAGACTAGCGTGATTCAAAGATACTTTCTGAAAAGTGAGGGCGTTAAATATTAATCTAATGCAATTCTGACAGAAAAAAATATGGGTGCTACAACAGAAATGAAACATTTATTATGTAATACTTTACCTCACTTGACAAGATTACTCAAATTCTACTGAAGAAAAAACCTATTCTTACCTGGGAAAGATAAGACTTATTTTCAAACTTTATTTGAATTCCCAGGCTTGAATACCTGGCACAGTGACTGGGTCATCCAGGAAGAGATGAAGCCGATTCTTCAGAACTAGGAGTTCAGTTCTGATGCTGTTCTTCATCACAATTGCTGTCTGTCTTTGTTTTTCCAGCATCTTTGTGGTTTTTTCCTCTATCTTTTTTCCTCTATTTTCATCTATCTTTTTTCCTCTATCTGTTTAATGCTTTATTCTCCAACAGGTTTGACTATGCCTGACAAACTGTAAGACTGTGATGGATGTTACCAGAATCTATTCACATTTACGGAAACCAAGGCAAAGGGAATTTCAGTCTTTGTTCAAGTCAGTTATGGAGTTAGGTCACAGCCTGGAAGACAATTCTGACCTAGTGAGTCTCCTGGGGCAGATCTCAGCTGAGCTAAGTTGTCACAGCTCCAGCGAGTTCAACAGTAAAACTGCTGCCAAATGTCTTTGCCAAGAATACTGGGATGGGTGGATAAGCAGCAATTTTTACCAATGGGGCATCAAATCCCACTCTCCCAAAGGCCTTTTGATAGGTACTTCTATCTCTCGCCTGACTTTATATGAAGAGAACATTTCTCAATGCAATATTTATTGACACATCAGTGGCTGCTGCCTTGCTACATCTAGGAGAAAAAGAAAACAGAATACACCAGAGACTGCTTGCCTGCTACAACCAAATAATCAGCACAGTACCAAGCTACCAGGAGACAGCAGAGACCAACTCTTTTCTCACACAGACCAATCTCAGAGTAGCCACTTCTAAGTCTAAAGAATTACTTTCAACTCTGCAGCACAACAGAGTTTGAACAGTCATATTCTAAAGTTTAGTCTTCCTGTCTTGAATATATTACCTCTCCTGTAAAGCTGTCTCTTCTCAAAATTAAAAAGAACTGGGCCAGAAGTATCAAAAATGCTGCGTGAATCTGTGTTGGGCTGTTTCTCAAGTGACTCTTTTAATCCATAGACATGCTTAATTTCTGAGTGATTAGATATTTAATCTCCCAAGAATTACATGTTACTCTACCAAGAATTACCAGCCTGTAGCATATGCATTGGTAAAAAAAGTCAGAAATACATTGATGATATGTAACTGAAACAATATAGAGATACTTAATCATAGAATCATAGAATGGTTTGCACTGGAAGAGACCTTAAAGTCCACGTAGTTTCAACTACCCTGACATGGGCAGGGACACATTGCACTAGACTAGGTTGCTCCAATACAAGAGATTGGATTGATGTGTTGAAAGAAAAGAAATGTACAATATGAAGGATATGTAGATACCTGGAATGTAAGGGCACCAGTGTTTTGAGGACATCTGGTCAATGGCTGTCCAGCATATGAACAGAGATCAGATAGGAAAAGCAGTAAACCACATCTATTGCAAACCCTCTAGAAGAAGCGATACTAAAGACCAGGTTTGCGAGACCACTGGTGAATGAGCCACTGAAGGAACTGCTCCAAGGTTTGGAGAGGTTTTATCAGAGTTTTTTTAAGCGGTAAACTGGTGGGAGGGGAAGGAATGAATGAAAAAGTTATCACAGTTCTTATGGGAGAAAGCATACTTACGGGATACTTTTGGGTCATTGTGGCAATGTGCAAAGCTTATGGGATGTTTAGCAGGAAAATAGAGAAAGGTAGGAAAATAGAGAAATCCATACGCATGGGGGAGGAACAACACAAGAAAACAGAGAGAAAGCCATGATGAAAGGGGATGGTCAGCTATTAGTAAGTTACACTTCAGTATGCTTGTCTGGCCACAATGAGGGTGGTGAGACACTGGCACAGGTTGCCCAGGGAAGTTGTGGCTGCCCCCTCCTGGAAGTGTTCAAGGCCAGGATGGATGGGGCTCTGAGCAACCTGGTCTAATGGGAGGTGTCCCTGCCCATGGTAGAGAGGTTGGAACTAGATCACCTTTAAGGTCCCTTCTAACCCAAACCACTCTGTGATTCTATGATTCTTATTGACATAATTCCTAACAATTTTCTTGTATGAATTCAGTCTACATTATGGATCAGTGTAATGCTAATGAACGAGCTGGAGTAGCTAATGAGCATGGCAGGAGATCTGAGAAAGCTATCAGACACTACAGATCCAGGGGACAGATACTGATAAGAGCTGGGTCTAAGGATCTTCTACTAGGCAGACCAAAGGTCTGAGGCAGCTGCCAGTGAGAGCTCTTTGTGTCTACACATGTATGAGATGAGATCTGCCAGCAAGCTTTGAGCCTGCTTAGCCAGAGAGTAAGGATCACTTTGTTTGTGTGAGTTCTGCTTTGTGAGCACAAGGTGCCTGTGCAGGCAGAGTTCTTAGGTTTGTGCTGATCTGTTGTGTGACCTAAGCTTCTTTAACATACGTTAACTCACCAAATGAATAGGGACACTTTTATTTCTAAGGAAAACTGTATCTAATTTATTTCTCATTCACTTATTGTATTGGTTTTGTAGATATGAAATTCAGGTTAGCATATACTAGCCTATGCATGACATTTTAATTGGGTTAAATCAGCCTTACATAAGCTTACTGAAGGATACAGAGCTAGATAAATCACTATCTGGCTCGTTAAGCTAGTCTAAAGGAGAAGAGAGCACCTTCTGATGCAATGCCATAACACATCCTGCTCCACTTCCAAGCAGCAGTTCAGAGCCTGATCCTCATCATTCTTAAGACCACTAACACTACTCCCATAGTTGAGAAGACATGTTTCATGCCACATTCAAGCACTGTTCTCACAAAAAGGAAATGCTGGAGTCAGTGGATCAAATACGGAGCTCCATTTAAAGAAAGAAAATTTCAAGGACCTCTCCTGACATGTATTTAGCTCCCTTTAGGAAAGATATATGGATGTACAGCTTTTGGTTTCTTCTCTCTGCTCTGTATCACAATAGTTCAATATAACCTCTAGTCTTTTTGAGACTACTGTGGTCAAAGGATACTTACTGTGTTCTTAAAAAAAATGACAAAAGCACAATTTATGAATACGGGGCCTCTCAGGAAAAAAAAAAAGCGAAAGTATTATAAGAAATACTGCAACCTTCTTAATTTACCTTTTACTTTTCATTTACAAATGCATGCCAGAACCTGCACATAGAGTAACACAGCTTGAAACCAAATTATTCAGATTTAAGCAGTAGCAGCATTACAGTCCATTGACAGAACATGCCACACATCACTGATTCGTACAGGAGCCACAGTGTCCTTCAGACTTCTGTTTAGTATCTAACAAATGGAATTTGACCGGCTTGCTTCCACAGGGATGGGGAAGTTTCACCCCAAAAGTGAGGATAACCATCACTGCCAGACTGAGCAGAATTCATGCTTTGACTTAACAATGAAAAGTATTATTTTCTCACATTTAGGAGGACAGATAGCATCTCAAGTGTGTACAAAATATAGCTGGGCAATCTTCCTCTGTACCAAGGTACTGGAAAACCGACCCTGAAATTCATTTTGCTTAAGGCTTAACAACAACAGACATTAAGTAAAGTAAATGGATGTTAGCTGTTTGACTATTACTACATTTTTGAACTCGATTTTGAAATAAAAATTATTCTTTTCCTCTCATCAGCAAAGAACAGAAGGAAACCTCTCACTTTCAATCACTCCATAATGGAAATTGCCTTTTCCATGCCTTGGATAGCTGTTAAAATCATAGATAGATATATAAATAGGAAGAAAAGCGAAGCTTCAAATTTTAAACATTTCAGCCAAAGACTGTTACATAATGAAGTATTCCAACACAGTCTCAAAAAATTGCTGTGATAGAAACCAAAACACTCTTCTTCTTACATTTATACTCAGCAAGTGGGTATCTGAGATACTGCTCAAATTTTGCCAGTAGGTATAACTGGAACATTCTCTTTTGCATTTGAATACTGTGCCTTACAAAGTAAAATTTAATGGAAACAGAAGAGGATTAAGAATAGATGACAAAAACTGTAAAGACTGAAAGAGTGATAAAGTGTCTTTAAAAAACCACAATCTCCTCTTCCCAGTAAGACATTAAGCGTTCCACTATTAACAGCTCCACGGTACTAATTTGAAGAGTAATTCATGGTTAAATGCTTACTTCCCACATTTTTCTTGGTAATCACTTTTGAATAACTCTTCATTCAAAGAGGGAGAAGGAAATTTAAAAACAATCATCCCTTTTTAGACATCACAGATATTAATTGCCATCTTAATTGACATAACACACCGCATCATCCACCACTTACTCTGTGACATTTCCCTTATTAAGAAAGCATGTTTCAATATAACAAAATACAAGTGTTTAAATACATGGAATTACCTGTAATGCCACTGTGTTACATATGAAACAGAACTAAAAAAATAACAGGTTAGCACAGGTAATGGTGTAAATATAATTGTATGTATAAATCCAACAGAACCTAAACTAGAAAAATTCAATTTAAGCCTGCTTCTGTAATTTCTTAGTAATAATTGGTGCTTAGGTGCCAGTTTTCTAACTAGTAGAGTAAGTGCTTATTATTTCACCTGCGGGAGTTGGAAGAAGGTACAAATGAACAGAATGAAATAGTAAATGCCTTTTTAAACTGGCAGGGCAGTGTCGTGTTTCTGAGACACTCTGACTATGGAAACCTTGCTCCTCTCAGGCTCAGCATTTCAGCAGATGTGTGCACCCAGAGAAGTCCAAGATGTCACGGCCCTGACAGCAACTCGACCAACACTGACTCATTGTTCATAAAATTATTACAATATTCATAAATTTATTATTATTATTATTATTACACATAGTTTCTAGTTTTGAAATTTCAATTCCAAATCCACCCCACGAGACCTTTCTGTTTCTTATCTTTTCCTATTTTACATGACTAAAAAGACTTTCACCTAAGGGGAAAAAAAACACTGCATTTTTCAGAGAAGAATTTGGAACATGGCCACGGCTGGGTGGCTTTGGAGGGCTGACTCCTAAAACTTGAAAAGGAGGTGGAGGAAAAAAAGGAAATCACCATCAAAACAGAATATGGGGACTGTACTTAGTGTGATATGTCTCGTAAGATAAAGTACTGGTTCAAACTTTAATTCTTCCTCACTATTTATTCTGATGTGCCAATGGAACAGCAGGTAGACAACACAAGATCCGTACACTGCAAACACACATACGATTTATTACAGACAAATTTACCTGTAACATCATAGGATAATTTAGCCTCATTAGCAAAGTAATTTCCCACAAGTTTTAAAAAGTGCTGAGCAATTTTAGCTTAAAATAGAGTGGAATGTTATGCAAATTGGTGCATTAGCTCCCAAGTCTAATTTGTTTAAAGAATCTAAATCAGGCTTTGGATTTAGGTCCCATTTAAGAAAGGTTTTGTAGGACTGTCATTAAGGACTTGTTGGATCAGACACAAAGGCAACATAAAGCTGTGAAGAGGCATAATTTAAATACATTCAACCACTGTTAGATATAGAATGTTCTGCTTTAATAAGTAAGAATTGTTCCCTGTGTTCTTAACTGCAGCAAGTAGAGAAGGAAGGGGATCTTTTTTCTGTGTCCACAGAAATAAAGTGGGCGTTTAGAGGAATGGCTGTGCCAGCACACAAGAATACAAAGCATAGGGTCAATACTCAGAACTTTTCTTCTGGGAGTAGATACTCTATTTCTGTTATAGATTATTCCTTTGTTTTGCCCTGTGTCTGTCAAGTGACCTCTTTAGATCCTGGGATCTGTGTGTGGAGTTAAAAGAGACCTGAAAACAAGTTCTGAACAGGAAGAGAGTCAAAATCATATTCTAAAATTGCCATGAAAAGGTATGAATAAATGTGCTGCTTTCTCAGACAGTAAGCTTTGATGTATTTGGCACTGTTTTTTCATGCTTGGTAGGAAGGCTGTGTCTATTATAAATCAAGGCTTTAGGATGATTTTAATTTTTACCAAAATAATTTCAGACTAGGTGTAAGTTATTTACCACACTAAAGCAGTTGTCCCCTAATACTCTTACAAAACATTCCATTTGTAGGTTGCCACCAGTATCCTATTTGAAATCTGGACATCAGGCATTAATGGGATCATACAAATAACACTCCTAACTGCAAGTGTTGAGCTGACCTAAAGTGCTTGCTTGATTTTGAAGTTATCAGAAAAGCAATTTTCAATCCCCTTGTTAAAAGCAATATATCCTAAAATGAACTGACCAGGACTGACCTGCATTAGTCAAGATTCTCATCTTATCAATCACTATGAGTATAATCTAACACTGAGGAATACACCCAAATTAGGAAAAATACACACAAATTAGGAAAAATATACACAAGCCAAAGCCTTTAGAAGGCACTGTAACTAATTGATTTTAATTCAGGGTCTTCACTTTTTGAAACAGTCAAAAAGGGCACAGTACTGAAGAATGTTCAGCAGTGTGCATTTCATAGATAATGTAGCAGGAACCTTCATTTTGGATGCAAAAGACATCGACATTACTCAAGCGCTGTTCTAGTCCTGTCTGAAGTTAAATGAAAAATGATGATTAATGCCAAGGGTTTGGATCACTTACTTCCTGGTATTTAAAAAGAATTAAGTCATCTATTTGAGAATGAAAGACTACATTTATTATTGAGGTAAAAAAAATCAACATACACATACTTCACTTAAGAACACCCTGGTATCCCTATAACCAAATTTCTGGTAAAGTAAACCAGATACAGAAAATTCATCAATTTTTTTATGTAAAGGAAAGGTAAGTTTTTAGAGAAATGCAGTAGGTCAGTAGTTCAAATACTATAAGAGTAACAGAGGACATCAACTTATTTTCAGATGAAAATTTCTGAAGTGGGCAATTAATCATATTCAGTTAAGTGTATGATTACTGGGATTTAGTCAATGGGAACACAAATAAAATCTTGGAATAAGGCAATCACCAGTAAGAGCACAGAAAATTATTTTTTTTCAGTCATTGAAGATGAACAATTCTAATGATTTGGCCCTAACTGGTAATCAAAAGAAATAATTTTCTGGGACTTGCAATAGCTATCTCTGGTATTTTGCCTCACAAAATAAACATACTACTTCTCAAATTAAAAATACCTTTACAATTTATTAGATCAAGCATCACACTGCCACCTGATGACATTCCTGCTCCCATGACACTCTCTGCTGTAACTTTAACAAGAGGTATTCTCTCCTTATAACTTAAGTATTATCCTCCGAAGAATTTCTGTCACAGGAGAATTTTCTGTATAAAAGCTGAAGCATTTGGGGGGACAGCTGCTGGCACAAAAGCTAATGAATGCATTCACACAATATTTCTCTTTCATAGGAACTCTTGCTAATACAAACTCAGGAATATAAAATTAAATTATTTTCCTAAAGTCAGAAAGGTAGCCTGTGGCACAACTACAACTAGAACCTGTAATTTAAGAGTTTCAGTCAAAGCAGCGCTGCAGAATCTTGTCCCCATTTCGCCATTCACATGAGTATTAGAAATGGAGTATAAATAAGCACAAGTAAATCTGCCTCAGTTCTGATGTGCTTTGTAACAGCCATAGTTCAAGAAGCAAAATTACACACACAAATATATACTACAGTGTGTGCATATACATGTACATATACTTACACTGGTTTGAATATTTTTCCCCCTTTGTCTACCTCTGGTTCTCACTGCCTTCTAAAATCCACAATTTCCTTCTGGGTTTTTTTTGTTTTTTTGTTTTTTTTCAAATCTCCTGTCCTCTTTCAAAGAGAGGAGGACCAGACCTTCACACAGTATCCAGGACTTATGTTAGCACAGATTTGCAGAAGGCCCCAATGTTCCATTTTGGCCTCTATTGCTCTACTAACACATAACCTTCCATAACCTTCCATTTGCTTGTTGAACTGCCAGTAAGCTACAGAAGACACTTTAGAAAACCTGTCCAGCTTAACTCAAGACCTCTCTTTTTCAATCACCAGAATACAGAAAAAGTACACAGAGATGAGGAACAAGCAAAATCAGCATCAAAAATCGTGCCACCTTACTGCCAATGGACTAAATCTGCTTACTGCTCCATAAAGCTTCTGAGTTCCAGTAATTTTTCAGTAGCTTTTGGACACAGGAAATAGAAAGTCACAGTTGCAAAAAAAAAAACAAAACCAAACCCCAAAACAAAACCCTCACCTGAAGCCCTGTAATACTTCTGTGTGTGAAGCAACATTGATATGTTGCTACATCAGCAGCATTGCTACAAACTGAGACTGAGATTACATCAAGGACTCTGGTTCAAGGGACTTGAAATATTTTTCTACAGTGGGTGGAAAGATAGGTAGGAATTTTAATTTTGGAACCTCAGATATCTGTATCCCTCTACAGACTTATTCCTTCTACCACAACCATTCTCAGTAGTTTAGTAACAGCCATCTCTGTATTTCTGAAACACTTTGAAGATCAGCTGATGGTCTTTACCTTAGATGTTTCACTGGCATGGCCTTCTTTTCACTACTATAATTCACCTTATTGAAAAAAATTTGCTGTCAACCTTTTTAGTGCAGGTATGTTGAGAAACCATCACATTACAGATATTGGTATCAACCTCTGTTATTTTATTTCTGTATATAGTGTGCTAAGTCTTACCATGGCTTGCTTATTAATTATGTCAAACACCCCTGTTTTTCAGTGTGCATTACCTTTCTTTCTCTACCACCTAAGATTTTCAAATAGAAAAGATACCACTTTTGCAAATGCTCTAATACAACCAGGACATTTTTTCCTCAGACCAATGGAGAGTGATTCACTGCACACAGTGCAGTGCTCATACTGCATCTGCTGCATGCCACAGAAAGCAGCAGGAAGGCATTCATCTTGGGCACATAATGCTGATTTCTTTTTTCTCTCCTCCTAACTCCATGAAGAGTATTATCACCAGATGTTCACATCCAAATTTTCTGGCTAATTGAATTTATTGCCTAAAATTCTCTTCTCCTTGCTTACTTATTCAGAGGTGAACTCTGGCTTTCCAGACCTGAAAAAGCAACCTCTAGCCAGTACACCCATCCCCTGCAAGACAGACACTGTGGGACTGCTAAACCCACATAAATAAGAGTTCTAGACAACGCTTTGCTCAAGATCTTACTCACTCCCTTCAGCCCACAAGAACACCAGTGTCAGGCCCCAAAACAGCAGCAAAACAGAGGTCAAACTCAGTATTCCAAGTGTGTTTGCAGACACAGGTAGTGGTTTGCAATGTAGTATATAAACAGGAATAGAGTCTGGATAACAACAGTGAAGCTGCATTTATCCATATGAAGCATGGATAACTGCTTAATAATTAAAACCAAATATTTTGGCTCGTTTTGGCTCTAAGTAATTGGTGCTGTGCATTTATTAGTATCATAGAAAAATGTATCTTAAAAAGAACTTCTGGAAAGAGTGGGCAAACCTGTCCATTTTGTTATTCTCTAGAGAGGAACATGAAAACACTGTAATGTAGTGTGTGGGGTAAAATTACTGATACATATTCTCAACATTAAGCCCACCACTTGTAAACTAATAATGTTTTCAGTTACTTTGTAAATTAAATCGATTCAGTGTCTTTGAGAGGTGAGAGAGAATGATGCAATGCTACAAAATTACTGGAAACAACATGAAAACAGCAAGTAAATTGTCTCATTTCTGCTAATCTACCACCAGCTCAAAAAACCAACCACAACCTGATGTTCCTTTATGTTTAAGAAATAATACACTTTACAGGACTGATTCTTTATTCCCAGTTGAGACTATTTTTCAACAGGAGTACATTTGAAATGTGAATGAAACTCAAAGCACTAATCAAGATCCTTAGCAGAGCAGAGGAGGAGAAGACAAGAAATGGCCCTCACAATGTGCCAGTACTTTCTTGTGCAGTTTTCAGTTAATATCATGACTCTCAAATTTCCTTTTAACAGAATACTATCTCAGTGGGACTTATCACTAATTCACTTATTGAACGATGGTAGTATTTTCCTACTCTCACATGAAGTGAAATATATGCCACGTGCATAGTAAATCATTATTATGAATCAGACACAGAATCCTGATGATGAAATCAAGAATAACCACGGTTAAATTACCCAGAGGAATCCCACAGTGTAAAATGCAGCTCCTTCCTACAGAATGCACAGATTGTGGGAACAGAGCACATCACTTGGTGACACTCATTAACACTCAAGTTTTAATAAATGTAAAGACTGCGCACAAACAACAACACACACTTTATAATCAGAAGATATAAATGTCATAAAAAGACATGGATTGTGAAAATGACAGAGAAATGCACTCAGAAATGCTTTTGAAAGCAAAAATTACAGTTTAAAATTTAATTCTCTGATAGAAGGTGGGCGTTTATGTTGGGGTCTTTTTCTTAAAAAAAAAAAAAGTAAAAAGGCCTATGATTTTACAGTTCACCTTGTTTATAGAATTTATTAGTGAAGGCACCATATAAGCAAGAAAAAAACAGACTGTGTCCTGATAAATATTGTTTAGTAACTCAGTGTTGGACACTGCATTTGAGAGAAACAGAATTACAATAGATTAATACTAGTGAATGAAAGCCTAGAGCGTGGGTTTTATTAGCATCATTCTAAATAATAATGTTTGAAGACCATTAAGAGACTAAGTGTTCTTAACAGTTTTAACACAGACTGCTGTGTCAGTACCTATGCAACCATTTCTATCTCATCTATTTTAGTGAATATTAAAGAGGGAAAATGCATAGCCACAGGCTTGTATTATAGGCAATGAGTTATTGCTCAACTGATTCAGGCAATTGCCAACTGAATATGGAGATAGTATAAAGGGACATCCAAAGCAGACATACTGGACACTTCAAACTAGCACTGTAGTTACTGAAATGCTATCAAATATACTCTTCTTGCATATCTATCAATAAGAAAGGGCTTAAAGTGCAGAAATCGTTGTTTTACTCAGGAGAAACAGACCATTTAGTTCTGCCTGCCCTAACACTGAAATACATTTCAAGCTACTGACTGTTGGAATAAACAAAATGGAAGGGAATAGGGAGATATTGAGTGGTTACAGATGTCTGAAGCTGGCATCAAGTGGAGGTGATTTTAAAAAAAAAAAAAAGAAAAAGGAAAAAAAAAACAAAGAAAAAAAACAGTGAAGAACACAAAGGTTTCTTTGAAAAAAATCTACGGAAAGAAGCTGAGAGGCTATGGAAATGATATCTTGATTGTGGGAAAAAAGGATTTGTTTCTATGAATCTAACAAAATACATCCATTCTTCATCTGTTCCAGGTTTGTGTTGTATGAATCTTCCAATAGGACAGACGAAAAGATGTCTTTGGCTCCTATATTCCACTTCAGATTGATGTGACTGCAGTAATGCCACAAGATGCACAATGCCAGGCAAACTGGAGACAGAAAGACCACTGGGACACAGCATTGCATCCTCCACCCTCAGCCCGGGATATGGGAGAAAGCAGTGATTTAGGACACCACAAGAGAGCCTGTAACCAGTGTTGTGTGGCGTGAACCCTCCCTGTCTCACTCAGGCAACCTCCCAGCTCCTGAAGCAGCTGCTGATGAAAAAAGAAGTACCCAAGAACACTACAATAGGGGACCTGGGCAATCTTTTCCCACAGTCATTGCTCAGTCAGGGCACACATCTGCTCTCAGGGACATCCATGTCAAAGAGCATTAACCACTTTTGGCACCATTTGGGTATATTTAAAAGCACCCAGAATGAAAGCAAGGAAGGACAGCCCTCACAAACATTTTCAACCTGAAACCATACAGGTATTCATATTGACAGGTTGTTGTTACCCTTGAGAAGAATAAAAGGAAATAATCAAAGTAGAATAATAAAATTATCATCCCCTTTTTATTGGAGAGCCCATGGTCATTCAGGGCTAAAAATGGACCTACGGATTGAAATGTAGTCAAGTACTTTCAGTATAAACCCATTTTATTTCAGGCATATTCGGGTATACAGCTTGTACCTCATCTGTTCATAATTTATGAGATCTTCACATATTTACCTCATCTTTCTCTCCTCTCTCTGGCTACAATGAAACACAAACATACAATTTTTGGTGCTTCAGCATGGATAGAGTGGATTTGAACCACAGGTATGCTAGAGAAAGCTAGATACTGAGATTAACAAAATTAACTGGTTTTGACAGAGTTTGGTTTTGTAATTATTATCATCCCCCCAGTTGAACAAATCTCACTCTGATAATTACAGGTCAGTTGCACTCATCAAAGCATTCTTGAAATGCCACCAGTTTGAAGCTCTTTGTGAAAACAAAGTTAAAAAGATTCATTCCTCCCTACAGAGGAATGAAAAGTGTCATTCCTCATGCTGAAGAATAAAAATTTTGAATGCAATGGTATAAGAAGTAATCATAAAGCTATTTGTGTACTTTTTCTTACTGTGATGAGTAAGACTGCGGTGCACCTGATGGTCGTGGTGCAGTTGATGGTGTGCATGGAGTTACACCTAACTTTCCTTGTTAATGTAAAAACATTTCCTTGACTGACAAGGTGCAAGGAGTAGAACATCTGGATGGAAAAACTATTTCAATAATGAAAACCAAGACAATTTACAAAAGAGAAATCAAAGGGTCATTTCCAAAATATTTTTAGAGTAAAAAATTTAAAAATATAATAGCATTTTGTATATGAATGACTGAAAGTTAAAAATCCCCAAAACAATACAGCATACGTTGTCGACTTGTTAGAAAACAGACTAGAGGTCAGTAAGAGACTGAAAGTTAAGTCCTGTAAAATAACTGTTGATAAGGATTTATAAAATTAAAAAAAAAAATTCTTACATAAAGACTTTCTGGGCATACCACCGAGTGCTACTTTATTTCATTACAGCAATTTCTACTAGCAAAAACTACACAGATTTTGTCTTTGGAAAGGATTGTTTGACATTTACTAGCAAGGGTGAATATGACTGCCCAGGGTGATGGGGAGACAGACACAAGTGGTCCTGCAGGCAGTACTTGAAACATAGGTAAGCAAAAGCAGGAACCATCAGTGCTCATTCAGGGAGTGAGGTGCAGGCAAGCATCCCTTCATATAAACAATCATAACTAAAATAGGTAATTCCTTGTGAAGCCATTTAGGGAAATACTTCTCAAACTGAGATTTTACCTGTGCAGATGTTTAACATATGAAAATTACGGTTATCTAAGTACTAATAAAATGTTTATAACTGAACAGGGAAGTATACTTCTCCAAAAGCATGCAATTATTGTCTGCACTAAAAGGCACTCTCAACAAATGTTTTAGAGTCTCTCTGCAATTTTTACTACTTTTCTGTAGCACCTATGAGATACTTCTCTTTTTTAAATTAAATTTCATGTCTATATTATCTTGCAGAGATTAAAGGAGTTTACATTATGTTTGTAATAGAAAATTGACAGTATCATCACCAGATGAGCCAAATTCTGGCCTTAAACACAAGTGATCTTAGAGGAAAAATGTGAGAAAAGTAATGTTATGGGAAGGTTAGTTCAAAACTATGATTCTTCTTCAAACACAGAGGAAGACATTTTGTCTGGGAAGCCTAATGAAAACAGTGGGGAACCTTGCATAACCTTGAAGGAACAAAACCAAGATATTGTTCAAGGCTGAATGCGCCTCAGCTTATGGATCCTTCAATGTTATGCAGAATTCTCTCAGCATTAGTCACTAGACCTAAAAGCCACATCATAGACTGTCCATCACCTCATGCTAAGTTTAAGTATTCCTTAGGACAAAGCAATGCAAGAAACAGGTGTGTAACCTTGAGCTTCATGGATCTAGTATTACCGTGGATGAAAAAAAAAATTACTACAACACTGCAATTATGTTAATTATAGATGAAAAAAGAGATACAGGAGAGAAAAAAAAATATCCTGAAAGATGATGACAATGATTTACATTGTATGATGAAATCTTTTTTCTTACATG
This sequence comes from Heliangelus exortis, assembly GCF_036169615.1. NCBI lineage: Eukaryota > Metazoa > Chordata > Aves > Apodiformes > Trochilidae > Heliangelus > Heliangelus exortis. The sequence continues at coordinate 78,817,944 of NC_092423.1, read as the reverse complement.
GTTTATGTTGATATTTCATTTCTATCAGATGGACTATCACATGCTTAAAAGAATGATAGGATGGGAATGAAAGCTGTATATTACACAAGCTATCACTAATAATAATAGAGAGTGACATAAATATAAAAAAAAACCAAGCTAAACAAGAGGTTAGTGTAGTTTTGCCCACTCCCTGACACATGAAAGAGCAGTGGTATTGTGTTGAAAGGGTTATGGACACATTATGAGTAACTCACAAAAGATACAGGAAAACTTGTAAGATTAATGACAAAATCTATGTGAATGATGGTTTTGAGCAAGTTTGGAAAAGAATTGCTTTCAGTGTGCAATCACTAATTTTTTTTAAAACACCTTGCACTAATGTCTGGACTGATACTTTTCTTCCAAGACTGTTAAGTGAGTGAGTACATGGGAATGTTCTCCAAGACAAAGAGGAAGCTGTCCGATCCAGCGAGGCTTATTATGGATGCAAAGGAAGGCTTCAGGCAGGACAGTTCAATAGTTACTGTTCTTTTATTTGGCATCTTTGCAGGATTTTCCTGAGATAAGAACCTCATATGCTATGGCTTTGATGGCAAAAAGAATTCCCTAGTTTGCAGGAAGGAGTCACTGGTGCCAAAAACCCCAAGTGACCTGTTACACCTTTGCAGCTGATGGCAGGATGCCATTATCCATGAGAGCAAAATGGTGTTGGCGTGTGAAGCTGCACAATTCAATTCTTTCATATGGTGACCTCATACAAAGGAGTAAGCTGTCATTATAGGAAGAAAAATTGCTGTGGAAGAATGAATCCTGTGTTAATAGAAAGTGCTCTTTTAAAGAAATGCTCTCTGCTGAGTATTTTAAAATGCTTCTCTTTTCTTACATCCCCTGCCTGTTCCTTCTTGGCAGCCAGGACCAGCTCCTCTGGCCCTGCTCACAATCTCACCATTGTTGGTGTAAGAGCCCTCTCCTAAGGAGAAAATGCCATTTGAAAGGGCCTTCTTGTGCTCTTCTGCCTGATAAACTTTTCACTTGCCTTCAAATAACTGATCAAAACTTCTTCCCTCCTTCCTCTTGCCCTTTAATTGCATTCTTCGGTAACAGCAGTGGACGAATAATTTATATAACAGATTGCTAGAGTATTCTGAGATTCTGAATTTCAGAATTCTTATTAATTCAAGCGTGACAATTTCATGCTCAGTAGTGATACAGGTAAATGAACTGTTTTGGGTTTTTTTGGTCTCAACTCCCAGAGCTGAATCTTTAACAATTGCATTACATTTCTAATTCAATGCAATCAGTAAATTTAAAAAAAAACAAAACAAACAAAAAAAAAGTGGCATAATATTATTCATTCTGTGTTTATATATGTTCAAGTGCATGTTACGCATTAGCATTTAACAAATTAATTAGTGAAATGTATTTGCTTTTTCTTCTGTTCCTGTCAGGTGTATGAAATACCATCAGTTTTCTCATCTCACACATTTCTGTGTTTGTCCTTTCTCCAGGGTTTGAATGACTACTAAGACAGGTTTGGTGTTTTTTTTTTAAATCCAAGTAATTTGTTTTGTTGAAGGCAGGAATTTGGTAAAAAAGCACTGGTTTCTGTGCTCCAAAGAACTAGGATTTTTCAGCTTTGTAATCCCAGATTTGCACCTGGAGTTCAAAAATTTGTACCTATTATTTTGACACAAGGTTGCAAGAAAAATAAAAAATATGATGAGTCCTGGTGCTTCTTCTCCCTGAACCTTGTGTTCAAGCTGCTGTGTTTCCCTGGGACCACAAGTGACAAAACTAGTACCCTCCTTTCCATAAAGAAGGAATCAAATGTTGGTTGTTCTCAGACAGAGGAGAACTGGCCACAACAGATAACTGCAATACAAATACACTGTACTGGAGTGCATTTTGATATCAGTTCCTATTATTCAGGTCTTGGTTCAAGTAATAGTTTAACGCATCCTTAAGAGTTGGCACGTAAGTCATCTCAGGTAGGTTTAACAGCAACACTTAAGTTCCTCTGGCTGGACATGAGCCTTGTAAGAATCTGTGATATCTGCTGTGATATCTCCTTATCAGCAGGATCTTAAACTCCTCGCACAAAATGCTCCTGAAGGAATTCTTACTCAGTGGACAGCTCAAAGAGACCCTATGTACACTACTGAGGAATCCAACAGACAAACACAGAAATTAAGTGTTCTGCTGAATCATGGCCTAAGCACAAAAGTACTTACCATTATATACTGTAGGTAGAAAGAAACAGATTGTTTGTGAACATTCCATGCTTTAGTTTAAAAAAGCTTCGCAAACCATTAGAAAAGTAGGCAACACACCAATTTTTTGTCATGTTAGAATGCCACAGTACCAGAAGTTCAACAGCATATTCTTAGCATATTAAAAAAAACCAAAACTTGTATTTTGGCTTCTTTCCAAAGATAGTTATATTTCATGGAGTGAGAAATATGTCAAAACCTTGAACAATAAAAAAATGAAGGGGGGAAATCTTCATTTTATGTTAACCTTCTTCAGAGAAAAAGCTTAGAGAACTGCTGAGTGCTCTGCTGTTTTACACGCTTCCCTTCACCCTCCCAACTTGTGAGCCAGAAGCTTACAAAGGCTTACAATGTCCAAGTAGGATAGGTTAGATCAACAATACTCAGTCTTCTTCCCTAAATAGTTAGGAATGAAAATCAAACCTTCTTCTTCCCTCAAATATTATAGCTACCCAAAGGCTCTCAATCTAGGGCTAACGGGAGGAAGCACAGATTGTACAACGAATAAATTGCTCTTATCATTTAACTGCCTTTCTCAGATATCATAGAATCATAGAATTAGCTGGGTTGGAAGGGACCTCAGAGATCATCAAGTCCAACCCTTGACCCACAAGGGTCAATCAATTCTTTTACTGAAAAACCAATTTGTGAATAAGGTTGAGAAAAGAGTATGAGGAAAGAGTGCAGTTAAAATTTTCAGCAATATCTGCAATATCAGCTCTCTTTTCCAGTGCACAAATACTCTTAATTTAAACATTCATGTAAATATGTTATTATTATTTCTAAGGTGTATGAGGTGATATACCCAACCAGTGCAGTTTTGCCAGGGCCAGCAGAACATATACCTACTTCCTAACTCGGGAATTTGCTCACTATGAAAAAGCTTAAAAGGAAAACTTGCTCTAGCTGGACAGACCCACAGAGTGTTACGTGCTAAGGGTGAGGATACTAAACTACGAGCAAGGCAGCATCACCACACAGTTCTGACAAATACTCAGCAGGAGATCTCAGTCTCAGTTTACCTTTACATGCCAGGCTGAAAGACACCAGTACAGGCACAAATTTATGGGCATACCACGTGCCACTGATTAGCAGCCTCTCTGACAGGGCAAGGGGAGACAGCTGGGGCCGGTAACAGCTTCACTCATTGAATTTTAATTGACTCCAGTGTGTTTTTCTGAACTTTCTGAGCTGCCTGCCTTCTGTTTCAACTCATGCCAAAAAGCTAAACTGATTACAAGCACAAGGAACAAGCAAGCAAGAACTACCAATCAGCTACAGGTACAGAATAAAGTCTACATTGCTGTTTGAATTCCCTTTTAGATAAAATCTGCACTGAATTTCAAGATCACAGACCAACAATCACAGTTCAAGCTGCAAACCCTGTGAAATTAAAACTCCATTCACACAATTATACATTGAAGCAGGCTTTGATTCAGAATCCTTTTGCTTAATTTTCATCTTATGTTTGTATTTAGAGTCCAAATATCTCTCTCTGATAATTCTAAGGAAAAGCCCACACACTTCAGTGATATTGAGACTATGTCACTAGCTCCTCATCGCTGATTCAGTGTTTAAATGGTTTATAAGAATAAAAGTATTCAGAAGCAAACAAAAAAAAGCATGACAACAATTTTCATGCATTTTTACTCTCTCTGAGAGAAACAAATGACTTATGTGAAACCTTTAGAAAAATGGGTCCAGACATTATATATACATAGTTTCTCTTGTAATTATTTTTTAAAGTACATACAAATACTTGGTGATGATAAACGGAAGACAGCATCACTGCTGAAAAAAAGGATTTATGAATCTTACCTCTGCTTTTATTTTATTGTCTCCAAAACAGAGATGTTGTAAGTAGGCTGCAGCATTAGACTGTACTGAGGGAAACTGATGCTGTAACATCTGTATAACTTCTGGAAGCTCTGGATCTCGCCATCCGAACTCTCTGTGTGAAAATCAACAAGAAAGATTCATTACAAATTCTGCTATTAGTGGATAAATGTGGCAATGGTTTGGCCAACAATGAAGGCAGACATAGGCAAAATCTTGATTTTTTCCCCCCATTATTTTCAAAGCAAACATTAAATCAAATATGAATTGATTTTTCATTTTAGAATTTACTTCTCTGAAAAAAAAAAAAGGTTATATAAAATATAACTAGTGTAAATAACTTTATAAATTAGGTCTCTAGCTGCTAATGTATCATAAATCAAAACGGCCACATGAAATCTTCACATAAGAAAAGAAATAAGATACATGCTCACCACATTACTCTTTTTCTATTAAAATTTAAGTATGGAGGCTAGAATCAGATCCACAAATGGTTTGCTATGAAATGCCAGTTTGTAAAGAAATCCTTTTTGCTTATTGCAATCTTTACTTCATAGAAGTAAAATATTACCCTACACAGAAAGCAATGACTTATTTTGTGTTTTAGATTTTTTTCCAGATCCAGTCAATGCTCAATGTAAAACTATCATACAGTTCTTGCCCTGCATGAACAGGGGATTGGAGCAGCTGATCTCCAGAGCTCCCTTCCAACCTCAGCCATTTTGTGATTCTGTAATTTTAGAATTATATAATACACACTTAGACATCCAATTACTTTAAAATCTTCATTCATACTACTTTATCTTAAGCACCCAGGCAAATACAAAAACTTAGTCTTTGCACCTTTCTTTAATCCTACAAAGCATAAAACAACATTAATATCAAATGAAACAATTTAATTCATGTGTGTTGAACAAGTCCCAGCAGCTATTCTGCAGCTTCCATAACTGAACTTAAAATCAATCTGTCACTGCAGGTAAATTTTCCACCTCTGTTTATAAGGATAAAATCAATCATGAACGTGGCTTTGGACTTCATGTTCCAAGAGTCAGAGGTGCACACAACCACTATGAGTGAGATACTTAATTTTCACATGCTTTTCCCCTAAGAACTAATTTATTGTGCCATATAAATATTTTCACCATTTTCCATCTAAAACTACACGTACAAGGTAGTAGAAAGAAATTAGGGGGGAAGAGATGACTTGTGAAAATTTTTGAAGGTTGTCTGTTGCAGTTATTGTGATCACGACCACCTGGGAAAAACAGAAGAGCTGTTGCAGAGTCCAGCTATAATATTTAAAAAAATACTCCTTATCATTAGTTTCCTGCCTAAATTACTGGTATTGTGCTGCACTTAGACTGAGTGTATGTTACTGGGGAGATTTACTTGTGTTTGAGTGTCTCTGAAATCTGTTTCCAGTAAAATCAGGCATCTCCTACTTTAAGTACGACAGTTCTCCAAGACATTTCATTGAAAAAAGACTTCTTTTACAATAATAATGAATTACTACCTAAAAAGAGAGATTGTCTGCTCTCCTCTCATTCAGGATGTTTGCCAGATTGAGAGTTGTCATTACAGTTTTATCATTACGAAGATCCAGAATATAAATAGGAGATGTAAAAAAATACACTCAGAGTTTCACCAGCTATTTATCTTCTGAGAAAACAGATGTTAACTCATGAATATCAAACTTCACATTAAGTGTTTAATAAAAAGAAACCACAAAGATGTAATAATAAATCACATATAGATTATACCAATAAATCGTTAGATGATACAGACTGTTGAGAGTTTTCTAAGGTAGACCTTTTGCGTATGTCAGCAAAGATCTTAACAGTGAATTGACATTTTGAAAAGTCAGAAAACGCTGTAAAAGGTATCACAGAAGGGTAGAAACTTCAGCATCTGAAGATGGCAACAACCACATTTTCTGCCTATACCAGCTTGATATGACTGTTAGCAAGTGAAAAGCACAGGATTCTTTGGTTACAGCACTTATTTAAGAATGGGTAGTACAAACCATAAACAAATCATAAAAGGACAGAGGTGAGAGAAACATTATTTGACACACCCATTTCTTCTGGTATCTGCTTTCTTACTGTTACCCATCCTGCCACTTGTTAACAGATCCAACACATCAGACCTACCTCCTGCAGAAATGGCACTCAGCCAACCAAAGACACCTTCCAGAAATATTTTGAAAATAAAAAACCAAACCCCACAAACCTCACTGAGGACAAATTTATTATCCTACTTCCACTTCTAATTATTCTCATTCTCAATCTTCGATGCCAAGTGCAGGTGTTGGTACTTTGGAGAAGATACAAAACACCAGGAGAAAACAGCCTGTATGAGAAGACAGCTAGGGGAACTGAGATGTTCTACACGAATTAACTATACCTCAAGGTGTTGGAACTCCTATCACCAAATTCTCTCCCAATTATGTGAACAAAAATCAAACAAAAAAGCATTTTATGTGCAGTATTACACCACAGAGCCTGACAGTCAGCTCAGGTTCTTCTTCCTCTTGTCTTGGAATCCAGGACAGAAGCGGCAATAAGAGGACAAAAAGAAGTCCCTTCATCAAAAGTACAGTAATTTTTCTGATGAATCTGCAGTCTGACATAAGAAAACAAGGCTGTGCCTACTTTTTCCCTCTGATCTCCCAAAGGAAAAGTTAGCAAGTAAGTGATGTTGGATACTTGCTGGAAACGGCTGTGTGCACATTGGACGTAAGTAGAAAATTAATTTAGAAAATAAATCCTTAGCACTGAGCACAGTTTGTCATGTAATCGGTTTTAGAAGAGAAAATGAACTAAGCAAGGAAAAAAGTTTAGAAACTTAGCTCCAGTATGCATTGTCATTTCAAGCAGATGGTCTCTAAGATGATTATATTTTTAGTAGTTTCTAAATGAAAATGTATAAAACAAACAAAAACTTCTGTCAACGGTTAAGGCTGCTTGAATAATTGAAGTAATTTTAGCAGCCTTCAGGGCAAGAAGGACTGCTTTCCAGGAGCTTAACTTTTTCATTTGTTTTATACAAGTCTCTTATAGGTGGGGAAAAGAGTGAGCTGGAGAGATAAATTTAAAAATTTATTTAAGAACACCAAGCTTGAGGCTCAATCACTATTTACTTGAAAAAAAAATTGATTTATATTTTTTTAAATTTGGCTGAATTACAAAAAGTTAGGAAGGCTACCTAATGTAGTCACTTGGCAAAGATCCTGAGAAGTGGATAGGATTGGATCTTCTTGAAGACAAAGGTACAAAGCTTAGAGGTACATGTTGCAAGTCAAGAGCTGGAATAACCTGGGCTGCACCTTTGAAAGTTAATTGAAATATCTTCTACTCCTTAGCAAAAAAAAGCAATAGTAGGGTAACTGCTTAATGAATATGAGACTCGGGTTAAAGGAAGGAAGAAGGATAATGAGAATCAAATCTACCCCCATCTCTGTGGATCATCTGATATTGTGCCAGATGAAAATTAGTTAATGTGTCAACATAGAAGGAGCCTATTCCATGTAAAACTGTAAAGCAGAATAAAGCAAAATTTGTAACTGTGGTGAATATCCTAAGCAAACTCTAGCTAAGGCTGTGTCCTTTATTAATGTTCCCATGCTTATGAAATCTGAGTGAGGCAATCCACATAGATAGTGAAACAAGTCCAGAGGATCGAGCAAATCAGGAGGTGTGAATGTTAACAAAGTATCTGTGTGGTTGATCCAAATACAAAGAGTAAGCTACCGCCTTTACATTCAAGATCCTCCACTATTACCTACATTTCCCTTGGAACACCAACACTAAGCTGTTCAGGTCAGAAAGAGGCTTCTTGTGGTGTGGGTTTTGCCAAAAGAGAATCCCAGATGTGCAAGAACTTCACATGTGCACTCCAAACATTTCAGTAGGTTGTAAAAGTGCATTATCTCTAGGAAATGCCCTCATCTGAGAAGACTGACCAAAGAACGCCAAGGTGCTTTATCTTCTTTCTTTGATGGGAACTGTGCTGTAGAAATGTAGGACTGATCTAATATTGAATCCTACAGAGGATTTTAGCTTGAAGTGGTGACTAAGATAGGTGTTCCATGGATTACAGCAGTCTACTACTGTTCCTGGAATGGAAGAGAATCCAAAGGGGAACACTGAGACATTTGTAAGCTGGCCATGAGTACACCTAGACCATCACAATAGACTACTTTTTATTTGTGAGAAATTGAAGGGAATCATTAAGCAAACAGACATGAGACACAACTCTGAAACTCAGCAGAAGAAGCACCAAGAAATCCAGGCTGACTTGGGTACAGCAGGTACAGCAGGTACGGACTCAAAACCAATTCTTGTTCCTGCCATATCACTTACACATGTAAGAAAGTGAAAGGCATGCAGACTTGATTGCTAGTAACACAGCTAAATGCACTAGCTATGTGGGATCACTTAAAGGTGTTCCTGAATGCAAGGTATGTACTGCATATGAGTACTTACTTGAATTATGCCAGAATTTTCTTCTACTACTGCTTAACGCAGAAAGGCAAAACCAAAATTTGTTGTATCTGTTGCTGCACTTGAATTTAAAAAAGGCTACAAAATGTGTTTTAAAAGCATAGCTCTTCAGTTGGTAACTAAGGATACAGATCACTTTAACACAGTATTGCAGAAGCAGGTGTGGTGGCTCTTGTCTACTCCCCATCCATTGGTCACAGTGACTCTCATGAGAGCTTGGGTTCTTATTTTGGATTTATATTATTACAGCAAAACATTCATATCTGACCAAGAAGTTGGCACTGACACCCAGCACATTCCCATCCCAGCAGCATTCCCCAAAGGCAGCACTGTGAATACACCTCCTATAAAACTAACATATGCCTGACAAAAAATTGAACTACCACCAAGTATTTATCAAAGAAACAGAATCCACTGTTTTTAGATATATTTATTACAAAACTCTATGTTTAAAGCAGAATGGTCTGTATGTGTCTGCTTGTCTTAATAAGTGTATGTATATGTGAGACAGTCTCAGACTGGTCAAGGAGAGGTTTTCATATATGAGGTGGTAATCAAAGACAATACAATCTGAGATAAGGACAGTCCTTCCTAGATTTCTAATTCATGTACATTGTAGCATTGCTAATGCCAGCCTACAAGACTTTTTTGCTGAACTTATGCTTGCATAAGTTCATTCTTATGTTTGCTTTTTTCCCTTTCCTCCTAAAAATTCAATAAATAAAGCCCAAAAAGCTATTCTGCCTCAATTCTGAAAGGAGAGCTGTGAGAACAGGTTTCTGGTAGCACTAAGGAAGAAAAAAAAACCTTCATGTAGCTCAGGATCAAACACAAGGAGAACTAATCAAGAGCCAAGAGAAGATCAAAGAAAGAACTACCTCTCATGTTTAAAGCGAGAAATTTACTTCTATTAAAAATATTTGTAAGGGAATATATCAATACTACAGGTTTCAGATTTAGTACATTTAAAAAGACCAAAGACAAGATGTTAAACTTAACTGGTAAAAAAAATAAAATAAAAAATATCTAAACATATTAGACAGACAAGGACTGTGCTACATAGAGGAAAAAGCCATGTACCAGCTCATTCCCTCATTTTTTTTCTGTGATTCTATGACAATTGGTGAAACAAAAGGGAATGCATACTTATAACACTTGACTCATTGGGAGTTAAATTTGAAGTATTTCCTTAAAGTATTTTCCCTTTTTCAGACATATGCAAGAACATAAAGATACACAATTTGTCAGTCTGGTCTGAATGATTGCCTACAGTTTAAGAGGAGACAGAACCACCATATTTGGTCTGAAAATGTAATATGTGAATATTTGGTACCTTTAGTACACAATTTTAGAAAATAAAAGACAAAGATGTCAATCTCTGTTTCACCCAGCTTGGAAAACCCTCAAAAATCCATCACCATATTGCCTTCTGTAATCAAACTTAGACACAGAAGTGTATAGCAACAAGGAACTGATCACCTTCATATTCAGCCCCATGCTGACAGAAACAACATATATGTAGTAACAGCAAATTTGAACCAAGTGCAGTCCCCTTAGGGCAGCAATGAACTCTTAAGAACAGAGAGATCCCTGTACTTCTGTTTTGTCCTTTCAAAGCAGATAAACCAAACCCAACCTACTGGTCAAGTTAGGAACAAAATAACCTGACATAGTTTAGGCTAAATTTGGAAGCAACAGAAGTAAGGACAGAGAAAAGGCACTCTAATGAAACAAAGAAACCCATCTATTGTTTATTTCAACCTGAAAACTGCAGCCTGTGTGGGGTGCTCTGTGAGACTGATTCAAATGCAACTGGCATTGCTTCATCAGGGTAAATGTACACATCTCACCAAAGCTGCAACTCTTGATTCTCACAACTCTTCACCATTGGTTTCTTCCTCTAACAGAGTCCTTAACACTTTCTGAAGAGCTGCTGTTGTACAACAGCATTCTTGACAAGTGGATTTTTTAAATTAAAAAATTCTCACAGTAACTTCTTCATTGCTGGGTCGTCTAGTTGGCTTTTACTACATTCCCAATTGTTAATTCAATTTGCAAGCTAAAAATTGTGCAAGTGGTACAAACAGGATCAGAAAGAAGAGACAGCATTTCAGTACAGAACCTAAGGACACTTGAGGTACAGGAAATGTTTATTTCAGAGATTGTCAGCCCTTGAGCTGGCAAACACTAGAAAGATACGCTTGGCCCAACAATTACTGATTTTCCTTTGAGTAACATACTGGTTCTACTTGCCCAGGAACACTGTGATCTCTTTGTATACACACTGCCACACCTGGGCCCACTTTACCACATCAACAATTTCACTCAGGCAAATGGGCAATACACTGAACTCTGGCACTGTACCATTTAAATATTTAAGTGTGTAACACGTAAGCACTCAACAGCATTTGACTAGATTTGAATATATACTTTATTTTATAATTTTATATATATTTTATATATATATACATGTATGTGTATATACACATATGTATATATACATGTATATAAAATATATAAAGTAAATGTCTATACTTTATTTTACATACTTAGTTTATATAGCTAAGCATGTAGCTTACATCTTCCCAAGATTTCAAATTAAGCACAAATTAATATAAAAAAACTGTACAAAGACTTTACAATCCTGCAGAAAATCTGGATGCTGCTCTTGAGGGTTTCTTTGGTTTATGCTTCCAGGTGGCATAAACTAGAACCACAATGCAGTTGTGCTTGCACAGATACATCACAAATATGTTTTTTACAATCTATTTGTGCCTGTTAATGAGGTGCAGAGGAGGATGTGCTGTGGCAGGTGCAGAGAATTCCTGCCCAGGTCTGCCAGCTAGCAATGGAGACGCTCAGTATGTCCCAGGGCTTTAACAGAACCACAAACCCGAGGTTTCAGGACTGATCTGGCAGAAAAATCACTGACATAGCAAAGGGCTAAAGCTGACTTGTACAATGGCAAATATACTGTCCTGCAGTTCTGCCTTTGTATCCTTTCTATGTCCTCTGATAAGACATCACTTTTCTGTTTTCACATTACTACCTAAGATTTAGATTTTGAAATAAGAAAACCTTAAGAAGTAAGCTTGTGAAGAGGAAAGATGAGAACTACTTCAACATAACAAAAATGGTCTGGAGCTGAACTGTCAATACTTGAACATTTTCATCTTAAGAGGAAAAGTTTTTTAAGATGATACAGTCAAGTAGAGATTTCCTAATGACACTGGCCCCCATGGTACTATTTACAGCTCTAGGTTACTGCCTACATAAGTACTGGCTGCTCAAGGTTACTCCGATTTCATTAACAAATCTCTTTTTAATGGAAATAAATTTATGAACCTTTATGAAACAATCTTTCATAGTATCCGTATGGTTCTATAAATATTTAATTCCCTTGCTCCCAATGAGGGAGCTTTTAAGAAAAATGCTGCCTGTGTCATGAGGAAGCCACATACTATGCCATACCATGCTGTGACTTGTACAATGTTATCTCTGTTATCTCTCCTCTAGACCATGGAACGGGGAGCAGAGAAAAGATTAGGGAATTCAGTGGTTTTGGATATCTTTAATTTTGCCATTTCTACTATTTGGTTTGGTTTTGTTGTTGTGGTTATTTCATTTTATTTTAATTTAATTTCTTGCTGTCGTGGGTGGTTTGGTTTTATGGTTTTGTTTGGTTTGTTTTTTTGTTACAAAGTGGCATTCATCTTTTGGGGCTGTTCAGCTGGAACAGTCATGAAAATCTTGTTTTATCTCTTCCTCTGCAGACATTTAGCACATAGAGGAACTGCTTCTGCAAAGGCGAGTAAGAGGCAAATTAGTTAAGCTATTAAGATGTCTTTAAGCTGCCTAATTTATCTTCTTTTGCACTGTAATCCATAATATTTTTCTGCCCCTTATTACAGAAGGGCTTTGCAGTAGCTTAATACAATGCAGCTGTGAAAATATGTTAACTCTTCCCTGAGACACCAGGTTACCTTTTTCTCTGTGTCTACAGAAGTTCACACTTCACACTGAAGATTTCAGAAGGTTGTGAAATGTTATTCACTGGAAGAACAACTGTTACAGAGGTGGATATGCTTTCCTCATAGTTCAGAAAGGTGGAAATGCAGGCAGGAGATTAAAACAGGAGACAGATCTAAGGGATTCCAGCCCTGACTCTGTCATTGACTTACTTTGTCAGACAGTCATTTACTTCAATACCTTTCTCTGAGGTTTGATAGATTCTCTGTCAAGCTGTAAATGAAAATCGTCTGTTTTTCTAGAACTAGTGTTCCCATTCAGAGGCTCTGAAACTTTTCTGTATTTCGACAACAGGAGAAAAGGCTTTTGAGATCCTGCTCCCATCTGGACATACAGAAACGTATGCTTTCCAAAGAACAATGTTGCTCCACAAACCCCTGATCTTCCTACAAAAAGGGAAGGAGCACTTCATTGCAGAAGTGCTCAATTATTTTATTACCTACATATGAAGAAGATGTACCATATCCTCTGAACAATAGTATGAAAAGGGTTGGCCCAGATGATCCTTGAGCAAAAAAGCAGTAGGAACAAGTTAGCATTAGCCTAACAGCAACAACATAAACAATTCAAACTATGCTCTCAGGCAGAAGAGGAATCTGGCACCCACAATACACTTTGAAGTCCCAGAGCATTCATGGTGTTTTTTAAAATCATCACCACCACAGGAGTTCCCAAAAGGTTTTAGGGCATTCTGTCACCCTCCTGTCAAAGCTTTTAATGTCATATTATTAAGCACAATGAGTTTCACAATAACTGATGTGACAATGCACAGATCATCTCTCCCCATTACTCGTTTGATCCAGCTTCTGGCCCCAAAAGATCCTCCCAAGTTACAAGGCAGTGAGAGGAGAACTGCTTCTCCCCTACTCCAGCAGAGATGATGGAAACTCAAGATCTTCAGTTTTGAGGAAATAAAAAAAAAAAGCAATCAAACTGGATCTTTCCCTCCTAACCACAAATGAAAAGCATGGGCAAATCACCATCTGGTGATAACCTGCAGGCTGTCATGGTGAAGAGGAAAAGGGGTCTTCTCAACATGTGCAAGTAGCAGTCAATAGGAATAGGAATTGCCAGTAGTGCATACAGTTTAGTGCAAGCTGCCAAAATACTCTTTATAGTTGGGGTGGGGGCAATGAAATGGTGTTCATCTAAGTATCCTAAAGTATTAATCCTAAATATATTGCACAATCTCATTCCTTAGTGATTCCTCTCTCGAGTGCATTATTAACTGATTTTGTCACTGAATGGCAGAAACTCTTCCCTAATCTCCATACACACGTGCCCAGGCATCATTCTTAGCTGAGACCTAACACTTGGCAGCACTCCTTGTCTCTCTGAGCACAGTAAACTCTTCAAAGTAGACAATCTTTGATGCCTAAATGGTGAATAAACAATAAAACTTTAAGGTGACTCAAAATATTACACAAATTGATAAGCTCCAGAATTTGCTCTGAAACACTCAGACACCAAACCTTCAAAGCCAAGAGAAAAACCCACATAAATTTCTAATACTGAGTTAAAAAAAACTAACAAACTTTTCATTTTCTTTCCTTACAACTAGATTCGTATTGAGTCTTTCAGAGAAGCAGAGGAACTAATTGTGTTCATTAAACTTGCAAGCTGTACAACTCTATAAATGCATTTGAATTTCATTTTCTTGTCATAGGGAAATTTAGACTAATGGGTTTTCTTAGCTAGCATTATTTCAGTTTTCATTAAGCTTGAAAAAGCTGTTCCCCTGCATACTATCTTGATTTATCTCAATGTACAACCAACAAAACAGCATAAAATTTCAGATATTGTTGACCCTAAAACCAGTTTCAGTTTATAAATGAAAAAAAGATTTGCCACACATCAAATCAGAAGGGATGTTTTTGTATTGTTGATGTTTCTAACAGAGTATTTCAACCATGTCCTGTTCTACTCAAAGCACCAACAAATGTAATACCCTTTCTGTGTACTACTTCAGAAAACAAGGAGGCTTCTGCGCTTGCAGAGAAAGGTAAAAGGAAAAGGATGGTTTCTAGCCAAATATCTCACACAAATAACATTTCTTTTCTGTCTTTGGGCCACTGGATGATCCAGAGTTTCACGACACACAAGACATCAGAAGAATGGCAAGCTCACCAAAGGACAGATAAGACTAGCAGAAAATACTATCACTGCTACCCTTACAACACTAGGGCAACTCACGACCTTCAGCTGCTGTGTCAGCAGCAAAACCAGACCAAAAACGCTGTCATACTCAAATAATCTGAAAACCAAATCAGAGAAAAATATTTTACATGGATGATTCTCAAGAGTTTATGGCAGAAGTAGGCAACAGATTTTAAACAAATGTAAACCAGACTTCTCGTACTTGATACTTTTACAAAAGTAAAATGCAACTCACAGAAAAAACATCCTATGAATGTGGAAAATGAGCTCCTCCCTTAGTTGACATATTACCAGTTTTCACCTGGGACACAACTTTCTTATCCTTGACAAAAAAAAAGGAATGAGGCTTCAGACTGTATTGCACAGCACTTCTGCAGAAATGTTTCCAGCTGAACTGTGAAACAGTGTATACCCACTGCAGAAAACAATCATGCTATTAATTCAGGGCAGTTGCTGTTAATAACAAATAAGAGAAATTCTGCCAAGGATGTGTCATTTAGAAATCAGAATCAGTATCTTTAAAGGGCCTTTGAAACTCGAGTCTGTTAAGAGAGAATACATGCCTCAATCTATTAGAAATCTTTCCTCAGTCAGTGGAAGTACAGCTGCTTCCAGAAGAAGGATGAGTTACTCATACATACTTTATTGTATGATACTTCTGTGCAACATGTTCTGAGTGGTATTCATCATCTAAAATACCAAATTCCAGTGTCTGTTATGTTCCAGTGGCCCAGTAATTTTGCTGGTGTGTGATACCCTGTGATCTATTCTGCCATCTGCAAGAAACACACTGAATTCCACCTTTCTCTTTCCTGACTTTGCGTACCTTTTCTCCCAACACTTCCTTATTTAAGCTGAAAGGACAATGTCACTTCCTTCAACTTCGGAATTGTCCCCAAGGTGTTCAGCTGACAGCATCAACTCCAGCTATAAAGATCTCCAGTATTTGTATCCTATGTCTCTAAATGTGAATGACTGCCTCAGACTTCAGCAAACAAGTTCAGATCAGTGTTACATTCTATCAAGCAACTGGTATCATAGCTGTTTATAAAATAGATTTCTGGTATGTTTAGAATGAAAAGTGGTTTAATGCGTGATTAAAGACTTTAAGTATTGATTCTGTTCCATATGCAAGTCATGCAGCATGTGTTATAATATGCAAACCTAATAGCTTTTAAGTACGTCATCACTCAAAACATTAGAGTTGGCTCAAAAATTGTCCCAGAAATGAGTAGTGGATTCATTTCTATATGATGAAAACTGCAGTGACAGGTGATTCTGGTCACTGTCTACCAACCTTCATTCACAGACACTGCACCCCTTCCAGTAACCATTTGTTTCTTCCTCTCTCATCCTCTGAGATATCCTTGGATCAAGGTCTGGACAGCCTAACTTGCTTTATGGAAGACAGGAGTAGGCTTGCATAGAAAAGCCATGAGCTCTCTGTCCAGGCTGGCAATCAACTGCCTGTCACACATGATACAGAAGCAAGATACAAAGTTTCTCCTCCTCTTTCCTTTTTTAATAGCCACTGATATCTGCTAGTAGAAAAAAGCCCCACATTTTTTTTTTTAAATACCTTCTTTAGTTTACTTTTTTTGGTCATTTTAGGAAAAATCTGTATGATTTTTAAATAATTTCAAATTGCTGCTGCAAACTAAAAAGTCAAGTCCAAATGCAATGAAGTCCACTGATTTGCAGCTGCCTTGCTGAGAATGGGAAAAGTCTGATGTTTTTTTATGTCTGTATCAATAATTGCTGTTCATAAGTTTTCTTCTAATGGCAAATATGAATTCACATAGGACCTGATGTTCTTGATAGAACTTGATAAAAACGAAACTAATATCCATTTTCATTAAAACTCAGTGTGGAAAAGCTGTGGAACTGTTCTGCAACAGAAGATATTATATCTGGTGTTATTTATTTATTAGTGGAGAAATGACTGTGTACAATACTGAAATAATTTTTCTTCATCTCATAAAAATATCTCCCTCTTGTATGTTTTTTTCATTTGAGTATAAAGAAAGGTGATTGCTCTGTAGGCAATATTGCTGATGAGGTTGAGAGCTCACCACACTTTTTTTTTTTACAGTTTGAGATAGCACTTTTTAACCACCTCTTTAATTTGTACTGGAGTCTCTTTCACTCCACAGTAAATAGAAAAAATATTACACTCAGAGGCGGCTTCCATAGAATTTCTATATATGGATTTACATGCACAAATCAAATTATCGTATTATTCCCAGAAGCTGGTAATAATTTACACTAAGAAGACTATTCTGCAGCATTCTCTTCACACTCATGAATGTTTAAAACATGCAGCAAACATGGGTATTTTTGGAACACACAAAATTACGTGTTTGATTGAAAACTAACTCATGGCTTTCAGTCTTTTAGATGGGGTCAAGCAATTCTGCATTCTTTGGTTTTCAGTATTATGTCATGACTATAAATCTGCAATATTGTGAGTGGTATTTAGTGGGGTGTCCGGTGTGAAGTGCTTAGTTCTTTCCTCGCTTAGAACATACTTAACACAGATTTCTGCCTCCTGGCAAACATAAAAAATAAGGTGGCATATGAACAGAAAATAAAGTCTCTGCCTTCATTTGCTACGTAATGAGATTCAAACTGTGGAGAGCACAAGACACCTTGATGTTGTAATCACTTTAGCATAAATTACAGATATGTAACTGTCAAACTGGCAACCAGTGTACACTTTATTTGTACAATGTGCATTTTAAGGAGAAATTCAGTATGTTAATAAGCTACTTGGGCTCACTGCAATTTCAGAATAGGAAAACTGAGAAAAATCCAACAAAAACAATAATTAAATTGCTTCCCTTTGGCTTTGCAATATATTAATTTCTCAAGCTTTTGTATAACTCATTACATCTTTTTTTTTTTTTTTTTTCTGTTAACTTCTACGGGTAAATAGCAAAACTAATTAGCTGCACACTATTAAGTTAATGCACATTTATCTACAACAATTCAGTTCTGACTGTGAAATAATCTTTCTAGCCCATAATTACACTCCAGCTCAATTAGCATAATTTCTGCAGCACATTCTTTAATAAGGAAGCTGACATAAGTGTTGGTCTTAAATACCAAGGATATTCTAGACAAGTAAAAAAGGGAGACAGGCAGAGTTGCATTAAACACCTATTATATTATCAGGATAGCACATGTGAAACAGAACAAAAATTCAATACTATCTGAACTATCAGAAGCATCTGAAGATGCTTCTGCAGAAGATAAGCAAAACACTTAAAGGGATTGAGATGTCCCTCAGTCACTTCATTAGAAGTGGTCCCATGTCCTTCATCCCCTGGTGCTACCTCTCAGCCCCCTCAACAAGAGCAGCCTGCAGATTACTCACCATCCAATTCAATGTATTGGTTTCCTTAAAAAAACCACATATGGTCTTCAATCTCTTACACTAATTCAAGCTCAGGAAGTAGACTCCCACTGCAGAGAGTCACTATAGGTTACAACAGATCAGTCTCTAGGCTCGTTCAGTCTTTGGTCTGCTGGTGAGTAGTAATGAGAATCCCATTTAGTAGCAGCCAGACCTCTTATGGACACTTTGTTCCCTGGTACTTGAGCTGACAACACCATTTTCCAATGGCTAGCATGGAAAAACATGCACATGGAGGTCCATGGACAACAGCACCTGAGTACTGCTGGGCTGGATGTGAATGAAGAGTTTTGGAGAAAAGGCTCTGCTCTCCCCTCTGCAACCTTCTTACTCATCTTGTTCTTCTCCTGCCTAAACCTGCCATGTGCTGGGTGTCAGAGTATATCACATTTATATGTCTGGCCTATGAAATGGGACCTCTACTGTAACATGAACAGCCATGAAGCTCTCCTGACAGCAAAGAACAAAAGTAAAAACAAACAAGCACAACAACTTGCTTGTGTCTTCATCTATTTCTAAATACTTGTCTGAAGTGCTCCTGAGTTCTGTGAAGGACTTTGACTAAATATATGCTATTGGTGATGATGTCCTTGCACTCTAGTTATGAATGGTATGAAGATAATTTCACCTGTGAAGGATTTCCATTTACTACGTAAGACCATGAAAAACACTTAGTAAGATTTTCAAAATCACCAAGGTGATTTAAAGCCAAAGTCCTATTTTCATGTAACCTCATAAAGGATTTTAATTTAATCAGGATTCCAAAATGCCTAAGATGCTCCTGAAAAATGTGGACTTCAGCTTTTAAATCACACAGCCACTTTTAATAACTTTACTCGCTCTAATTAACTTTTTATTTTGAGGTTAGTGCTATTAAGCAAGGCCAGGACCAAAACGATCTCTGCATACTAATCAGTCACTGACTCCTGCTGCTGAAATGTGAGATGTCCTAAAAATTCAACATAAATTCAGAACAGAAACTGATAAATTAGTTCCTGGAGAAAAAAAAAAAAAAATCAGTCATATCTATTTCAACTTATTGCTTTCTTAGGAATATGTACAACTAGGCAAACTCTGCTTTATTAGAACTGAAGATAAGGTAATACATCATAACTGAAGCTAAAAAGCAAGCTTTATTTTCATTCTGATACATAAATGATGCATCAACTGCTGTCTTCAGACTACATGAACACAGCCAGTTCAAGAGTTTTCAAAATCACAAGGAAAACTGAAGAAGATGCCCCAGGAAGCTGCTCAGCTGCTCATCCTGCCTTTCTTATGGGAACAAGGCAATCTGATTTGGAGGCAGCCAAGCTGGGGGAGAGGCAGCAAGGCCGTGGCTAACTGGTTCTGCCAAGGGCTGCTCAAAAGGATGCTCAAGGGACTGGCATTGTGTTGCCTGTTATGAACCAGCACCAGCAAGGTCTGCTCACTGCACAGCTCTGGAGCTCCCATCAGTTTGCAGCATAAAGCCAACAGCAGCTGAGCCTTTTGTTTAAAGCCATCTCTTGAGCTGGAGTTAAACACATCAGAAATTAGGAGTCTGTCAGAAGCCAAGTAAAAACCTTTTCTAGGTTAACTTTTCTTGTTAGAGTTAAGATCAGAATACACAAGAATACAATTAGTCATAACTTCCAAGAGACTTTAGTAATCTTTTAAAATACAATTTAATTTTAGCTATCTTTTTAAAATGGGATTATCTAAAAAACCACTAAGGTAGCCAAGATTATCCAGGATACTAATAGGTTTTTTCTGTCAAACTAGACCGGCCTGTCTGTAAATGAGTTGCCTTCATCAAACTGTGGATCCAAAATTAGTACATCTAAAATTACTATCCAGTTTTGAAAATCTTGGTCTGCTATGTTTGTCCTGTTCTTTCTCCTTGACACTGATCTAGCTTTGCCATTTTTTCTTTCCAGAGCATCAGGGCAAGGAGAAAAAAGAAATTCAGCTTCAGCCTCCAGTCCTGCAGCTTTGAGTTGGGAGATAAAGAGTTATGGCTTGAAGACATGAGATAAAAGCAAAGCAATATACTCACAGCCACAAACTCAATGAATTAAGCTAAGAAAAAACCACACTGTAGGTCAGTCAGAGATCATGCAGACTAAGCACAGCGAGAGACAAGGAAATGGGAACCATAAATGTATTGTTATCTTTTCCATGTCATTTCATCTCTCTATATGTCTGTTTTGCTACCTATAAAAAAGGGCCCTTCTGAAAGGCTCTTCTGAAAGATTTTTGAAAGCTTGCTGTAAAAATCACTCCAGGGCAAAATATTATTACCAGTGCTGCCACAAAGGTCCAGAGTTGTCACAGAGACTTAGATGGCTTTAAAGAGGGTGAAGACCTAAGACAAAAAAGACCATCAGGAGGCAGATTACTAACTAAAATTTCTTAAGCAAACACTGTGCAAAAAGAAAACTAGAAAGGCAGTTTGTTTCACATGCCTGAAGAGGTTCTGTTTTTCATTTATGTTGTCAGCTGTTCTCCTTTTGCCCTAAAAACTGAATTTCCTTGAACTATGCAAATAGTGAGAGCAGGCACTGACTGAAGAATACACACACAATAGGAGAGAGAAAGGAAAAATATTCCTTATCTTACTGGAAAAAAAAAAAATGGCAGTACGTGCGGCTGTAAGAATGGTCAATTACAAATATTCACTGAAGACAGCACATAATAAAATGACAACTTAATCCAGCATTTTACCTACTTGCTTGCCAAACTGTCAATATGTGACTGCATTTCAGGGCTGAACACTTGGGAAGGTTTTATGACTGTTTTAGCAAGTTACACTTGGTTTTTAAAGTGATAATGGGGTGACTCATCAATACTGAGATGTCAACAGGAACACTTATCTGCCTCAAAAGATGAGTTTTACTTTACACACTCTCACCAACAATTTTATGTCAAATCTTGAAGGGGTCTGGGACATGCAAACAGTGCAGTCGAGTATTTATCTGATACCGCTCACCAGACTCAACACCTATCAGCCTTTCTTGTCCTGTGTTCAGCTGTCTCAGTTGTTTACCAGATGCTAAACATTTAGGTACTACTCCCACCATCATCCATAACAACACTTTAACTATCCACCATAACCAGGTAAGAAGCTTACATGTCAGAAGAATTCTGCTGGCCTTGGCACTGATTTATTGCTGGGTCAAAAAGGGGTGACCATCAGAATTTTGACCCATCAAAATTTTAGTTATCAATATGATTGTTCAGCAGTAGATTTACTTCTCAGGTATTTTATTTTTTAATATTGAAGCTACATAGTTATGGAATGTTTTATTCTATTCTAAGTGATAAGAAAAACAATATCAAGTAGTTTCTTTTTTAACTGAAGTTCATTGCCATGTGTTTTAATAATTGCAATTTATGTGTTAGAGTTTGACACTGTATTTTATCCAATGTACATTTGTCACACATGGTGTCTACGACCATACCAGGAAGTAGGTAACTGAACTAATTGAGTAATTTTCAATCTTCTTTTATTCATGGGTGAGGTAAGTAATCATTAAGAACACATTTATTACCACATTAAGCCTACTCCTATGTCATTACAAGACTACCTTCAGTTCATTGTAAAACTCAGGAGCCAAACAGTGTTTCCCTAATGTTAAGAGTTTATTGACATACTGCAAACCTACCTTGTTCTTGCCTTCTACACTTTTCACAATAGGGGTTTTAAGGAGGAACTGCTTGAAAAGACATGCTGTGAGGTAGTTATGAGCCCATTTAAAACAAAACTATTCCCTGTTTCTTTGGTGGCTAGCCATAAGCCCATCATCTCCAGGTGCAACTGGACAACTTGAAAGGCAGTTCCCTACACATTCAAGTATTAAATGAAAGAACTATACCTTTGTTTACTCTGATGCTTCAGCATAATCTGAAGAGTCCAAAGCCCCATCTGAACTTAGGAGATGGTAAAACACAGATAAATTACTGTCTGTGACTATGAACCCCAGAGAAGACAGTAAATCAGCCAGGAGCCTTGCCCAAGCTGGGGAATCTTCCTCTGGATAGAAAACTGCGTATGTCCAACCAGATTGTGACTGGACCAGAGGTGCCCAGCCCTTAGAGATACATGGACTGAAGCAGATGCTGTAACTATCAGAGCAATTCTAGCAAATCCCACTTTGTAGAGATAACAGTGCATGGAATTTTAAAGAGCGAAGTAATTGCTCTTAAAAAAAAAACCAAAAAAAGCATGACACCCATCGTTACATACCACCAAGGCTCCAGAGTGTCCCATCTCTTTCTCTGTTCTAAAACCTTCAGAGCTTTTCTAGACTAATATA
Source organism: Heliangelus exortis (assembly GCF_036169615.1). Classification (NCBI taxonomy): domain Eukaryota; kingdom Metazoa; phylum Chordata; class Aves; order Apodiformes; family Trochilidae; genus Heliangelus; species Heliangelus exortis. Next base: position 78,795,455 of record NC_092423.1, on the reverse strand, counting down.
GGAATCTTGAGGGGATTTAATGTTTGTAATGAAATCCCAGAGATTAAAAATCCATGAGAATTCAACCATTTCCTAGCAATAGCTATGAATACTTTCATGTGATCTGTTTTGAACCATACTGCATAATGATGTTTTTATGGCTCAGTATTGCTGAAACCTAGATGGGACTTCAGAAGTAAGACCATCCAGCACACAACTGAGTGACAATGAGTGTGATACAGCTTAAAAAAACCCTTATGGTTCCCTACAAAACGTGAGATTAATTTACGAGTGCTGGAAGCTAAGGACTAGTCAAAGGACATTGCAGAAAAATTAGCTAATTACTTTTTTTCTGTGAAGACTTAGGTTAAGGTATGTTCAGAGCAAGCTGGTATTCAAGTATCTGTTGATACCAAGTTCCCATTTCAAAGACTGGCATAGGTACAGTAAACAGACAAAAAAACCCCCAATCATTTTCCCTTCCAAAAATATATATATTATATATATATATTATTATATATATATATTTCCCTTCCCCCATATAACTGTCTGCTTTAAGGATATTGTCATACCATCAGAAAATTAAAGGGCCTGGTAAAGTTAACAGTACATTTAAGCAGAGCAAGGAGTCACCAAATATTAATTCCAGAGAGAGAAGCAGCAATTAGCTGAAGAATACTGCAGTCCTGGGACAGCTTTCTGAGCCATACAGGCAGATGATGCCAAAGCAGCACCAGAAGATTGTAAGACACAAGAAAATGATGCTATAAAATTTCCCCCAGGACCACTGAAATGTGCAGTCAGCCTGGAAAATGTGGGCTGCATGAAGTTTCCTCAGATAACAACTAGGATTTCTGCATTTCCCTATAATCTTCTACTCTTTTAGTCTTTGAAGAAAACAGTCACTTCCCATACAGGAGTTAGGCTGCTGGTTTTTTTCAGTAAAGGACAGGACATGAAAGTAGCAGAGATGAGTTTCTTCTTCAAATAGTGATCAATTTTAGGTACAGATACAGAAAACTTTACAAGTTACAGACACTTCATGTTTTTCTTTATAGAAACATACACATTGAAACTGGAAATAAATAGTGCTAAATTTTGTGCAAATATTAGCATACTAGAAGATAATGAGGTTCAACTGTCTAGCCAGGGAAAAAAAAATAAGGCATCAACTAGCTTTTAAAAAAGCATAAAGATGTACACTGGAAGTTTAGCAAAAAAACCTCAAAACCAAAAGATGTCCCTCTGCACCAATCAACTTGAACCTGAAGATCTAATTTTTTTTCTACCATATATTTAACACGCTTTTTCTATTTTATAGGAAAAATAGTTGTCAAGACATTGGTTTTGTTTATGTAGAGAGATTGATGGTCAAACATTTCAAATTTTTAAGCTTATTCAAGAACAGAGTCTTCTGAAGTGGATGAAAAACTACGATTTTGGAATTACCTTGGTTGGAGAAGACCTTCAAGATGACAGAGCCCAACCATTAACCTAACACTGACAAGACCTTAACTAAGCCATCCCTTAACTATCTCTAAGTACTACATTTACATGACTCTTAAATGCCTCCAGGAGTGGTGATTTCACCACTGCCCTGTCCAGACTGTTGCAGTGTCTGATAACCCTATCAATGAAGAAATCCTTCCCAACATCCAGTCCAAACCTCCCTGGCACAGCTTAAGGCCATTACTTCTTGTCCTATCACTTGTAACTTCATTGAACACACTGACATCTAAAACATAAAGCAATGTTATTGTTACTAAAAACAGCAGTTTAAACAATAACTCTGCAACAGGAAGGAGGCCAAATTGATGCTACTTTAGCACAGAGGAGCTGCATTCCTACAAAACATTTTAACATAAACTGTGGGCACTCGAAACAAGAGTGCTGTTTCCTGCTTGACAAAACAACTGAACTGAGAACAGTCAAATTCTGAAAGCATAACATGGTGTTGCATTTGCAATATCACAGGTTATTCTGAATCTGGAATTACATCAACTGTCTGTTGCTGATACAGCACGTGTTTATGGGACTTTTCTTTTTTTCACTCATAAAACAAGGGAAGTATATGCCACTAACATCTCTATATCCAAACTTTCATTTCAGGCTGTACATACATGGCTGTGACCATGAATGCAAATGTGCAGGGACCTGTTTAACTCTTAAATGTTTCTTATCCCAAGCTAAGAGACACTTAAGAAGCAGAAATGCAAACATTTATATTTCTTAGTAATAAAACGAGAAGTCTGTCCACTACATTTTTCATTTCCTTCTTGCCGCACTGGAAAGAATACATAAAATGGTTTCTCAATTGAAAAATAATGTTTTTAAAAAAGCTTTTCATCACATATAGCAAAGATTACGTCAACATTTTTTTTATTTGAATCCGCGCAATTCCGCGCATCGCAGTACGGTAACCATTGATCTAGACAGGTTCTAAGTTTTTTTTGCCAAGTCACCAAGCAAATGGTACTTAAAGGAAATCCAGTTCAATTGTTTGGCCATACAGCCCCTTCACCACCCAGTACAAAGGAAAATTTGGGATCAGTGCACCACACTGAAACCCACAGCAGGGTAGCTGCGGGCGCTTTGGCTCTGCAGGGAAACGCGTGTGCTGGAACTGCCAGAGCATCCCAGCTCCCAGCACAGCATTTGGGTGAGATGACACTCTGTTAGCAAACGCCACTACTGAGCAATCCCAACTTCATTAGATTCTTAAATCCTAATTTGTTTCAGGTTGACATGACATAGTATGTTCGGCTCCTGCTGTTAGTGATATTATTGCAAGGAAGGAAAAAAAAAAAAAAAAATCCATCTGTATCTTCCCACACAGTCAATGACTGTGAGAATCTGTGTGCTAATGGATTTTTTTGCTGCTTCGGAGTGTGAACACATTAAAATTTAGCCCCACCACAAACATCATGAATGAGTGTTTAGATTTTCTAGTAGAGTTTGGTTTTTTGGGTTGTTTTTTTTGGTTTTTTTTTTTGGTACTGTTTTCATTGTACATTGTATCTAGAAAATGATGTTTTTCCTAGTATCTTCAGTCTTACACTACATTTTAAAACATTGAACACTGGTATGGATCATGTAGGTGGGTCACTGTACACGTATAAAATTAGACTGGAACTGTTAGGGCAGTATGGAAAATGGCAGCTGACCATGGAGAGCCAGAGATATGATTTGAAAAGGTTTTTGGAGCACATTTGCTACCACCATTTAGGACTCACAAAGAAAAAACTTCGCATAAAGCTTTCTTAGTAAAAGTTAGGATCGCTAATATGTCAGAATTTCAATTTAACTTTTATAAAAGTGTATTTATTATTATTATTAAAATTTTATAAATAAATTCTCATTTTTTATCATGTTCTATCTCCTCCACAAATGACAAAGCATCCTGACATATGAATCAGTCTCACATCTGTTCACTAGACAGATTCACTTTGTGATTAATGATGTTTAAATATTGCATTCACATTCTTCCTACTTCTAAAAATTGCCTAATTATTAGAGTTGTAGAAAACCTTTTAAGAAAAATCAAAATCAGAAAAGACATCCCTGGTTTGGAATTTCATTGATAATTCGAGAAATATGTTGCATTCACTGGACAATAGGCTGGGATTAAAGGAAATGACTTCCAGATTTGTGAATAGTTTAATTTTTATGGGTTAGCAAATATAAAAAAAAGTTCAAACTTAACATGTTGTCTTAAACATAACATTTCTTGAGTTTTTAAAATACAAACTTTTAAATAAAATTCTAGTTAAAGTCAATGGGTGGACAGTGAAGAATTTTCAGTTCTGAATACAGTGAATCAGGAACTTCTTACTACTCCTTTTTTTGTGCTTCTTCACATGAAATTTGTAAATATTACCTGGGAGATGAAAAAACGTATAGAACAGATTGATGCACTCTGAGCATTCCAAGTTCTTCTGTCTCCACAAGGAATGACATAGACACAGATCATGTGCACCATCCAAGTCTTGGCAAACCTTGTCTTAACAAGAAACAGATCCTTTCCTGACACCAGGTATAATTTGGATTGATAACATGATTTAAGAGAAGAGCTATATAAAAGAACACAATCATGAGATTAAGTATTATGCTAATTTATGGAACAGTGTATTAAAAGAAATTTTAAAAAGTATCTTTTTTTTAGTGAAGCTGCACTCTCAGAATTGAGCTGTGCAACCATGCACCACTTCTGGAATGTAACTCTTTTTGAATATACTGCTTATCTCTGTTCACTAACAGTTCACTTCTAATACAATAAACTTTGCCTTTGTTTTCCCTGCCTGGAACTTTTCACTGGAAATATATCAGAAATTGGATCATGAAAAGTCAAATTATATATTTTCGTATTAATTTGAAGTTAATGGGAAACTTCATAAATTTATTTTTAACAGAAACAAATGCTTATGTTATCTGCTTTTCCATTATTTTCAGATTTTGCAATTTGCTTCTTCAATGAAGAGTAAAAATTTGATTTAGATAAACACAATTATTTACATTCTTTCAGCAAACATTTCTAAGATGAATGGAACAATTACACTCTGAATAACCAGGAGAACAGCAAAATTCTTGTAAACAGCAATACATACAGAAAATTTTAATTAGTTCGTGCTTTCCTGCGCTGTATTTAATGCAAAGAGGGCACTCTGTCCATCTTCTGACTAATTCTGAAGAATATTTGCTTTTGTGTTATCCTGTTTAGCTTTCAAGTAATGTGGGTTATTTGGCACATGACCACAGAAAAAAAGAAGTCTTGCAAACTGCTGTAGCTCAATTATCATACCTTTCAAATATCTGACTTGCCATCCACTATTCTTACTTCTTCACATACTTTTTCCTACACATTATCAATTTGTATGTAAATGTGACCATTTTGCTTATTGACTCTTACAGTTCTTTGATATTTTCCTGTTCTTCTCCTGAGCTACTGCAAGGAAGGCTTCCAAACAAGATCTGTAAATGGCTTTCATTGCTATGCTTCTCATTTAGAATTATCAGATAGAGATTCTTTCACAAATGAAAGAGTATTTTTACACAACCTAAAACACAAGCTTTAATAATTATGCCTAATTTAAAGCCTTTTAACAAACTCCCAGAATAGATTGCAATGCTCAAACTGAAAATGTGTGACTTCATTTGAGTCACATTTCACGAGGAACAGTATGAAATGCAAAACTAAATCCTAACAGATTTCAGATAAACATTTAAACTCCCAACATGCTCCTAAAATAGTAAAATCACCAGACACAGGATTCGGAGGCTAAGAAACACCAAAATTATAGACTTGCTTTCAGTTCTCTGTAGTACAAAGAAATATCAAGATAATCATAATGAAGTAACAGTCACAGAGGCTAAAAATTTGTAAGTAAACACTGAAACAGCCCTTTAGAAAACATCCAGGCTACAAATGAACAAATATAGCAAAATAAAATAGGAATAAGTCATTTAATGAATGTTTAAAAGTCTTGCATATTGGAAAAATTCACGTTATTTACACATCTCTATGTCAAAGTTTGTTCTGTTGGAACACTGTGGAATCATTCAGGTTTCAGCAGCCAGGTTCTCCTCCTTACACAGAACTCACCCTGACACAAAGTATGAGGATGAAAAGCTCAGAAAGAATTTCTGTGCCATACCTGAAGGACCACACCCACTCCTCACAACTTAGGATTCAACCCAACTCCCAGAAACACCTTCAGCTAAACTGGGAGTTTCCTGGTACCGCAGGGTAATAATAGTGCACATGCACTTTGTTTATTTGAGTTGAGGATGATAAGACTTTTGCTCCAGTGGTTCCAAATGGTTAAAGCTGTTCAGCCAGCAAGGATGGGGTCACGGTTCCTGGGAGTGACAAACTGTCCACACAAAGAGCTCCCATGGGAAGGAAGGGTGTGTGTCTCTTGGTGCAGCCTAGTCAACAACCTGGTGCTCTTGGTAACAATTTGTTTCAGCATTCTGGTCTCAGGGTTCAGGGGAGATCTTGGGAAATGCCTTGGGAACAAATCTGCAGACGGTCCAAAGAAGGCAAACCTACCCAAGCCTTGCCAACTCCAAGACTACCCTAAAAAATGGGATCACTGTAGATCAACATGCATGTTATGAATAGGAGTGGCTCAACTTGTGATCAGATTCACCTTTATTTATTACTGATTTCTGATCAGGACATAGCTGGTTTTGTTGTGATTTCCCTAAACTAGAGAAGCTGGGGTTTTGTATTTTCTGTATTTTATAACCGACAGCTAAAGAGGAGAAAGTCCATAACACAATTCTCCCAGTAGATTGCTTGTCTAAATTGAAATAAAAACTGTCAGAAATTCTTTTGTCTGTAACATATTTTTAATGATCTTCCTCCTGTCAAAAAGCAGAATCTGCTTTTTTTCCCCCAGTAATTTGAATTACTGTATTGACTGCATTACTTTGTGCAACACAAAATATTTACATCTTTTTCTTTTTTCCCTCTTGTACCAACAAAAAATCAGCCTTAATTCTGAATTTTCTGAGTAAGATCAAGGACAAACTCACTCCCAAAAGCATAGAGATTGGCAGAAAGGAGGGAGCAGAGGAAGATGAAGCTGAAAGTCTCAAACTTGAAGCAGAGAATGAATTTCTTACTGGAGTAAAACAAGTCCTAGTACAGAGTGAGCAGAGATACTGGAAACATAAATGGAAGTAAGCTGAAAAGACAAATGGAAGTTTGGATGCAGGAGGAATTTGGCACCATCTGGAAATTCTCCAGTCAGATCAATCACTGAAATGATCTTAGAAAGCCGCTGTTACACATCCAGGCAGAAAAAGAGAGGTAAAGCTCCAGCAAGAGGGTTCTTTGCACATACCATGTTCAGCAACTGTCCCCTAGGAAAGCAGCCTGGATGCACCATGATCCAGAAAGTGTCATAGGTAGAATCACATCTTCTCAGTGTGCCTATCTTGAGCTGATGATCTAAGCCCACTCTTGAATTCGCCTTTGTTCTTCACTTCACTAGGTTGTGTGCTTTTCAGAGGAACAGATTTCAAAGACTTCAGAAGCACTGAGTGGGTCAGACTGAAGGAATTAAGAGAAACACAGTAGATGGGTAGCACTTTCAGAGACACTGGTAAGCAGTCTGGTATCCCAACACAGGAACCAAATCTGTTGCAAACGACGCTATCAGCCTATAGAGAACATTTCAGGAACACCATAAAACCAGATGGAGCCCAGACTAATATCCACAACATTATGTGGCAGGAGGTGACGGCATTAAACTACTAATAGGCAAGAAGGGAAGAGGTGGGTTGTTTCAGTGGGACTGGCAGCCAGGAACTAGGAGTGTGGTGAGGTTGCAAGACTAGTAGGAACCATGCAGTCATTTGCTTACTCGATGTAAAAGTCACATGAAGGACACAAAGGTTCTGGATGACCAGGTGAGAAGCACTGGGTTCAAAAAGCCCACACTTCTGCTCTCCATGAATTCTAGCAGCACTGAGAAAAAAAGCAAGAGACAGGTTTTAGAGAGGAAATAAAAGATCCTGCAAGGGAAGCTGAAGACAAGGTCTTCGATGTACTAATGTACTTGCATACTACATAGGGCAGTAAACAGACAGAAACACCTCTGGCACCACAAGAGGCTGAGGGAGGTGGGACTGTTCAGCTTGAAGAAGAAAAGGTTCTGGGGGGACTTCACAGCTGCCTTCCAGTACCTGAAGGGACCCTACAGGAAGGCTGGAGAGGGACTTTTCATAAGTGTGTCCACCATAGGACAAGAGGAAATGGTTTTAAACTGAAGTAGAATAGGTTTAGACTGGATCTTTGGGAGAAGATCTTCAGTATGACGGTGGTGAGACTCTAGAACAGTCTTCCCAGAGAAGGTGTGGATGCAACTGTTGATTCTGCTGTCATGGAAGCTTTTGTTTGAACTTCTGCAGCTGAAGACCCTTTACCTAAGTGGCCAAAATGTACTTTGATTCAACATCTCTATGTAAAAAATGAAAGTTGGGCTACCCTCCACACTTTCATTCAACTTCAGAGAAAGGAACTAGAGAGAATGAAAAGATTGTCTTAATAAAAAAGAGTACCTAAGGTACCTAATGCTGTATGAATGTCTCAGCACACCATAAGCAAAGTACTATGGTAGTGCAAATCACCTACTAAAAGGAGCTTGAGGAAAGGTAAAAAAGACCTAAAAGGCTTAGAAAAATCAATTTTGAAGAAATGCTTCTGAAGTCTTTGAAATCTGTTCCTCTGAAAAGCACACAACCTAGTGAAGTGAAGAACAAAGGAGAATTCAAGAGTGGGCTTAGATCATCAGCTCAAGATGGGCACACTGAGAAGATGTGATTCTACCTACATAGTAAAATCTATTCCAAGTGCAATCCATTGAAGGGTAATTCAGAAAGCATCTAAAGCACTGACTGAATCACATCCATGAGATGACTTAGTAATGGAAGAACCATTTGCACAGAGGTGAAGGATAACAGCAGTGCAGTACTTAAATTGTTTTATCATGTGCAAAGTCAATAGGAATGTATGAATGGAGAGCATTTGGAATTCTTGCATGTTTCTCGTTTCAGTCCAACAGCGGAAAATCCTTTAGAAAAATCAATTTACTAAGATGGATTAAATGGTGTGGTTTAAGAATGAAGTCATATCTGAACTGGGTCTCAACAGCTACCTAACACAGTTTCCAAATGCTCAGAATGATCACATCATTATTGCACTGTAAGGCTAGAAGAGACTTTGCAGCTAGCTCATAATCTCACAGAATAAACAAATACAGCCAGAGACTGTCAGTAACTAAAAAGTGTCAGGGATTTTCTCTCTCTCTACTGGCACTCCCTTACCACCACTCTGGGCTCTGAATCAGAAGCTGATTCAAAAGGCAAAGGTACCCTCACCTGTTGCATTCCCTTTTCTTAGAAAGGCTGTACTTGAACACATAGCTGTCACATGCCTGCAAAAAAGATGAAATCCACAGAAATGGAAGCACAAGCTGGTAGAAAGATAAAGCAATACTACAAGTTACAGTGACAGTCACATTAAGAATGCTTTGGCTGAAGCAATCACCATTTTCTAATCTCTGTTGTGTAAAGATATTCAGAAAACAATAACGAATTCCAGACAGTGATTAATGAATACTTGCTGATTTCCCACCGAGGCAGCAATCAGCAATTGTCAAATCATTACTAACAAATTATTTTAAAAGCTAAAGATTATGAAAACTTTTATCACTGCAGGAAAAAAAAAAAAAAAAAAAAAAAAAGGGAAGGAACAAACAGGGGAAAAGAATATGAAATTACTCAACTGGCCAAGATCAGTCCCTCAGTGCTTTCTCTTCAGAGAGTTTGTTTGACATGTATGATCCCTACAGTTCAACAGTCAAACTGTCTCTTGTTACTCAAGAGTCCTATAGCAAAAAATCAGTATCTAAATGCAGCTGAAACCACTTAAAAAAGAGCTTGAGACACTCCTTAAAAAATTGAATTGAGCTTATTTTAAAGAGTGGCAAAGTGAGACTGAGGGCAAATATTAATCAGTGAATATTATTTAGAAAAAGGGAGGCTGAAATAAATGTCTACTGGCCATCATGAACCACTATTATAATTCACACTACTTTAGTTACTTTTTCAACCCCCTTGTAACTACTGAAATCAGAACTGCGAAGTTCAAACATATGATTTCAAAATACACTCAGATTAAATATTAATCTGGTTGAATGCCCTTTCCATAACTTGTATTCAAAAAAGGCCCCAAATGATCACAACTGGGTAAACTCTGCTCAGTGCTTGAATTCTAACTATTTCTTTTTTGTTGAACCAGGCTGGTGTGATCGTATGTCTAACCACTGCACGTGTAGAAAGGAGACCCTTGGTTACTTCAGGGAAAATACTGTGACACAAAAATTGACCTATAACAATATTAGAGAACACTGTGTCCCTGATATTCTTTGGACTGTCTGAGATTTTTCATCCTAAAAGGCAAAAATTTACTGAGACTTTCAGATTTTCAGAGTGACTGAGCAGTTTTGGCTTGACGAGTTGTATTTTAAGAAAGAGCTGAGGAAGGTATAGAAGTAAAAATATGGAGCTGAAAACTAGCACTTTTTAGGTAAATTTCTTAATATGTTAAACCAAGTGAGAGAAAAGCCAAAATAACTTGGATTATATTTTAAAGCAAAGCACATTACCTTATTTAAAAATGCACATGAAGGTTGTCTTTTCAAAATTTCAGTGACATTTTCAAATTTCAATGTTATCCTGTTGTGATACCAACTGATCAATTTATTTCACCTAATTACTATAGTGCTAGATTTCCAAAGCACATTTTCCAACTTGTTCATTATTACACCCCCACCTCAGATAAAATAACAGTGAGATGTTCCAAAATGCCAAGCAACAGCTCCTCAAACAGCAGCTCCATGAAAGGCCATTTGCAGTGGAAGTGAAACAGCATCAGAAATTTATTATTAAATCTTCCATCCAGATGTATTTTCCTATATATCTGAATCTACAATTACATACACCGTGAATTAAAATATTTTTTAAGTGCATGACCATTCTACATCAATCCCTACAGAAAGTAACTCTGTCACATATGCTATGTAAAAAGCCATTCAGCTTACTGTGCAAACAAACAAACCAACAAACTTGCAGAATTTGTAATGGGAAAACAGCATGAAATGGCTGTTGAACTTTTCTGTAGCATTAATTTAAAATAGAAAAACAACCTGGTATCAACAATTTCATTAAATCTTCCTTTTTTGAATTTGTGCTTAATTATTAATTTAACATTTAATGAATTCATACTTATTAAATATTAAGCTAACATTAGTTGCTAAATGCTACGAAGCACTCGTATGATATATTAGAGAAGCAAAGTTTTAAGGAGCTACAGGGAGTAAAACCAGCAAGACATATAAGCAAATGCCAAGTATAACCCCAAATGCAACAGAGTTGTCATTATTTAATTATTATCTATTTTTTAACTCTACTGACTGTTTGAAGAAAAGTTTTAAAACAAACAGATGAAAATACAGGTGAGGAAAATTGATCACGGAGTTTAAGATCTGAAATTATTTTACTGTGTCATTGATTTTTTGTTTTGTTTGTTTGTTTGTTTTTTTAAGATAAAGCCTAAGCCACTATTCTGCACAGAGTGCAAATAACAAGCAAGAAAGACATATTATTAGGCACAAAGATACCTGTTGCTGAAATACAGCCCTTCCCAGACAGCAGACATAAGGGAAATTCTGGTCTCTGGCTGTTCCCCAGATTCATTCAGCACAGTGCTGGCAGGCAAGCGCTTGCTGCCTGCAAGACTATCAGTGCAAGGAACACACTTGGCATTGGAGCTGCTGCAAACCAGCTCCAGCTACCCTGCTAGCTCGCTTCGTGCTGATGAACTGCTGTGTGACTTATCTTTTTTGTTTTCCTGCTAACTGCTGTTCACATTGTTAAACACGTTCAGATACCATTTTCATGCTGCAAAGCAGTCAAATGTAATGGCTGCCTGTAGCCTCTGTTGGGCCCCAGACTCCAGAGTACTTCAGTACTCAAACTGCCTACAGCATCATCACTACAGTGACAGCTTCAGTCATACCATGGTTTTCTTTCTTCCCTGTGAAGTTTGAACACAACCCATGAACTCTGACTTGTGTAAGTGCAGAGGAAATGTTTACTAACCGTACAGATCACTAGAAGCAAGTTTATGTTCCCCCCAGACTGTCAACACTTAAGTGACAGTAGTCTTCCTTAAATCCCAATTTGGTATTTTTCCTTCCTTCTGCAAAAACAATACATCTTTCCAGGAAAGGGCAGCTCCTTCTCCCCTCATCTACCTGCAGATAGCTCCGGAAGGCAGCTCCCTCCCATCCTGCAGCCCTGGAGAAGGAATCCCAAGGGTCTCATCTAGTACCGCTATTTCCTACATAAATGTCTATTTTGGCTCATTTCCTGCTAATTACATTTGTTTGTAATTTCTAAGTCAAATACTATTTTTTTATAATAAAAAAAATAATCGTGCCAAATCACAATGTTCTCTGTCCTGACTCGTCGCTACAAGATTTTTCCATTTGTAAGATTCTATCTATCCAAAACAAAACAAAGTTGGCGTATGTTTGTGCTCTTTCCACATTAATAAAGAAGGCAGAGAGTGGGACTGCTCCTAGCATCAAGCTCCTGGTACCATTTCCTTTGCTGTCTATCCCTGCATCACTCTCTTACCTTATAAAGAGTGTTTAGATTACTTTTTTTCCCCCATGAGATCAAGTTTTTATTTCAGCTACTGTGAATTAATAACAGATAGCATGAAGTGCTACACAGGCGCACAAAGCTACACGTGATCTATTTAATTTCTTCCAGAAAGGCTGTATTCTCCTCAGGTTTGAAGAGTATCATTGAAAGTCTTCACTTTTTCAATACATGAATGTACATAAATGTACAGGCATGAATTCCACACAAAAAACTAAAGCATTGATGAGACTCAGTTATCACCTGAAACTTGGTTCAAGCTCCTCAAAAAAATTCAGATATGCTCTTATTAATAGTCATTTATTCATAAAACTGATTTAAATGAAAAGAACAAAGGCTAATCAACTGATTTATTGTTGGTATTTTATCCTCGGCTTTTGTCACAGGAAAATGGCGCAAAACCAGAAAAAAACCCAAAAAAACCCCACAAACCTTCAGGTTTTAATAATGAACAGAACACAAGCCAAGACCAGTTATTTTAGTAAAAAGCTTGAGCTACTCATCACTGAGCTCCACTGTAACAAGGATGGGTATATAAGGTGGGAGGGAGGACAAGCTAAGGAAGGAGGAATGTAGAAATAATGTCTAGACATGCATGAGTGCCTTTATGAAAGCCAAATATGAGCTTGAGTTGAGATATGCAAGCCATGTCAGAGACAAGATAAGAGCTCCTTTTGCTACAATAACAGTAACAGAATGAACAAGAAAAATACAAACTCATTGCTAAATCAGGTATAGATCTAAGGCCCAGGTCCTGAATATCTTCTTTGTCTCAGTTTTCACCAACAAGGTCTCACAGGGGTATTTGTCAGGATCAAGGGTTCAAAGAGGAGATAAACTACCAGCAGCAGAAGAGGATCAATTCAGGCATTACTTGACAACTTTAAAGCCATTCGAGCCCATGGGACTAGAGATGGTGCATGTGATGATTCTGAGAAAACTTGGTGATGACACTGAAAGGCTGCTCTTTGTTGTGACACAGAGATCTGTGGGTGAAGAGAGCCATGAGTATGTATCATCCACCTTGACTTCAGCAAAGATTTGACATGGTATCCAATAGCATTTTTCTACACAAACTGGGATGTGACTTCACTAAGTTGACTTAATTTGTACTTGACCTGAGAGCTTGTTAGAAGTGGAGCTTCTCAGGGGTCTATTTTTGGGGCCTATCCTCTTTAATAGCTCTACTAAAGGCATAGAGGAGAAAACAAATGTATCATCATCAAGGTTATGACCAGTATTGAAACAAGGAAGAATAGAAATGCAGAAAACTTGAAGTTGGAAGGAAGCCCAGTAAGGGAGTTAGTCAACACCCCACTCAAAGCAAGCAGATCAAATTAGACCAAGCTCCACAGGACCTTATCCATCTGAATTTTGGATATGTCCAAGGATGCATATTTCACAAATTCTGAGGATGTGTTCCAATGGTTGATAAACAACAGAAACAGGTTATCTCTGAATTTAATGCAAAATTCTTCGTGTTCCAGCAAGTGCCTGCTGTCTCCTTCCATCTGGATGCAGCTTTGAGAAGTGAACAAACTTGAGGGCAGGTGTGCCATCCAGTGGGACCTGAACAAGCTTCCTTTACCAAGAATAAGTTGGACCTAGGTCTTTACTGGGGTCTATTGCTAGAGGACAAAAGAATGTGGCCAAAAATTAAAATGAAGCGGGCTTTGACTTGGCATAAAGAAAAAAAATATTCAGTATCAGTAGAACTAAGGGCTGTAAGAGGTTGCCCAGGGAGGCTGCAGAATCCCGTTCCTTGGAGGTTTTCACAGCACACCTAGACAAAGCTCTGAGCAACGTGTTCTCAGTTTTGTGCTGATTTTGTATTGAGAAAACAGATAGATTAGGACCTCCTGAGTTCCATTTCAAGGGGAAATATTTCTCCAATTTTAACTCACACTTCTCAGGAAAGCACTAAGCTAGTAATTAAAACCAAAGAATAACAACAAAAATACACAACAAAAAATACTAGGGGGATAGCCATCTACTATTTGGCATTTATAAAGTTTTTCTAGTTAGTTAGAATTAACATTGCATCATCAAACAGTCTTTATACTCATATACTGCAGAGTTATTAAAACAATTCTATGTTGTTTCCACTTCAATGGTTCAAGAATTTAATAACATTTACTCCATGAGACACAAAACATTGATTTCTTTGTCTGGTGGCACATAATTTTTACAGCAACATGGAAGTAGCAAGTTCAGCTCTTCATCATTTAGAGGTACACATGGTGGGAATAATGCCATTTTTCTGCTTAATAGAACAGACAGGAAAAGCATTAAAATTTTGCTATTTTTCTTTCCTTCGACTGAGAGAATGGATGATGCTTACACAAAGGAAAAAAACCCAAGTGACATTTTTATTCCAGATAATGGCAAAACTTCTATTATTTTTTTTCTTTGATGATTACCAGCACAAACATACAGGACACAGAACAAATTATAAAACCACTTATCTTTCCATAATAATTACTGCAAGTAGTTGATTTTAGAAATTCATAATGCACATTAAATATTAAATCAAATAAACTATGTAAGCTGATTATTGATGATTACCATTTGTCATTCTTTTTTTTATTTCATGTAACTGGAAGGTTATTCAGAGGTTTCACATGACAAAGCTACAGGTTCCCAGGCCCTGAGGCCCAAACATGAGCTGTACGGATAGTTATGCTCAATACTACAGTTTAAAATTTTTAGTAGAGTAAATTCCTAAACTGCCTTTTAAAATGGGAGACAGTTAATTTTTTTTTAAATAATTTATCTACAATTTAACTAGTAATTCCCTTATAAAACACTGAGATGCTTTATACATTAGACACACACTAATGGAAGTGCTCTGAACTTGTGAAGTGTGATGAAATATTACAATAGTACACTTTGACCCAATCTTGACACTTCTTCCTAATGCCTGTCCCATGTTGTGCCAGTAAGATAGAATGCAGTGTGGTTTTCCTGAATCATAGACAGTTTTTCTGTCATAACTGTGTGACCCACTTCACCTACTCTGGTAGTGGAATAGGATGTGAATTATGAAATTACTCTATCTGACAAACACGCCTGGAGATGTCAGGTAGCTACAACAACAAGTATTTTTTCATTTAAGCACTTATAGGTGTTCCCTGGTTTACTCCTTGGAGATAAAAAAGAACACCAAGAATTTGCAGTCGTGTACACTTTAGTCTACTTTAGCCAAAAGTCTACTTTAAACACAATTTGGCTTTGTTCTTTTAATTCCTCAACACTATTGAGGAATATATGTGAGTATATATGAGTATTTCATAACCAAAAACTAGAAATGGTAAAGCAGAATATCAGTGAAAGGACAGGAGTTCAGCTCTTTCCCAAATGTAAACACTGACTTCACAGTATCAGTCCCTTGAGGAAACAAGATATATATGGTAAGTAATTATGGTATATGTGCTATATATAGAAATACATTTACTGAATGGTTATGAAAATATATGTATACAACTATGCATATATCGGAACATATGTATATACACATACCTAACTACATTACTGTGCTATGTGAAAACTTATTCTGAGTGCTGGATTTGTTCCCTTTAAGATACAATTAGGATTCCTACACTAAATTAGTACTGCAGTGCTCTTAAACAAAGCTACGATACTTAACAGGTGATGAATTTCCGTCAAAATCCGTAAGTAGGGGGAAAAAGTCCAAGCCCTCTTTTGGGAGAGGCATTCATACTGAGTCCATAGTATACTCCAGCTTCTGAAACTTGGTCTGCCTTGCCTGCACAACCAGACTAAGCTTGCACTGTACTCAATCATTTATAAATATAATTAAAAACCCTGTTATACTAAGAAGAACCACATACTGTGATTCTACAGGAATGCAGTACATCTCTAGCTGAAGCTGCAGAGAGGTTTATTGTATCTTTGTTTGAAGTGCTGATCACAGCTGCTGGGACTCGTTTTGCATCAAACACACAAGTCATTTAGGTTGGAAAATAAAACCCTACTGGGTTAGCTTCCCAAGATTAAACACTACAGCAAGTAGTTATTCATGTTGGCAGAAATGTTTTGCTTGTTATTTTGTTCAGAGGGGACTGTGTAACCCCAGATTCAGTGTTAATTGTTTCACAGTCATGTTCCTTACCTGACTGGATGTATTCTTTCATAGATGTGAAATTAACCACCTAATAACTTCTAAAACTGAAAGCAGAAGATGTGAATACTCATTAGTGAATTCTGTGTTGTAAAATAAATGTCATAAACTAGTAGGTTTATGCTTAGAATGGAACTTCAAATACATTGGTGATGGGTAAATGCAAGACTGACAAATCCCACTAAATGCTACAGGGAAATAAGAGATAGTCATAACAATGCATCAGATTTCAGATAACCTTAACTCTGTGGGTATGAATGAAAAATTTGCTTTTTCAGATGATACTAATGCCTTCACAGAATGGAGTCTACTTTTCATTCTAGAAAAATGACAGCTGTTTATCCATCCTTTTAAATAATTTTCCAGTCCCTGTGGCAGGTGTCAGAGTGGCAGGCCTGCACAATGAAGTTCTTATTAAGATATAGGGGGAAAAGCTGTCTCAGGGCTCCCACACTTAACCTCGAGGAACCAAGACCATCAAAGGGCAGCTCAGAATCCAGAGTAAGCTAAATCTTCTGTGTTTTCCTGTCCATCCCTCTGAAGCATAGTATAATATGTTTGGACTGAACCCCTATTCTAGGCTCCTAAAGCTACTCAACCACCTAGAAATCAGCTGTGATTCTCGGAATTAAACAATAGTCTCCATACCCTAACCAGCAAGTGAGTATAGACCATAACACTGTTGCTGTCAATTACCCATCAGCTCAAATACTAGGGCACAGAGTTGTATATTCAAGAAGTCCACACACTGGTGGCAATTCCACTATGACTCCCTATGATAGAGGTCCTCCCCTCCCCCTGCAAACATTAAAGGGAAACCTTCTAAAAAGGTTAACACCAACAATTACTTCACTGAAGTAGCCTGTATGCAAACAACCAGATAGAAAAAGCAGGCAACTTGCATTTGCATAATGACTTTAACTGGAAATGCTTTGCAAACACAGCATTAGCAGCACTTAATGTATTGTTGTTACTATTGTGGCATCCCCAAATGGCACCAATGAGATCCAGGCCTCATAATGAGATGTACTCTATAAATGTATATGCAGAGACATAAACCATACTTAAAAAAAAAACCTTTCACCTATTACAGAATATAATATATACCAACTGACTACAACACAATGAAAGAGAACAGATGGTTGAGATGGCAACTGTAAACAAATTTTACAGACAGCTAAACTGCTCCTAATTATATCAGTTTTGATATCTCCTGTCATACCTTCACAATTTATAGTATGTAGCCCCCTTAACCTCCTGGCAAAAATATCTATAGGCTCCCTGCTTCTAGTCCAAGTCTCTTTATCAACTGGAGTTCTTCCTTGCTCTATCTGTTCTTCCAGAAGGTATGGAAACAGGTTTCCCTTAGCTACCAACTAATTTATAAAAATAGCAGCTCAAGTAAAATGCACAGTAGTGATAAGGCAAGTCTTGCATTAACATTGCCTCCTTGAGCAACAGTACTTGATTAAGTTCTGATTAGGCTCTCCAAGTCCCAAGGAACTGGGGCCCCAGAAAGTCACTGAATCAAGTGT
The DNA here is from genome assembly GCF_036169615.1 of Heliangelus exortis. Taxonomy (NCBI): domain Eukaryota; kingdom Metazoa; phylum Chordata; class Aves; order Apodiformes; family Trochilidae; genus Heliangelus; species Heliangelus exortis. The sequence goes on along the minus strand of NC_092423.1, from coordinate 78,777,563 downwards.
CCTGCTATGGTCAAAGGTAGCTGAGTGTTGCTGCCTCCCTGTATCCTCATTTGGATATTACTGCTTCTTATTCCCCTTTCCTCCTCCCCAGTTTTAATGGACAATCACTCATCAATTACGATAAACTATTTAAGATCTTACTATTTTCAATGTTAGCCTCTAGAGAAGAAAGTCTAAAGCTAACTACTATCTGTAAAGAAAAAAAAACCTGGATTGCTTGCTACCTACAAGGGACATTTCTAGGTGGTGACCATGAGTAACGTGCTGAAAAACACAATCAAAATTTAAGAACTCAAGTCTTTTCTTTGAATTCAGTTTTCTGAAAGACAAAATCTGCATCGTAGGTCATTATTATAATGGGAAGCTTTATCCTCTTTTCACCCTGATAAAAAGAACATTCATCTTAACAGACAAATCACATGCGGATCTAGGATGGAAATGCACTTCTTTCTGTTCATGAAACGAGCAAATACATACACCTCTTCCTTACATCATGACACAAAGTATCACTTATATATAGAAGGAGAAATACTGAATACACCTTCGGTCCAAATGCTGTTCTGAAAGAATATTACACTGAGCTCATTCACTGTCACACCTATGCAAAGCCTGCAGCTGGGTTTGGTTACAAATCTTCAGTCTAGTTTAACAGTGGAAGTTCTTTTATCTGTCATTGTAAAAGTGTACATAATGCAAATAATATTTTTAATTCTGTAATGTTTAATGAAGTAAGAGTTAGTTTGCATTAAATACAAGTTATTAACATAATATCTTTAATTTCATTTTCAGTATTATGTCCCAGCAATATTTTTAAACCTAAATGTTGCACTGCAGGATGTATTCAATTCTGATTACTTGTGAGACACAGAAACACAAGAATCTCAGCCTAGATGAAGCAGGCATATCAAGAGAAAAGTGCTCAGTGATCTTTAAACAAGTAGAAAAACAACAACAACAAAAAAAGCTGTCTGTGTACACCAGCACTTGTGTTAAGCTTACTTCTCTTTCCAGGTGTATTAGGAATTCTATTTACCTGAACTGAGTTTGAAACATAGTAAATCTTCTCAAATTCCGTCAAAACCTTAGTAACCGAGGGAAACATTTTTCATGGGAAGCACTGAAAAGTATCAAATCTGACACTGCTTCAGGGACTGTCTTCCTTCCTGTGCCTGCCTTCCTATCCTGGGTTCAGACCATAGCAAGGTGAATACAAAGTCATCTGAAAAGTAAACTGGCTTAAACTGCAGCTAATTAGAAAACCAAGGGACATAAATAGGAACAGAAATAGTACTTAAATAGTACTAGATGATGGATGATGCAGTGAGGAACAGAATGCTTTAATGAAGAATAAAGACAAAACAAACAGTTATGCAGGGACAAAAGAACAGCTATCAACATTCAGAGTTTGAGTTCTTGGAACATTTTGCCACTGACTGATAATACCTTAATCCCTAGATTCTCACCTTGTTCTCCTTGAAAAAATCTACTCTGCCTTTGAGTACTCCATGCAAAAATACTAAATACAGCAGAGAGCACTTTGGTCATGCAACAGTAAAGTAGTAACTATTCTCTAGGAACAGGCTGTATTACCCAAAACTAACTATTCCATATTTCGTATCATCAACAGTGCTTTCTCGTCTAGACTCTAAAATTGATGAATATATCTCCAATTCTTCACACATATATTTGTGTATATATATATACACACAAACAAACTTGTAATTTTTCTCTGAAATACAACAGTTCAGTCAAATAACAGACAAGGACGACTGGAGTCATAAATTCACAGAAAGTCTGGGTTGGAAGGGACCTTAAAGATCATCTCGTTCCAACCCCCCTGCCATGGGCAGGGACACCTCCCACCAGACCAGGTTGCTCAAGGCCCCATCATGTCTGGCCTTGGAACACTTCCAGGGATGAGATATCCACAACCTCCCCAGGCAACTTGTGACAGTGCCTCACCATCCTCACAGTACAGTATTCCTTCCTAATGTGTAACCTAAATCTCCCCTCTTCCAGTTTAAAGCCATTACCGATGTCCTTGTAAAAAGCCCCTCCCCAGCTTTCCTGTAGGCCCCTTCAGGTACTAGAAGGTCACCATAAGGCCTCCCCAGAGCCTTCTCGTCTCCAGGCTGAACAACCTCCCTCCTCTGTGGCCCTCCCCTGGACTCGCCTCAAAAATTTCAGGTTTTTGTTGTGTTGGAGATTCCAGAGCTGAGCACAGTACTCCAGGTAGGGTCTCACAAGAGCAGAGTAGAGGGGAAGAATCACATCCCCCAACCTTCTGGCCACGCTTCTTTGGATGCAGCCCAGAGTGACTGGCCTGTAATTCCCCGACTCTTCCTTTTTTCAGTTTTTGAAAATGGAGGTCATTTCCTCTCTTTCAGGCAGCAGGAACCTCACCTGACTGCCCTGACTTTTCATATGTGACAGAAAGCAGCTTTGCAACTTCTTCTGCCAGTTCCCTCAGGAGCTGTGGAGGGACTGTGTCAGGTCCCGTGGACCTGTGCGCTTTTGTGTTCTTTAGACGGTCTCAAATGTGTTGTTCTGCTACACTGAGTGGATCTTTCTTCTTGTAGTCCCTGACTTTGCCTTCTGCACCTAAGGTAGTGTGGCCAGAGCCCTTGATGCTGAAGACTGAGGCAAAGAAGTCATTGATTACCATATTCTGCATGGCTACGTCTCCCATCTCCTCTGGAGAGGGTCCACATTTTCCCTAGTCTGCCTTTAACAATTCATGTTATCTGTAAAAACTTTTCCTGTTACCCGTGATGTCCCTGGCCAGATTTAATTCAATCTGAGCTCTAGCTTTCCTTACCTGATCCCTGACTTCCTGGACAACTTCTTTTTCCTCCTCCCAGGCTACATGTCCCCACCTTCCATAGAAATCCTTGGATGAGTGTGTATGCAGACTTATTAAACAATTTAGGTTCAAAGTGACATCAGAAGATCACGTAGTCCTATCTCCTGTTCAAAGCAGGGTGAGCTTTAGACCAGCTTGCCCAGGGGCTTAAACTTGACACGTCTTGCAGATCTTCAAGGATGGAAACTGCAGCACATCTCTGAGACGCCTCTTCCTCTGCCTGAGTCTCCCTGTGGTAAAAAAAGCTTTTCCTATGTCAGGTCTGCACCTCTCCTGCTTCAGCTTTTTCTTCCTTCCGATCCTTTTACCATCTGCCACTTGAAAACTCTTCTCAATAATACCCTCTTAAGACACTAGAAAACCAATGTTAGGTCCCCCCAAGGCCTCCCACAAAAGCCCCATTTTCTTTGGCTCTCTCCATAGGACATGTTTTAGCCCCCTGCCCATCTTTGGTGTCCTCTCCACTGAACTTGCTCCAGTTTTCTGATGTCTTTCCTCCATGGGGTGTATAAGAGGAGGTAATATAAGAGGGTATATAAGAGTGGGTGTATAATAACTTCCCCTGGTGTCCTGAATGTGTCTTTTTTACCACAGCCTGAGGCACTGCTGGCTACCCTGCAGCCAGGGGTCGGTCTCTTTTCCCAGGCAACTCTCAGCAAGACAAGAGGGCATGGTCTTAAGTTGTGCCAGGGGAGGTTTAGGTTGGACATTAGAAAGAATTTCTTTACAGAGAGGGTGATCAGGCATTGAAATGGGCGGCCCAGGGAAGTGATGGACTCTCCGTCCCTGGAGATATTTAAAAAGAGACTGGATGTGGCACTCGGTGCCATGGGCTGGTAACTGCAGTGGTAGTGGATCAAGGGTTGGACTTGATGATCTCTGAGGTCCCTTCCAACCCAGCCAATTCTATGATTCTATGATTCAGGGCATACTGCTGGCTTCTCTTCACCTCATGCCTACAAAGGTCTCAGGGGCTTTCCCACACTGCTGCTCTTTGCCAGCCAGGTACCAGCCACAGGCACTCCATGGGCTTACCCCTTACCAGGTGCAGGACTTGGCATCTCTCATCTTTGAATTTCTTAAGGTTGCTCTTCTGGGCCACTCCTATAATCTGTGTTGATCTCTCTGGATGGGAGCCCTGCCCTCAAAGGTTTCAGCTGGTTACTCTAATTTGGTATTAACTGCAAATCTGAGTAGAGTGTTTTCTGTTACTTCTACCAAGTTACTGATAAAGACATTAAGCAGGACAGGTCACAGGATATTCCACTCTCTAATGGCCCTCAGATATAGGTATGTTCTCACTGTCCTCTGAGATTTCTCATAAAAACAGATTTCTACCCTTAGAGCTCTCATCCCATGCATACCAGAGTGTCCTAACATGGGTCAAAAATATGTGGAAGACAGTGGCCCAAGCATTGCTAAAGTCAAAGTAAATAACATGAGCTGCTATTCTTCCCTCCTCAAATTTAGTCTGCTCACCATAGAAGCCAACCAGGCTGGTCAAGCATGATTTACCCTAAATACATCCACAGTGATAGCTTTCAATCATTTTTTCCTTCACTTGCTCATAGAATGCCAGGAAGACCCACTATTAGAGACAGGTCACTTTAAAGTTCTGTTTCATTAACTCCATAAGCAAAACTAATTAGTAATTCTCGAGTCAGTGGATCTTCTGTAGGGGGAATACTCACCCTAAACCAATCCACTGTCACTAATTAACTTGAGAAATAAGTTTCTAAAGCCTTTTAAGTAAATTGTTCTATAAAAAGTCAGGTAATTTAAAAGTGTATACTATGGAGAGATAAAATAAGACTAAATGCTCTATAAAGCTATTAAAGAGGCAAGCAGATATAACATATGAAAAGACAGTACTTATCCTCTATTTATTTACAGAAGGTAAACACAATATAATATTTCCCAAATCTCCCATGAACAATCCAAGCAAGGTATTGTCCTGGTTTGGGATAAAAGTGATTTTCTGTCTTGTAATTTTGCTTTCAGCTAAGTTTCTTGTAAATAGTTGCACTTGCTGAAATTAACAGCAAGTTTCTCAGTCAGTGTCTGCTTCTGGGACTGATAACACTCAATGTTTATAGTTACAGCTAGAGAATGGTCTGCAGAACCAAGGCCACTGCTCAGTTCTGAGGAACATTTTGCCCTCTGGAAGGAGAAAAGGAGTAAAGAGGTCACACCTAACACCCTCCCTTAGGGAGGAATGGACAAGATAAATGACCAAAATTGACCAAACAGTGTATTCCATCCCATACACGTCATACTTGGTATGAATTTGAGGAAGGTCAAAGAAAGCACATCCTTCTGATAAACATTACTGACAATTAAGTAATAACAGATGAAGAGAAGGCTGAGTTTCTCAACACTTTTTTTTTCCTCAGTCTTCACTGGCAAACTCTCTTCCCATGACTCTTGAGTGTACAGACCTCACAGTAGGGACTGGAGGAGTAAAGTTCCTCCCTGTGCAATGTGAGACTACCTGAGGAACCTGGACATACATCTTCTATGGGATCTGATGAGATGCATCCCATAGTTCTGGGGGAACTGACTGATACAGTTACCATGACACCCTCCATGATATTTCAAAAGTCATGGCAGGCAGATGAAGTCCAGTGACCGGAAGGGAAACACTGCAGTTATTTTAAAAAAGAGTAGAAAGGAGGACCCTGGTAACTACTGACCTGTCAGTCTTACCTCTGTGCCTGGGAAGATCATGGAACAGATCCTTCTAGAAGCTATGCTAAGGCACATAGAAGACAGTGAGGTGATCTGAGACAGCCAGCATGTCTTCACCAAGGGCAAGTCCTACCTTACCAACCTAGTGGTCTTCTAGAATAGAATGACCACACGTCTGGGCATCAGAAGAGCTACACTGTCACCTATTTGGATTTCTGTAAGGCTTTTCACACGGTCCCCCACAACATCCTCCTCTCCAAATTGGAAAGGTTTAATGGATGGACTGTTTGGTGGGTAAGGAATGGGCTGGATTGTAGAATACAAACGGTAGTGGTCAATGTCCAGCTGGAGATCAGTGATAAGTGGCGTCTCTCAGGGGTCTGTATTGTGACCAGTACTGTTTAATATCTTCATCAATGACACACACAGTTGGAATGAGTGCACTTTCATCTAGTTTGCACATAACACCAAGATAAGTGGTGTGGTTGACATGCCTGAGAAATGGGATGGCATCCAGAGGTACCTGGCCAAGCTTGAGAACCTCATAAGGTTCAACAAGGAGACATACAAGGTCCTTCACCTTGGTTGGGGCAACACAGGTTGGGGGATTAAGGGACTGAAAGAAGCCCTGCAGAGGATTTCTGGGTACTGATTGATGAGAAGCAGAACATGAGTAATGTGACAGCCAAACATATCCTGAGCTACATCAAAAGAAGTGTGACCAGCAGGTGAGGGAGGTGACTCTGCTCTTGTGAGATCCCACCTGGAGTAGCATGCCTAACTCTGGAAACCTCATACCACAACAGACCTATACCTGTTGGAGCAAGTCCACAGGAGGGCCATGAAAGTGATGGATGACCTCTCTATGAATAGACAGGTTGAGGTTGTTAAGCCTGGAAAAGAGGCAGCTCCATAGGAGACCTTATTGCAGCATTTCAGTACTTAAAGGAGGCTTATAAGAAAGATAGCGACAGAATTTTAGCAGAGCCTGTTGTGATAGGACAACAGCTAATGCTTTTAAATGAAAGAGGGTAGATTTATAGTAGATATAAAGATGATTTTTTTTACAAGGAGGGCAGTGAAACACTGGAACAGGTTGCCCAGAAAGGTGACAGATAGCCCAGCCCTGGAAACATTCAAGGTCAGATTGGGAGGGGCTCTGAGCAGCTTGATCTAGTTGAAGATCAAGCTCACTGCAGTGGGGCTAAACTACACGACCTTTGGAGATCCTTTCCAACCCAAAGTTTTCTATGATTCTAAAATGGCATGTGCCCAAACCAGGGAAAGATAAGAATGAAACAGAGAACCACCAGCTGGGGCATACAACTTCCTGCTTAAAGATGTACATGTATTAAGCAACTGGGAGGTGGACATAGTAATGCTAATTAACTAAATAAAACATTGCAGGGGGCATTTGGGGAACCACAGGCCTATAAAACCCTAGCCAATTTTTTTAGAAACTATTCTAAAATGCTGAATTAATGAGCACAAGCCACTGGAATCTTGTGGAGAAGGCAAGGAGTTCATTAGTTTTCAAAACAAGCAAAACCATTTAGATTATAACAGAGTTCTAAGAAAGTGTCAGCTCCAAAACATATATGAAATCAATATGAATCTGAATTATTAGAAAAACAATTTAAGACAAAGGAATCACCATAATTTCCTTAAAATACCTATCTGTGGTATGCCTGTATCTTGAATACTGTGTATGTTTCAAATCTCCCTCTCACAAATATAATAAAAGTAAACCTTAAAAATAGAGAAGCCTGGAAGGGAACACTAGAAGTTAAGGAACAGTAGTATATACTACTTAATATATGGGAACTGCTCGAACTTGGAAAAGCAATCCATTATAGAATGTGTAGTAGACATCTGCACAATTATGAGCAGCATGGAAAAGTGGAATATGGATTTATGTTTTATAGCTGTGTTCACTACAAGAACGAAGGGACATCAAATGAAACTATGAAGTGGCAGTTTACAAAGAAATCTTCACACAAGGTGCTGAAAAACTCCTTTCCACATGATGGAGGCTAAAGCTTCCATGTGTTCAAAGAGAGATCAGGCACATTCAGGAATGACAAGTCCATAAAAGACAACTAAGTGAAAACCTGCCAGGTTCCTGGCTTGTGGTACTTGGTGGGAACTGCAAAAACATTCTGCATGGTGACAGCAGGTTTGCTCTGTCCTCTTCCCCAGGACTCTTACTGCTGACTTCTGTCAAAAGGGGTACAGGGCTCAAAAGATCTTTGATCTAACTTAAAACAGTAATTCTGATGTTAGGTTGCTTTCTATTTCAGAATGCTAAAAGTGTACAGACCCCACTTAAAATCTCAGATAGAAGTCAACAGCTATTCAAGAGTTGAGGAACAAAAATAAAACTCTCCTGCATGTTTGCTGGTATAAAAAGCATAATGTCACCAGCCACAGAATAACAGCTAAAGATCCACTTTAACAATACTGCTTTGGGTACTGTTGTTTCACACAAGTTCTTACAATCTTAGCTGCCCTTGCACCTTATGATAAAGGCAAATCATGCAGCATACACACATCTGAAACCTAATGAAGACAATCTTTATAAAGGAAAAACTATGCATAACAGATCTACAAAGAAGAACAACTGGGGAAGTTAGCACACTATTTTGTACTTCTTACATGCAGACTGACTAGCAGTATCTTGTCCCACAAAGGGTCTCAAAGTTGGCTTCTCTCTCAGTTCATAAGTGGCAATTGATTTTAACATCAGCATTAGCAAATTTGAAGCCTTGGAGAGCATGATGATGCACTTCCTTAGTTATAGTTTATAACTTTTGCCAGTCAAAATAAATGCCTGCAAGAGATTCCTGGTGAAAGGTGAAGCATTATGCACTGTTTGTTTTTTTTAAGCACAAGATACTAATGCAAATTTTTAAGTGGTTTAAAAAATATTTTTCAAAAGAAATGGCCTGCATCAAACCAAATGCCATTTTTAAATGGTGCTACCTGATTATGTCCACTCTGAACGCCGTTGACAGTAATTGCCCATGATTTTCACTTTCATTCCACCTCCACAGTGCTAGCAAACACCTTCAGTCTTATTCTTAGGACCACAAAGCTAGGTCACACTCTCTTTACCTTCTACCCCCAAGAGAAACAAAGTTCTAAAGCAATTTCCCTTCTCTCCCTGAGGAACTGGGCTGCTGTGCACACAGCCCACACAAACTTCACAACCAGACACTGTATGCAGACATTAAGCATGGAAATGCACATCAGAAGGTTCACCAGTGAACAGGCTCAAGAACAGCACCCTTTATACAAGCTGATGCTGCTTTTAACATTGGTTCATCCTTATTTATATGAATAGTGTAATGCCTGCAAGTGTAAATAAGATACAAATGCTGCTTTTGCATCTGTCTGTGTAGATAACAGCGCATAGACATCCATCTCTCTCTCTCCAGTCTTTAAACAACTTTTTTATGGTCAAGACACTGCAGAAGTCTTATTTCAATTTACTATAAGCATCAATACGTAAAGAAGACTTAAAATCATTTCCTGCAAGGGTACTGAGGATATTTCTTTAGGAAATTACAAATCTTTACACTGTATCTGACTGCAAAGGTCCAGATTACTCTCATCGATACTCAGTATCAATACAAATAACAACCTTAATAAGAAAAGCAAAGAAATCACTAATGGTGTGGCCTATTAGACCCCTGGCATCAGATGACCTTTTTAGATGACTGTGCCAGCAATAGATGCTAAAGCTTTTCCATTAGCTTGATCAATCTCTTAAGTAAGCTCTGCAGTTCTTGCCTTTTTCTTACATATGTGTTTGTGTGCACACACATAGAATCATAGAAATTACTCTATAATAAAATGAGGAAAAAATGTACATTATGAAAAAAGAAGTAGAGTACTGAACAATTACCTAATAGCTGATCTGTAACATCTCTATTAGCTAAAGGGAGCTGTTCATAAAGGTAAATCAGTCTTTTTATCACCTCTCTTGAGATGAATTAAAAAAAGTGTAACTTCAGTGCAGAAAATAGGCTAAGACATATCCTTTGCAGGACAGTCATCCTTTACATTCAGAAGTTGGGCATTTCCCCACCTATAGTACTTGAAAATGTGACCTAGTTTCAGACAGACTATTAGCCTGCAAGGACAGGCTGATCTCCTGGGCACTGCTAAATAATTTTCTCTTTAATCAGTAATACCTTTTCTTCACTGAATTATAAAAGCACAGAAGTGTCTGACTTTGTATGAAAACCTTAGGAATAGTTCAACTATGACTGTTTCCCTGAATGGAATAAAACAACAGACACTTGGGCTGTGGCAAAACACTTGAAGAAAATGCAGTGGCTTTGAAGCACTTTCTTATTCCATTTTTCTTCATTCTTAGCAGGCTTTTTAAACAATCCTAGGCTTCAGTAAGTTGCAACATGCAGCATTTCTTGACAAGGCTTTTCCCTTTAGTGACAGCAGGTATCTGTCAGAAGGTAGACTCTCAGGGACAAGGACTGTTTTGGATTTTGCACTTTGAAAGATCTTACTATTATGTTATTCTACTCTTCTATTTTATCTGGCTACACCTTCTGGACATCATTAGGAGAGATGCAATTTTCCCAATAAAAACATCCCCAGAATGTTTGGCATAACAAATTACGGGTTTTAATCTAAGTAGTCACTTTCATCAGGGAAAAGAAGATACATATGTGCAAAAGGAAACAATACTTAAGGACAGATGTTTTAGCATGCTTTTCATGTCTCCTTCTTCCAAACCTTACAAATCTCAGAAAATGAGACTCTTCTTTAATAACACATTTTATTTTTTAAGGGTTTGTCAGGAATACTCAGGTTGATTGCTTTCCATCATAAGATAATCAGAGAATAAATAAGAGTAATATTCTAGCCTGAAGGTCCTTCAGAGCAGGATTTTAGAAGACATCCTGTTCTTTGCCACTCTATCACTAACTACAAATGAATTTTGGCTATAAGTCCTTTTAGGTCTTCTTTCTGAAGAGTGAGATGTACCTGAAAAGAAGTCTCAACTTTAGCCTGAGAAAATGTGTGGTCAGTGATGACTGCTTTACTAAGCTCCAAGCTGAGAGAAGCTAAATCACCCAACAGCATTTATCTCATGAGATTAATACAGCAGTGAAGTGAAGATGAACCCTCAGCATCACCCTCCCTGAGCAGAATTAAAGTATACAGGCTGAGAAGTGATTGTAGCAAAGCTTTTTTACTTAAAATTCTGAACCTTTACAGAGCAGCTCCGTTAACTTTCTTTATAGTCATTGATCAAGCAGAAAAGGTTGGTCCTGGAATAGGAGATCTGAGAGTGTGATAATAATTTGGACTGAGGCAATCACAAAGCCACACTTGTTCATTTCCAGTGAAAAACAACCTTTGTAGAAAGTCAAAGAGACAATATGCTACCTGATTTCCATATTATGCACCCAAATTCAAGTCTGCAGATCAAGTAATGATGTCAAAGATTCAAAGCTAAGAAACAGCCAGTGCAGCAGGCATGTATTCCAATTGCAACTAAAGTGGTGAAACCCTAGCAGGGTATCTCATGATCCCTCACATCATCAGGACCTTACTTGGTCACCATGTAAACAAACCAAGTGGTGCTGACTTTTGGGCAGTTTGACTTGCACCAGGGCTGAACTCCCTCCACTGATTTAGCCAGAGTAACACTTCAGTCTGTAGTGCTATGAAGTCCTGGTTTGAGCCTTAAACCATGACATGTACCTGATTCCTCTCTCCTTACAACAAAATGGTTTCTGTGGTCAAGATCTTTTAAGTCTGACAGATTGTGAGGATTTTATGCAATCAAAATAGGCAATTTAGACACAGAACTCTGTGAAAAACCGAAGAAATCTTACAGAGTATTTCCTAGTAACATCTGGTGACAGATAGAAGGCCACATAACTAGCAAGCTTCCTAAGGCTTATCATTCTAAAAACCTTTACAATTGATTTATTTCCACGTTGGATAACATAAGAAAAATAATGAATAATTTGGAAGCTTATGAACTACTTAACTTGTAGGTAAGAACTGCTCAGAATCAACAGAAGCCGTTTCCCCATTTGGATTTTATGTAAGCCAGTCTGTAAACAGGGCACAAAAAATACTGTGGTAGGAGGGTGTAAAACAGACAGCTGATGGGGAAGCCCCTAGGGAAGTTAATTTTAATCGAGATCTTGCACTGCACTCCAGAATATCATAGTGTTAGAAAAAGTGAGTATAAAGCTTTCTCATCTAGGAGTCCAGATGGCCACCACAGAACACTTGTTCAAGATAAACTCTGGTACCCCACAGGACTTTCAGTTCAGTAATATGAAGCCCATCATAAATTTGAAAAAGCCAACTCTTTTTCTCATCCCAAATCCAGTTTATCTCTTTCAATATATGGAGAGAGAGATAAGGGAATCAGAAGAAATTAGCACACTACAGCTCTCATGGATAATTTTTGCTGTGCTATATGACAAACATCAAAGTGCCATGGTGGCTACTTTTCAAATGAGATGATATTCCCATCCTGTATATGAAATGTTCTTAAACATCAGGAGCATAATTAAAACATTTTTCTTTTTTTAAATTCAAATCACAGTGTTCAGCCTTTTCATCCTTAGAATTACTTTAATAGCAACAGACTACATGAATGTCTCCATTTAACTTGTGTCAAAAATCACAGGTATACATCATGAAGCCAAGAAGGGGTTCTTTTGTGGAATATAGGCAACAAGATTTCGTATCTTGCTGCTTTCTCACCAGATGATCTTATGATCATGTGTGGCTGAGCAATGCAACTACAATTTGAAAGACTACTCACAACTGCTTTGTACAAAAGACAGTATTGCTGTTCAGAAACTTCTATGGCGACAGAAAGCAGGTATTTAACCACTGTAACACCAAGCAGAGACAATTTAAAACCAAGAACTGTCCATCAACCTAAAAAAAATTTAAAAAAAACCCTCAAACAAATATGCACAAGAGTCCAAGCAAAACCTTTAGGAAGGCACTTTCAACCAATGAAAATAAATACCTATCAAAATAATCCAGGTCAACTCCTTATCCCACTTCTCAAAACACTATCAACAATTATAGAAGTTCACCCTGAGGCCTCTCCTTAGTTAAGTACCATACATGTACTATAATTATGAAGTAAATGTGACTGTCTACCTGTTTCTTGAGGTAGCACCATTTTAACTCACTGTAATTTCCAAGGAACTTTCCAATTAGCAGATAAGGGGATTAAGGAGAATGGGTAAACATCACTGGGCCTGAAGCAATCAGTGAAAATGAAAATAACGTGGACCATAGCTTTGCAAGCATGGCTGCAGACTAACTAGCAAAAACACATGAAATGGATCATGTAAAAAAATGAGACTTGACCCAAAGTCCTGGGAATAAAACTGCAATCTGTATGAAAAGTTAGTGTTTATAACAACCAGAAAAGCAGTGCTATGTTTCACTGGTAGGGCTGAGATGGGAAAATATCTAAGAAATCCCAAAAACATACTAAATCATGACAGATTTTTACAAGGAAAGCTGGATCAATATATGCTAGGTCTGCACAGCAGCACAACAGCCATCCTGTAACCTGACACTGCCTGAATCTGTACTAGACAGTGCAAACGAGAAAGATGAAGAGTGCCACAGACCTTTTTTATCTTCCCTTTTCCTTCTCTGTAATTTCTTTCCATCTCATCCTTTCTTGGACTACCAGGTTAAGACTGTTTCTGTGATACACACACACCTACACACCCACACGTGCAAGCGTATCACTTCCCTCAGTATGATCAGGCTTCTGCTGAAGACAACAATGGAAAGTAAGGTTGATAAAATTTGCAGAATCAGAACCAAGTCACACTAGGAAAACTATATGCTGTCATACATTCAAATACTGTCCCCTGAAAGCTGCAGAGACAGATAGCTTTTTTCACATACAGCAAATAGATCTTGACAATACATGACAATTTTCATTGGAGAATTCAGTAATTTCAGAGTATGCATAAGCTGGAGTTTATGCTGACAATTCAAACTAGGTTTCAGCTATAGCTGCCTCAACTACCTCCTGAGAGAGCAACTGATAGGCTCATTTTTTTTTTTTGATTGCTTTGCAGAACAATCTTGGCTCTGCACGTTGCTAACAAAATCCAGGCTACCTAGCTCAAGTTTGTATTATGTAATTTATGCTGCCTTCACAACAGTGACACATTTAACTTTAGTGAAAAGTGGCACCATCTTCAACACCAGAAACTTAAACAGGGGTTGAAAACAATTTCCATTTGGTTTTATATCTGTGGACCAGTAAATTTTCAAGCATTTCTTCTGAATCAGACACTATGCCTTTTGCTCCAGATGAATTAAACTCAAATGTTCAAACAGAAAAGGTAAATTTTCTAAATAAAATGAAGATCTCTCACAAAACCTCTTAAATACTGAGGTATTTATACAATTTAATCTCCTTTAAAAAAAAGCCAGGTAAATTAACTTGATTTCAATACATTGGTACAAACTATTTTAACTAAGTAAATGATTACACCACATCAAGTCGTGACTTTGCGACCAACACAGGCTGCTCCAATAATATCTATATGCAATATGTAAACCAGAAAGAAAAAGTGATTTTGTACAGCTCTGCTATCCTGGGTACTTGTGACACTCACAAAACCTTTACACTGCTATGATCAAACTGGTATCAAAAGAATCACTCAGTGGGTGGCTGCAAATGAGGATTAACTTTCCCTTCAAAGACATCTCAGACATAGATTGTTAGCGTATCACTCTTTCCTCTCACCCGAATCAGGTTCCATGGAAACACACATGTAATTGCCAGAAACTCTAAGAATTTGGGTTTTTTTCCCCAATTTGGCCTGTTATGTTTTGTTTACTTGACTGGCAAACAGTCAGTGAATTAAGCTTCTTGTCAAGTTAGTAGCTACTGCTTCACAGAAAACTTTAAGCTGACATCAAAACAAACAGCAAAGTTGAAATTATAACGTAAATCAGCTTGAGAAAAAGAAAGACATCCTATGAGAAACCACTGGAAAACCTCCTCCTCTCATCATTAGATACTCCTCAGATGCTCTCTACATTCAAATTCAATTAAACAAAAACTTTATTCATGTATTTGAAAGCAGAGCATCGTATTTTAGAATGCAAAGACTGAAATGCAATTGTACAACTCCTTTCATAAAAAGCTGTAGAAGGACATGTCCTACTGAGTATGTTTATGTGCTTCTTTGATCATATAAAATAACAAGATAAAATACAGAACAAATTGAAATTTGTCTGAAATCATTTATAACATTTAAATTGTTTTTTAAATTCAGAATGAAGACACAAACCAATTAATCTCAGAACACATTAAAATAACTTTAAAACAACAAACATTCAGTAATTCCATATTTTAATTCATGTTTTTTTATTATCTGCAACTTGAAATCTGTTGCTATCAGAACCCTCAGAATCCTCACCAAGTGGCCTTCTATGGGGAAAGGCAGGCTTCATCCTCTGTTCTTGTTTTTTTTGAAGTGTAGAATTCTTATACAGGACTTCTAAAATTACTGAGAACATGAGCTTGGTATACTATAAAGCAAGTAACTGCAATGTCAAGTCATTGCTTTCCAGTCAGCCTTAGTTCTGAAAATATTTATTAGCTTTCCATGACAGAAAATTCCTGATTACCACTTTTTTTCATATGGCATGTCATAAATTGCCTTAATTCTGCTCCAATCTGTAGAGTAGTCAGGTAGAGGAAGGAAGGCAAAAAAAGGCATCCTCTCCTAAGCATTCCCAGGTAACTCAAAGACCAACTATCTCAATGTGAAAAAAACCTACTTCCTACCTGTAAAACAAACACCAACCCTGTTTTTTGTCTTTCAGTCATCAATATGATACACATACACTCACTGAACTCCAAGGTGAAGTGAGGGTCATTTTTAAAAAATATATAACACATATCTAGTAATTTTGATAAAGGAAACCCAGGTGTAATTTGTAGTGTTTCCCTGAAGTCTGATAGACAAAGGGTTAACTAATCCACAAATAATTTCTCAACAGCAGCTTAAAGTCAACACTCACAGCTGCTTCTGTCAACTAGACCTGCTCCTGAAAACTTCACTCTTTCCAGCTAAAAAGCTGCCAGTAAGGAAAACTTAAATAAAAAAACAAGTCAGGAACAAATGCCTGATACAGCATAGACATACTGCCTGAAGTACAGCAAGGAATATGTCCTTCAGCAAGTATGTGTCTCTCTCCCATGGCCAAATTTAAGTTGTATTTGGCTCTGTTTTCCTGAACGATGAAGCACTAAGCCTTATACTCCACAGATGAAGTAGCAGCACACTGACTCTTCAATCTTTTTGTGGAAGTAACAATTCAGCTCCATTCTTCCAGTCACTTGCACCACTTTATGTACCCCTAATGAAATCCTGCTCTGAATTCCTTCTCTTTCATCAGGTAATTTAGTAGTTAGCACAAGAAAAATAATTTTGAATCCTGTATCCATGCAAGTCTATTTTACTTTATTTCATAAGGATTTTTCTGTTTTCCCTTTGATAAATTTAGAAGATAATGTTTCCCTGTCAATCTTATGACCATTTTAATTCATACTAGATTTGTATCTGTCACTCTCTTGCATATTTTTAGTTACTTGCTAAAGATCACTCAGCTATGTCTAGTTTAAGTGTCAAACAAGTGAACATGACAGGAAGAAAATTTCTATTCTAAGGACTTCAGGGACTGAAATCTTTCATTTGCAGGTAGGGTAACGCAGGAGGGAGATTCACCTGACTCTTACTAGGTTTGTAGTATTGCAGGGCTTTTGAGATTCCCAAGCATTATCCAGCAAAAAAACAAACCAAACCAAAACAAGACCCCGGCTTTTATTGCTTCCCCTAATTTCTGGAGCTTCCATGGAGAGTAATCTCCTCTAACAGGCTATAAAACATAAATATCACAAATATAAAATTTAATTCCCCATAAAGCAAGGTGGGAGTCTGCTTCCTAACCAAAAGAAAGAAGATTCTTATATGATGCAACAAGCAATAATTTTCAATTAGTCTGCAGCTCCTCAGAAAAATGTATTAGCTCTAAAAAGTAAAACTAAAACTCCAACCTGGGAAAACTGTCCTTAAAAAATCCCCAAACAAACAACCAAAAAAACCCAAAACAAAACAAAACAAAAAAACACCCCTAAAAACCTCTGCTCAATTCAAACATTTACACAATGAATTCCAGCAGCAGCCAGCTGTATGAGCAAGAAGCAAGAGGGAAGACTCCACTCACAAATCACCTACTCTCATGTTTCTTAGAAAACAAAGAAAACTGACATACCTCTGAAAAAAAAAAAATCACATCTTGCTGCTATGGCCCATGTCCTCACTTGAACACATATATGACAGCATACAGGTTCATGACATATACACACTGACTATAGATTCTATATATGTATACATGCTGCATACATTTTATTGTGTTTATCTGTGTATTTATAGCTTGTATTTATATTTTATCAACCAAGATGGAAGCTCCTACCAACTACATCAAGGTTGTAGGCTGGGTAGAAGCAGGAGGTCTTTCAGCTTCCTGCCACTGTGGAAGATCCTCTGCTCTGTGCTTCTACTTTCTGAGACATCCCAACATATGCACAGACTAAGAGTCTGACTTAATACATAAACTTAATAGTTTATGTAGGAAGATAAACTAAGCAAATACTAAGTGTGGATTGCTAAAAAAAAAAAAAAAAAAAAAAAAGTAAGAATTCTGAGATAGCTGACTAGACTTAATGCTTGGGCATCTTGATTATTTGCCTATTTGAAAGACATGATTTTTTGTTATTTCAGCAAAGCTTTCACAGCAGTTTTGTTTTTTACAAGATGAGAGCATGAGATTGTTCAGTATAGTTGGCTACATTTTCCACAGTTTTCACGGAAGTCTAAGGCCCCTTCACAGTTCTGATCTTTGATTCATTCCTTGAAATGCTCTTTTAACACCAATCTTGAGTACATATTTGTTCATATTCTCCAAAAAGATTTTGCAATTTTCATACAGCATCCTTCTACGTACTTTCACAGCTAACATATTCAGAAACTACCTCCTTTTTAAAGTTTTTTAAAACTGCCTGGGTTTTCTATTGAGACATGCTTACCAGAATAACAGTAAAACATAGCTACATTAAAACCATTCCAGGGATACCAATATTTATTTGTTGAGAAGAATAAAAGCTTTTAACTGATTCAGAGAAATAAAACTTGACATAATTAATTGGAATATAAAATACACTGCTTTTATTTTAAACCCTGTCTTCCTTTCTACGTTCTCTTATTCTTCACCAGTCCACTGATGAAGAAATGAAATGAAATGCTGCATTTAATTTCAAATTGAACATGAGCTTTTTAGAATTGAACATGAGCTTTTTGGAATAGGAATGTGCAATTTTATGTAATGTACAGAAAATCCATGCATATACACTAGAATGAAACCACTGGACCATTTAAATATTAGTAAGATTTGCAGAAACATCAGGACAAATCCATGTTTTTACCTTTGTTTTATATCTTAAAAAGTGATACAGGCTGGTAATTCATGGAGTCTCCATTCCAAGCTACATATTCTCACAGGAGTTGCATCATTATCGCTCTCATGTGCATGTACACAGAGAAATATGTCTTCACACCAGCCTCCTTTTCAATGGGATCCCAAGAGAATTCAGTATTCAGTATTAAACCCTCCAAATTCTACATGGGTTTGATGAGAACAAGAAAGCAAATGGTGCTTCCCCAAAATGTTCTTTCCTGGATGTAAAAGAAACTAAGATCACTTGGTTTTTCACAATACTACATCACTCAGCTGAAAGAAGCCATCTTTTCTCCCTCTGAGCTTTTGAAGCATTCAATAGGTCTTTCAATTTCCAGAAAACTCAAAAGCTACCTTTACTCTGTTTAGTTTACATTTTTTTTCCCCTAGCTTTTATTTCAAAATACCATTATATTTTTTTTTTCCTCAAGTCACTAAGCAAAACCAAATGCCAGCATACAGAAACTACTACTTGCTCTGCTACAAGTTTATTTGCTTTTCTTTTTTACCACTGAGGAATGCATTCAAACTTCATCCTTATTAGAAAAATACAAAACATGTTTCTCTATAGGCTTAATTAAAATTGTAAAGCTGCATTCATGACATCCAGTTTGAAATGAAAACTTTACAGTGGCATTGGCAATAGAATTATTTCCCTCGTTACACTGACATCTTAGCATTTCAGAGATAGTTATTTTAATAGACAGACACCATCCAAGAAATGTTATTCTCGTTTGAATCAAACTGGTTTTTTCTGTCTGAAAGTAGGAAAAAAACAAACTCTTAAACTGCTTCTAGCTGTTCAGAACAGCCTGAAAGACTCATGTTTAACAGAGATACAAGTAAACTATAAGAGCACTTTAGAAGAAATGGGCTGAGAAAGTTTGTGTTTCTCATGAATTCTGAAAATCACTGGTTTTCATCTTGATCTAATAGAAAGACGTATAAAATAATCTTCTTAATTTTATGAAAATGGGTTTCCAAAGGAAAAAAAATTGCTTCTTAACTACTGTTGATCAAGATTCACTGTCAAATTTTCATTTAGAAGTTTCTTTGCATTGCTGCATTTACTTCATTCAAAGTTAGGCTACAAAGTAAGTGCAATTTCCTCTTCAAAAAGACTGGAAGATTTCACTTCTATTGCTTATATTCAGCACGACTGGGAGTGCCACGGGCTTTGCCTTCCCAAGAAGCCCATGATACCAAGGAACGACATCGACATCTTGTGCAGAGTACTCCTACTCTAAAAAAGTTCAAAATGTTAAGAGAAGCAAGCTCATGAATAGTTTATTTTAAAATTCTTCTGAAAACTATTTTGTGCATTTTATTATCCCTCAGGCTGCACCAAAACTGTCAACACAAGTGTAACAGGCTACCTTTACTGTTCTCCATGTCTCAGCTGTCACCTACCAGCTCTCTCGTTCCTCTGCCATACATTCTATTCTTAAATGTACAGAGGCAATATAAATAATGCTCTGAAATAAATTTGAGACACTGCTGCATAGCTTGGTTTTTTGTGAATTTTTTTACCCTCAAAACACTCTTCTGAAGAAACACAGCTCTACCAGTTCTTCCCTTCACCCTTCACAAACACTGTTTTTTCCCTTGTAGCAACAGTAGGAGACTTCTCATCACGAATTCTTGAAAGGCAGCTCAGAAGCTGACTCCTATCCCATGACTACTGTTAATTTAAAAACAAAACTCACAAAGACTTCACTAAAACAGTGAAACTAAGTCATATTTAACATGAATAAGAAGCAAAATCTCAGACAAATTGATTTTCTTTTGAATAACAAAGGGATAGAAGAGATCTAAGGCCAGTAACAGACTGGTATTTATGTCAATGAACATGTAACAGGACATGACGGAGGCTTCTGCATTCACATTTTAAGTTATTCTGAGAAGCTGTTCACTTTATTATGATGAAGTAAGTCTGGCCAAGTAATAAATGTGGTGGGGATCAGAAACTATTAGGCTCAGTTTCACTGTGTCCATGTGTACAACCGAGAGGATTACAGGCATATAGAGGGTGATAAACAGGCTCCTCCATGACAGTGTTTCCACCTAGCTGACTTAAAAACTGCATCAGTGGGCACTCATAATTAGAAAGGAAAAGCTGGAGAGGCGTTCAGTGCATATTTTGAGACACCAGCTCTTGAATTTATTCATGGAATGGTCCCGCACAGATATTTTTCAACAGCACAAAATCTCCAATGATGTTACAACCCAGCAGAGCAGCCAAACCTGAATACAAATCCCACTCGCCTCTCAAACTCAGGATTCCTCTTGGGAGACAACTTTAGTGCAAACATATTTTAAGGTAATCAAAAGAATAGTGTTTTCACCCTTTTGACTTGCCTTTAAGATATACGCAGCCACCCACGGAGAAATGGAGGATTGTGTCTCAAGTGCAGCAAGAGTGCAGGCTTGCTGTTGCTAGCATGAGGAAAATTCCATTTAGCAAGTTCCCTCTCTAAAAAGGAAGCTCCTCCTCCTTCCTGCACAGTGTAACCGAAATGCTGCAAAGTTTCTTTATCAGATCAAAGAACTGGACCCACGCTTCTAATGAAATAACGTATATAAACTCATGTACTTCAGAAGTAAGTTTTTGTGCTGTGTTCTTCTGTGGGTTTTTGAGGGTTTTTTGTGTTGGTTGTTGTTTTTTGTTGGTTTTTTTTCCCCTGCCTCTTTTCTGGTGAGCAAATTGTGCAGAAGAATAAAGGTAACAGATGGTTGCTGGAGCCATGGCACAGAAAATGCAGTGGCTGATAGGATCCCTTTGTGGCTGCAGATAAAACCTTTACAGTTTAGGATAAGATTTCATTTTAAAAATGACAGATGAAAAAAACATCCACTAGAGAAGACTATGCAAAGATTTCCTCCCACAGAGATGATTTTATGTATTTAAAAGAATTTCTACATACACAAGAGGAAAAGCTTTACCTAAATAGAGGCTTTGCGATTTGGCTACCTGTAGCAAGCTCCATTCTCAGCTAGGATGGTAAAACCACAGGAGAAATCAAACTCCTTCTCCTGAAAAAGCTATCTAGCATAAAAACATCCTAAGGATCCTGTGTGTGCCAATTTGTGTTCAGCCAGAGCTTTACAAGACATTTGGCAAACACTTCGATACAGAAAAATGTCAAGACTTCACTATTAAAAGCTATTGGAAGGAATCACAGAAATATGCAGAAAATTCCAAAAGGCATAAAAAGAGTAACCTCTTACAGAAGCCAATGTCTTGCAGGGAAAAATATAAAATCCTATCCATTCAAGACCATAAACGTAGGCATGGTGATATGAACACCTATGTAATCACAGCATCGCATCATGGAACAAGACAGGCCACTTCTATTTTTGAGACATTGGGCTTGAATTACAATTGACTATAACAGTTCAAGCTTTGTGTTATCTTCAGCTGAGTAAACTTTATTAACAGAAAAATACCTGTTGTGAGTAGGCCCAGACACCCTGACTCTTCCTATAAGCAGGTAACTAACTGAGCGCTCATGTTTCAGAGATCCACAGCTCCAAGTACTGAATCAGAGAGGGCACAGCAGAGATGCAATTCAGCCAACAGGGAAGTATCAACTCTACAGAAATACAAAACCCTGCATTTTCCTCCAGGCTCATCCACTTCCTGAAGCCCTAGCAAGAATCTCCTGGGCTTCACAGCTGTGGCTCCCTTGGCTCCTCCATGCAATGAAGCAGCAGCTTCAGCTGGTGCTCAGTGAGGCTGGTCCAACCTGTCACCACTCAGATCTGGTGATCCCTGGCTACACAAACAACATCCATCTGCCCTTAAGTCTGCCATTAACACAGGGAGCAGCAGATCAGCAAGTCTCCAGTAAGCACCATTTCCCCCCACAGTCCATCCCATGGTCAAGCCCCCTTCAATGAGCATGCCAACAGGCACTGTGGTTTGAGCTGTCCCCGAGACACCTTGTGGCCAAGCAGAAATACTGTGGCAATTTTCCACCTTGCTGCAGATGCTGTCCCACACAACATCATTGTCTCTAGATTGGAGACATATGGGCTCCACAAATGGACCACTGGGTGGATAAGGAACTGGACTGCTGCACTCTGAAAGAGCTGTAGTCAACAGCTCAGTGTCCAAGTGGATATCAGTGACAAGCAGCATTCCTCAGTGGTCTATATTTGGACCAATTCTGTTTTTAACACCTTTTTTTGGTGACACTGATGGTGGCATTGCATGCACCCTCAGCAAGTTTGCAAATGACACCAGGCTGTGTGGTGCTGTCAACACGCTGGAGGGAAGGGAAGCCATCCAGAGGGACCTTGACAGGCAGACACATGAAAACATCATGAAATTCAGCAAGGCCAAGCACAAGGTCCCTTCACCTGGGTTGGGGTAGTCCCATGCACACATACAGGCAGGGGAGGGAGTGGATTTTGAATATCCCTGAGGAGAAGGACCTGGAGGTATTGGTTGATGAGAAGAAGCTCACCATGAGCTGGCAATGTCTGCTTGCAGCCCAGAAATCCAACTGTATCCTGGGATGCATCAAAAGGGAGGTGAGGTTAAGGGAAGTGATTCTAGCCCTCTATTCTGCTCTCATGGGACTCCACCTGGAGTACTATGTCCAGTTCTGGATTCCCCAACACAAGAAGGACATGGACCTGCTGGGGAAAATCCTGAGTTATTCAAGGCCTAACTGGATGGGGCTTTGAGATACCTGGTTTAGTGGAAGATACCTGTGCTCATGGCAGCAAGGTTGGAACTACTTAATCTTTAGTGTGCCTTCTAAGTCACCACTATTCTATGATTAAAACAAAAATCAGCTCTCCACTTTGATACGAAGGATATGAACCAAACACATCACATCCTGGGATGGAACAAAAGGATTATCAAGCTAACTTCAAATTATTTTTAAAGAATAAAAACCTAAATTCAAATAATTTGTTCTTTAAAATTGTGTAGCTTTTTCTCATTTCCTGAAGTAAATTACTTGTTTTATCTTGGGACAGCATTCGCACAACTCCTCATTGCACCACATGCTTTCCTCCTCAATATTTTTACCTTTGGTACATTCAGGAAACCAAGAGCTCCCAGTATGCCCTCCTTTAGGTGAAGAAAATCTTTTCATCTCTTTCCAGGCTCTCATCTCTATCCAGATCCCTCTCCTTCATTGCATGGTTAAGAATAAACGTGGGCCTCAAATTATTAAACAGCAAACGATCCCACTGTTGCCACAGTGGCTTACAAAACACCAAACAAATAAACTCACAAAACCAAACCAAACCAAACCAAACAAAAAGTAGAAAAAAAAGAAATATTTTGCAGGAAGTCAAGAGACTAGGAGTTTCCTTGGCAACTATGGCTGAAGGATTTCTATGGGATTAGTGGCGGCTTTTGCTTCCTAGGAAACCACTTGCTTAATGCTATAAACTGAGATGTGTGTGTGAACCTCACTTTTTCATTCAGCTTCTGGAGTGGGGCAGTGGAGTGGGGTGAGAAAGAAAAGATCTCAGTGAACATGGTGGAGATCACCAGAGGAAGAGCAATGCACCAGAGAAAGAAAGGCAAGGGGCTGGACTTCCCATCAGACTCTGATCTTGAGTGAGCTGATAGAGATCAGTCTATTCCCATCCAACATGTCCTACATAGAGGTAGTGGTTCTTCAGTTCAGGCACCTAATTCATAAAAGCTACCATCAGTTTTATCTAAACTCTACACTAGAAAAATTACTTCAATACACTCTTGGTGTTATTCTCTAACGGAAATTTCGTGCACTCTCAATGATGCCTTTTGTGCAATGGCTACAAAATTAGCTGGCTTTTATTTCCTGCTTATATAATAGTTGTGAAACATCATGCTAAGATCCAGCTTTGGACTCTAAGAACCTCTACACAGCAATTTATGTCTCAGTGTTGAGGATGATTTTTTCAGTTGCTTTTTTAAATGAGAAAATTTGAGACCATGTGTCCTGATTTCAGCAAGCTTATTCAAAATTTTCCCCATTCATCTTCTCCACCTAGCACATTTTCCTCCCCTCCCTCCTATCATGTTTCTCATGGAAGATCAAGATCATCCTTTGAACTTCAAAGCACCTTACAAATTTAACTTACTCTCAACATCTCTGTAAGCAGTAAGATCATTATTATCTATTTGGCTGATGAGGTGTCCAAGAGCTACTACTGAGAAGCTTATGTAGTTTATCTTGCCAGAAGAGTGTAATAGCTTACATTAGCCCAGTAAAGCCTAAAACTATGGTTCTTTTCCATGTTTTTAATGTCTGGTTAGAAAATGAAGTATCTTCTGGCTCTTGCAGTCTGTCATCACAGAAAAGCACCACGGAGATTTTGCAACTGTCAAAGTTTGCAAATGAGCCACGGGATACTGAGAAAGATGTGTGGCAAACAAAGGCAAAAACTGCATTGAGCCATATATTCACCATTAGAAGCTCCATTATGCTGTTCAAGAAACTGAAATAAGCTATATACAGTATAAGGATGAGGAACACTGCCCACCCAATTTTTCCTGGATAAATGAAAACACTAAAACATTGAACAGATGAAGAAAGAAACGGTGGAAAGGGCTTGGTTGCTGTTCTTCAAGTGGTAGACCTGCATTATTGGGTGGGAGGAATTTATCCAAAAAGCAGACATCTCCCTCCAGTTTTGAGTTGTGCACTTACCCCCTTCCACTGTCCTGCACACTCTGTGACACTGACAAATAGGTAAGTAGTCTTTCACTTCTCTCTTTCCAGCATAAAGTAAAGGTGGAGGGAGAGGTTTTTTAAGAACTAAACTTTCAGATCAAAACAAGAGGCATCATCTCTCCCAAAATTATACCCTGTATACTGTATAAATAACCTATCAAATACAATAGCTACATATAATATGTTTTATGCTACTGACAGTTTAGGAACTGTAAGCATTTCTGGACAGACTCATTTTTCAAACTACACTGACCAGCCCTGTCTGTGCTACTGTGATATACTGAAATTGTGATGTTCTGTGATTATAGTTGGACAGGTTTGTTAATGATAGGATCAGATTTCTTTAAAGATAGGATGGCAACAAAATGGACTAGTCATCTGCACTGTCAATAAAATGGTATTAGTCACAGAGAAGGGAAAGTGGATACTAGTGTTCCACGAGCTAAAAGCACAGGCATTTTAGTGCTGTAGTGCACACTTCAGTTTTGGAGGGTTTTGTTGTTTTTTGTTTGTTTTGGTTTTTATTTCCCCAAGCATTTGTCCCAGAGAAAGGGGGTTGCTAAAACAACAGGGCAAATTCTGGACAGAAAAAAATTTGCAAATATAGATGGATACTTTTGTGAATACTGAATTGCATTTGCTGCACTATGAAATGACTTCATTTATGTCCAGTGCCTCCCCAGTCAGCTATAAGTCATCTTGATATAGACAGTGGGAAGAAAGGAAGTGTTGGCACATAAAGCAAATGCACAGAAGTAATTTTTCCTAGTTCTGGGTACCACTCCTCTACTTCACCAGAAGTTGATACTTCAGTGAACCAGTTAGCTCCTTGGGGTTTTTTGCCTTACTCAAGCCAGAAATAAACATTCTCTAGGCAAGTCTTTTTCAGACAGGGATTTAGCTAAGTCAGTCTCCTGAAATCCCAAACTAAGACTGTGAGATAGTCAGTCTATGGATTCCCATCTCACCTATTGTAAGGAAGCAGGCGTCACCCTTGGCTACAGCGTGATGGGGACACAGATTATACTGTTTATTTTATTATATCTCCTATATTTTCTTAAAACTGTTTTGTGCAGTAAGCAAAATTTCATGGCTTCTATGTAGAAAGGATCTGTATGAGGAACTGCAGTTTGCTTCAGACTAGCTATTCTTGAATTGGTTGTATTTTTATGCTGTTCAGGTTTTTCAGTTTTATTTTCTTTTAGCATCAGTTTTTCATTCTCAGAGGAGTGTACATTAAAGCCTGAGAGACTATACAATTTTTACATAGGGAAGATAAACCAGGTAGTTCATGCTGAATGAAAGATATACTTAAACACAGAGCTACAAAATGAAAATGCTCAAACACCATCTGCTTGGTTCTATCAATGCAAGGGGTGCATGGCCCATGTATATTTGATACAAAATATTTTTAGCAGGAAGTAGGAAGTTGAACCATTTACTTCTGGAAGTAAGCTTAGATTGCCTTTACATGCTCAGATGCACAAGCAGAATGTTTCTCATGGCTTCTCCACCACCACCATTTTTAGAGAATCACTTACCCCTTTACTTTACTGTTAAATTCAGGTAAGGGTAAGAAGGACCTTTGAAATCTATTGAGTGAAAAGAAATGCTGCCTAGCTCACATTCTGTCATATAAAAATGGGGAGGTACACTTTGCAAGCACTGTTCTGTGCCATCCAGACCAGGAATATGAACTTCAGTCTTCCAGCTCTTGAGTGAGAGAGTTATGCCAGAGAATCAGCACCAACAGCTTTCTGTGTTGTGAAAATCCAGTCCCACATCTCGTAACTGAGCACAGCAGTGCTGCACAATGTTGCCACCAGCTGTAGCAAGGCCTGCTACCCCACCAGAAGTTTCTTTCTGAAGGTGACAACCCTTCCCAAAAATCTACCAGACACGTTGCCACCGAGATGTCCAGCTTCCCACAAATGCAGGTTTAGACTCTTCTTTTCTCACAGCATTACACTAAGTTCCTGGCTACTAATCAGATTTACAGTCAACTAACACTATTAGCACTGAGACAATCCTTGGAACAAAGTGAGATTAAATATATGGTGAAGACTCTTGGAAAACATTTACCTTTTAACAGGCCACGTTCCAAACACTGTGTGCCAATCTCATAAGCAGTTTTACTGAAGCACAAAAAATTAACTAGAGTTCATATTATTTCTATCACTTTTCCTCCAGGAAAAGAAAGCTCTGTAAAGCTTGATCTTTGAAAGAATAATTATTTTTTAATAATTTTTAAAAATTATTTTTAAATCACGAGTTTGTAAACTTAAGATTGCACACAATATGTTATGACCTTATTTATTTATTTCCTTCCACGAGTGGACAAAAAGAAATTCAAATGTATGTCAGATACATAGCACCATCATCTTCTGCTTAGGAGAAAATTAAGATCAGCAGAGGTAATGAAATGGAAAGTTGACACTGAGAGAGAACAGAGAAGAAAAGTCTCAAGGTATCACAACTATCATCCAATACCTGGAAAAACCTGTTTCTGTGTTGACCTACACTCAGTTCCAAAGGTGAGAACGAGTACCACATAGCTGCTTTTTAAAATTTTGTTTTCTTTTAAAGTTGCAACATGACTCCGATGCTAGTGGTTTGAATGGTAGTGTGGGGTTGTGTTGCACTTTTCTTTTCTCTAAATGAAAGCTCAGTCATTATTGCAGTCTGCTTTATAATGAAGAATGAACATAGCTTCATTCACCAAATTATCTCATTCCTTCTGAATAAACAGTTCTAAAAGTTCTGAAACATATCTCTTGGGAAAGCAGATGCCATAAAGTAAAACTGTTTAAGTGTAGCTCAATATAATTCAATGCAATATGAAAATGGCCATTTGAACTCTGAAATGCATTTTGATACCCTTAGTGGAATGTACTCCACAAAATTCTTGCTGTTGACTCAGCTTTTTAACAGGTGTTTTGGAGAAGATGATGTGTGTCTCCAGGTATGTAAATAAGATCAGGTAAGAGAAGTCATAAAGCAATGAAGGAACATGTTGACTCAACCCATCAAATGAGACACAATGAGTTCATGAAGAAGCAAAACCACTCTTACTGCAAAACTTCAGTGGTTTGTATTCAACTGAAAGATGTGGGAATTCTGTATTTTTCATCTGTTATGCAGCCAGTGTGATTTACCAGCAGTGGTACATGTATTTTGTTTCCTAGTAAGTAGAAAACTCAAAAACTAAGTAATTAACAATCGTCTATCAGGTTGGTATTTTGGAGTAAAAGTCAGAAGTCACACACCCTGACAACTGGATTCCAGCATTTTCATTTCTCAGGCTCTTCGGTTCCCCTAAAGCCTCGGCATCACGGAATCACACAGAATCATTCTGGTTGGATAAAACTTTTAAGATTATCAAATCCAACCATAACCTAACTCTACCAACCATTACCCTTATTCTATGAAGTTCAGTGCCTGAACCATATTCCTAAGCACCACATCTGTACATCTTTTAAACACCTTCAGGGATTGGTTATTCAGCCATCTCCCTGGGGAGCCCATTCCAGCGTTGAGAACAAACTTTAGAAAATTTGTTGGTGCTAAGAAACACATTAATCTTTCTTAAGTGAAACTAGGCTGGAAAAATATCCCATGAACATACATTTCTAATACTTCAACATACTCTTTACTTCTCTCATTCACAGTTCAGTAGTAACCAAAAGCAAAACAGTAATTAGAAAGTAAATACTGTTTTTTTCCCTTCCCTAGGCCACTTTTTCATGTAAAAGATTACCCCATGAAACAGTCTCTATCACAGCTCTGCTGCATACTTCTCTTTTTTTGACATGAAGTAAACATAATTTACAGATTCTTCAGAGCATTCTTTTATCTTTGATATTGAACTTACTCATTTTCCATGGGCAAAATTTAAGCTTCATTTCTGACAGTTGATAAGGAGCTTATTTCCTTTTTAAATAACAAAGCCTCAGACTTTCCGCTAGTACAGATGCACAGAGCTTACACTACCTGCTGTATGAGCTTGTATCAGCTAACAGTCTACCTGCATGAATTAAAAATTATCTCCTACCACAACCTTGATAATAAAAACCTTGATGGCTTTTAAAACTAGTTTTTGTCCAAAACTTTAACTTAATGAACATTACAGTGCATTTTATGGCAATTGGATGATGCAGAACAGATGTTGAGCTAAAATTTAATTTGCCAAATGTCAGCTCAGAACAGGTATGTAAAACTGGAGTATTAGTAAATCAAACTACATGGTGAAAACAATGAAAAAAGCTGTCTGATACATCAGTGCCTGCCAAACCTTTTTCTGGGACTTCAGATGGAAATTCCTCCTGAATGGAAGATTCCAGAAAATAATGTTTAGTTTTAGAAATTCAAATTGGTCATTAGGAGGAGTACATTCTCTTCTGGGTATCTGTTACTCCTCTTGACCTGACTAATATGTAGAAAACTCTAACCAAAAGCCTGTAATTAGCATGCTTTTGTCTTGCAGTTTTTCCTCTGCCAGTGAGGCTTTATTTAGACCCCTGGTTGGACAGGTAGGCTCAGTGCCTGAAAATCATGCCTGCCATTCCTCTCCATGTCAGTCACAAAATCCCCCACTCAATCTGTCAACCAAAGTTAGCAACCAGTCCTTAAGGAAACTCAAGACACAGCAGCTGACAAAGTCCATCCACTGACCAACATGTTTTTTTGTTTGGTTGGCTGTTTTTTTTTCTTTTTTTTTTCTATGTAATGTATGAAGCATAATCCTTTGGGGAATACAGTGCAACTTAACACAGCCATTGAAAGTCTGTCTTGTAGGTCATGCTTTCCTTCTCCTAATGAAAGCCAGTATTTCTAATTGTGCTTCCCACGTGCTGCCCTAAATTATTTCTGTCCTTCCATAATATTTTTCCAAGCATATAGAAAGTCTTCTGGTCCCTCGTTTCCACACTCATCATTTATTCACATTTTCATACTCTCTCCATAGATACAAGCTTAAGTTTCCTGATTGCTTTTGTTGCTTTTTATCAAACTTTCAATGTTTCAATGTCTTTCCAAAATCTGAATGATTGGCAACTGTTTTAGGCCACAGAGAGTTTCACAAGTCAGTCTGCCCAGGTGGACTACAGATTCTAGGGACTAAGGCATAACATAATGAGGACTGCTTTCTGACATTTCTTTGTAAGAATTATTTCAAGCAACAAGTAAGGGCATCAGTCCTAAGAGATACCATGCACAGTCCATGGATCAAATGAAAGAGTTAAAGAGTGATGCAAAGCTCTTTTCCAAAAAATACTGTGCAAAATCACAATCTATCTAATCATAACTGGCAAAAATATTTAATGATCCCTTCTGAAGAGTTTAAGAAATTCAGTTTATACATGGATGTCTCTTTACTCCTATTTTACCTACAGAAATCAATACTCATGAATGTACAAATGGTATCAGAAGATGAGAAAGAACCAAAAAGTAGGCAAACAAAAAATGTGCAAGGCAAACTCTACTTTAACAAGCACATAACCTATACATAATTGACTAAAAGTTGGGAGGTGTTATCAAAGCAACTAAATAGTTGCTCTTTTTAAAAAGATATTATGTCTAAGATTTGTGGGCATACTGTAAATTGTCTTTACTGCCTACAGGGAATAGTGCCTTCCACATAATTGTGCATCTCTTAAGAACGTATCATATGGGTTACAGTAATTTCTCCTCTGGTTTAGTACACTCCTAATATAATTTTCTTTAAGTGTGAAAATGAGACAACTCAAAGCTGTTTTTCCTCCATAGGCTTTTGTATTCCACAATACAAATATATAAAAATAACAAGGTTTCAGGAAAATACTCTCCCCTCAGGTTACCAATGTTTGCTCTGGGGCAGGGAGAAGAAGAGGAAGAATTCACATTGTTATTTTTCCAAATTTCTAGAGGAATACCAAAAGCTAAAATAAATAAATAAATAAATTCAGAAGTTTTCTCAACAAGCAAAATCTCACAATGACAGAATGCAGTGATGTTTCTGATGGACCATTAAATTTAGCTGCTGTTGTATTTCTGGCTGGAGAGACAGAAGGAACTGCTATAATGCTACATATGTAGCTAGACCAGGTTGTGATTATCTGTTTTTTAATGCAGGCAAAGAATTATTTTTAAATTGTTGCTTAAGTATCTCCAGCATTTTTTGTTGGGGGGAAAATGTTTGGTCTCTGCCCATACTCAACTACACAGCAAAAATAAACAAATAAATAAATCGCACCAATTACCACAGAAAAACCTTGTATAAATTAACAACTTCAAGTTTAAACTTACATTACCAAAAAGACCGGTTTCTTTTCCGTCAGAAAACTGAACAAAACCATCAACTGCACTGAGGATTTCAGTTAGCATTTCCATTGCTGCTATCATGGAATACAAACCATATGCCAGAAATCTCACTTTCTCTAATCCATCTGTGCCTGGGGTATGCATGGCTATAAAGTTCCCTCCTTGTACCTTCCCTAGGTATATCGAGCTGGTCACGCCTCACAGCAACACTAAAAGCTGTGCTATGTATTTCAAAACCATGCACAGTAACAACCATTTCTGCAAAGCTGTATTACACATATTCTGCTACCAGGTGCTGGCATTGGAAGTCTGCACCACACACAGGGTGAAGCTTATGTCAGATTATGGTTTGCTTCCACATTGCACAGTTTCACTGTCCGATACCAGAATATCCTTGTGTCCTTTTCTGCAGCTTCAACGAGTATCAGCTGCAGACAAACCAGCGGCTGTGACAACTTCTGCTCAAGAAGCAATTTGACAATTGAATCCACAATGATTGTAAGTCAAAACACTTATACCACTCCTCCCATTTTCAGAGAAAATTCCTTTTCCTAAGCTTTTGAGGGAAGGCACTACTAAAGACACATATTCAAGACCACACCCCTATCACTTCGTTTTACAGAAGAGCTCATGAGAGCCTTCCAAGGTAAAGCTGCAGGACAAAGCTGTTATGCAAACAGAATCTTTGAAGTAAAATCAAGTTGTTTTTTTCTGTTGCTGTTTGTTTGTTGTTTTTTGTTTTTTGTTTTTTTTTTTTAATACTAAAGAGCAGAAACATACAAAAGCAAACCACAATTACAAACCTCCGCACGAGCGAGAAAGAGTAGACAATGAAGGTTTCACCCACCTGGGATCTTTCTGAATGCTATCAATGGAAGGTGACCTAGCCAAGGTCCCTTCAGGTGGGATGGCTGGCCCAGATTTGCTGTATGGTGATTCAACAGAAGGACAATACTGCAGCTGTCGGTAGGGATCTGCGTAATTGGAGGCGGGGCCGGCCGCATAGCTGGCCCTCTGGAAGGTCGCGGTTGCGTTCTGTGTGCCGTGTTGACTGCCTGTGCGCTGTAAGGGTACGGAGTCGACACCAGGGGAAGATGGGGCTACGACAGGAAAGTAGGGACAAAGTAAAAAATTGAGGACCTGTTCACAGAAATGGTTAACCAGGTCTAGGCAGAGGAAAAAAAAAAAAAAAAAAAAAAAAAAAAGAAATGAAACGAAACAACACACGTGTAAAACAAGGGTTCAAAAAGAATGAGGAAAACAAAAACAAACAACATCGTCATTTTCAAAACCACTGGAGTAAATAACCATCAAATGAATGTCTAAATAACATGCCACTTCTGGACCAGAAGACCTTTCCACCAGTTAAAGACTTTCACTTGGGATTTTAACTGCACTAACTTGAGACCAAAATGCAGAAGCAGCAAGGGACTGGTCAAACTAAGAGTCACAACCAACACTGAGTGAGGCTCTTCTAGTTCTTTCCGGGGTGAGGTGAAAGGCAGTCAGATCCACCAGAAGGGTGAAACCAGACTCAAAACCCCAAATTGGGATGGATGGCTCTATGGTGGAAGAAATAGACAGTCATGGCCACCCCAAATTTATAGTCCATGAACCAGGTAAAACCAGACACCTGCTGCTGACAGTTGCTGAGTACGCTTCATTAACCAGTCTTCTGCATATTTCACCTTAAGTAAGACTTTGGGGACTTCTACTGCTGAGCCTGAAAAAAGAGCTAACCACAGGGTGATCACAGAGATGCCTTAATGCATGCCAGCAATGGCTGTGTTCACACACCACAGCTCAAGATTAATTAATTACAAGTTTTGAGTGGCTTAACCAATAGATTTAAACTGACTCAATGCTTTTGCCACTCAAAAATATTACTAATCTCTCTTGTAGCTCATTATATTCTGTTACCACCGGCACCATGTACTGGAGATCCAGTCTGTCTTATGGTTCTTACTAACCATGCAATATTTTTCAACCCAAGTCCAGTTAATAGAAAACGGATTCTCATTGTAAGGGCTATAGGACCAATATCCACGTGATCTTTTGCCTGGAAACAAATACAAATTAAAGGTTGGATCTGCTCAGAAGGAAATTCAGACTGTTTGAAGTGGCATGTAAAATCTTGGTGGCTCTCATTCCCCCCCTTTCCAAAACAAGAGGACTTTCACCAACAGGAGTGCACCCAGGTGCAGGACTATTTTCAGCTGGGTCAAATTCTTATGCAAAACTGTGGGCAAAATGAGGTATTTAAGACACAGATTTTTATAATAGAGTTCTTAATAATTTCTTATTAACATGCACAATTACATTTTGAGAAAATGAGTATTTTTAATATATTGTAGATCCATGAAAAGGACGTTCAGCATTTTACCTTAAAATGACAGAAAGTAGAACACAGAGAGCTCTGAATGCAAGTAAAGCAGTTTTGTCTGACAGAGTACCTGTCAAAGTTACACTACCTGAATATTTTAAATTTGTATCAATTTTTGGCCTTTTATTTCCTTTCTTTTGGTTCTAAAGTACATAATTTTACCATATCAAGTGTTATCTTATAGCTTTGTTAGAAACCTAGATAAGTGAAAACACCGATTAATCTATTATCCCATCAGGAGTATTAAGGTTAAGCTGGATGGGGCTTTGAGCAACCTGATGTGGTGGAAGGTGTCCATACCCACAGCAGGAGATGGGACTACATAATCTTTAAAAGTCTCTTCCAATTCAAACCAGTGTATGATTCGATGATTAGGTCATATACTTGTATACTTACATATATCACAACATTTTAAAAGTATTCCTTTTGCTTAAATGCTTAAGAAATATGTAATAACACACACACAGACCTTTTCATAAAACTGCATCAGTTAAAATATATTATCAGTATTAGCATACAGAAACATCCCATGCAAAAATCATGCTAAATTCAGTGTTAGGAAGACACAAGGAAAACACAACATTTTAAAAGAAAACACACACGGTTCAAAATCAAAATTTGGTGCCTTGTGAAAAAAAGAATAAAAACCAAGTTAGAATACTGAAAATATTTTCAAGTGAAAATGCGGAGATGTAATTGTATCCTAACACAGCACACTCTTACACACTATCAATCACTGCTGGCTTTTGACATACATATGGGGAATTGCAAAAAACCCTTATAATGCTAAGGTTGTGCTGAAAACAACAATGTCATTGTAGTGTGGACTGCTTTGCAATATATTTTGTTGGTTTTCCTTTCCTCTCTTTTGCAAGACAGCTCAATAGAAATAGTGTTTGTTTTTAAATTCTTTGAAAACTTTTATTTCTATTTTCTCCTTTGCCTTGTTATCAAAATAGGTATTTATATGAACTGAAACTAGCTGTCACCCTAACACCTACATATTTTTTGAGTCACTCTGATTCATTTCTCAAATTATCTTCTAGCAGACTGTTACTTCCTTTTGAATTTTATCACAATGAACAAAGAAGTGTCATAGACTGAATATGAGAATGAGACAAATCTATGACTTAGTTGAACATTTACAAATAAGCTTGTTTGGCCAGTGAGCAGATCAATTAAAAGAAAAAACAAAACAAAAATCAAACAACTAATAGTTCAGAATAACTTCTACACCACCTTGACTACAGCGACCATCATGGACTGTAAAAAGTTTAAGCTTTAGCCAACAGTTTTACACAAATTATTTCACCTAAAACTGAAGCAAAGCCATCTCTTATCAATATAATATACCTGCTTAAACAAATCCTTTTGGCACACTGACTTAAGTGTGACTCTTCAGGTTATGGCAAACTTTCAGTCTACTGAGATTTTGCATCCATTTAGCTATTAAAACAGCAAAGCCACAGTGACTGTGTCTATCAAAATAATTTTGAATTCCACTTGCCTCACCCAGAGACACGAAATCTTTCGCAAACACGGGGGGCATCCAGAAGGCACATACTTGGAGGGACCAAAAAGTATTCATGTGCCAACTACGCTTGCAGATGGTCATGCAATCTTTTGAAGTGTTTTCAAAATTGCAAATGTTTGCCTTTTCCCTCTAGCTTTTCCATTTGACTTATCTCCTCTCAAATCCAAGCCAGCTACACATACACTAGAATCACCTCAGTGTAGGTGAGACACAATACTGTAACAAAGAATAGGGGTTTGCCTCAGCAAGGGAAGAGAGAGGCAGGAAGAAGCTGTGACAGAAGTGCTGTTTCTGGAGAAATGGGCTACTTTCCTGTCTCCCAGCACCAGCCACCAGCCCAGTCTGCCTGGGATCTGGCTTAGCTGAAGCAGGACTGTGGCTAAGTGATGTTATTGTCCTGGGCCTATGGCAGCCCCTATCCTGCCTGTGCATAAAGGTAAAACAAAAGTCATGACCAAACTGAAAAAAACAGGGCTAGCTTGGTGGTCACTTTGACATCTTGTTAATTTAAAGAGAAGCTTGGAGATAAGTGTCCACAAAACTAGACCTGATTCTAGCCTTCAACAGTCCAAAAACTGACAAAGAGATCAAGATTAAAATAAAACAAAAGGCGTCTGAAAACCTTTTTTTTTTCCTCCTGCATCTTGCTCTACCTAAAATATGATCCACAAAAGTACAATTTTTAATAGCGACTGCTGCCCCTACTTCTTAAAAACTTACATGGACATCCAGCGGTTGACGTCAAATTGGTAAAGTCACACAACTTTTGCTCTGCTCCCTTTGACCTGCCCAGCCTATCTGTGGCTCCTTCCCAGGACTACTCCAGCCCACTGACCTTGCAAATACATGGGCAGAGGGCAGCAGGCATCTGGATGCCCTTTCCAAGCATCTCACTGCATTTCACCTGAGATGGGCTCATTTAGGCTGCATCCTGCAGCACCGAGGCTGGATCCCACCAACAGCAACCCTCCCTCTCTGCTGCAGCTAGCAGGTGCTGGATATAGCAAATAACATGCTCAGTGGGAGGATGATAAATCTCTATACATTCACAAAAATTTGAAGTTCAGTATAAGACCCATGCCTGAGGTGGAGAATTTTAAGTTGGGGTTGAGAAAGGGGTTTCACTGAGAGAAATCAAGAAGTGTAGTCTCAGTAAAGAGATACCAGTTTGTCCCATAAAGACTTCTTTCAAGATCTTGTTTTAAGTTGGCATATTATTTATACCTTAAAAACACCCTGTCATCTTAACCCTTCAATTCTACAGCACCAAAATCACATTGCCAGAAAACTGAGCCGCCAGGGTACCACACAAACATGTAATGTGTTCTCATAAATTTTTGCCAAAGGGAACAAAAAAACCCTGTTAACTGTTGGTCTAAAGATCTGATATGCACCCTGATCATGGCTCTATTGATTGCAGAAATGGCATAAAGAAAAGCCAGCCTTTATAATTTTCTGCAACTTTTGCATAATATCAATAAATTTACAGCCACTTTTATACTGATGTTGAAAACCTAAGTCTACCTACAAATGTGTTCACATGTCTGCAATGAGATATTCAACTTCAATTCACTTACAGATTTTGTAATGTTTTCAAATCCATGACATGTCTAGAAAAAACTAAGAAAATCCAAAAAGAAGTCATTGTTTTAGACAGAGATACCGCTGCACCACACCTAAGTATCTTAGGGAGACTAAATTCATGTAATAACTGCTAAAAAGCTCAGACTTTCTAAAAGTCAGGGGGCATTTTGCCCAGATAACATATGTAGGATCAGACCTTCAGAAAGGATGAGCTGAATTACACTTATCTTGTTACACCCTCTTGCTGAAAATTAGCTGGCTGATGCTGCTGCTTGACTTGTGAATATTACCTTGTAAAACTTTCCTCTTATTCTATATTAGACATTAAGTTCCTGTGTGACCTTTTCTTTGTGTCTTTCACACAGATTTCACAATTTTTAGGGGTTTTTTTATTTTTTTCCACTGATTTGCACCTGCAGTTGATTCTTACTCTCATGTGAAGGTTGAAAATTGGATTCCAGTAAGATGTCCCTTCAGTGAAAGGTATGTCCATCATCTCTCCATGAGTTCATAAACAAGACAAATGCAGTGCCTTCTGTTGGTAGCAAATACAGAGTCAGATTTAACAGATACTTTTCCCATCTAATACACCATAAAAGTAACATAGTGCACTCTCTGTCTATTGGGAAAGAGAATCAAGTTTGGGGGATACAAACACTTTTTATCTCTAAACATTAAGTGGTTTTGAGCATTAACAGCATTTTTTTTTTCCAGTAGAAGTTTAACAAAATAGATTATAATCAGATTAGGAGCAAATCAGGAATCCAAAGTAACAAGCACAAGTAAAGTTTAACACAGTTTAAGGTGTGTGATAACACACACAGATTAATAATTTTCTTAGCAGTTACTTTTAGCAGCACGTTATACACTAAAAGTTTAAGATTTTAGGGAAATATATGGTTGGATGAACATGGAAATATTTACTGAAAGAGTGAAAAAAACCCACTTCACAGTTGGTATTAGCAGCTATCTCTAAGGTAGTTAAGATTTTAAGAAGGCATTTAATATCCTCTGTTTAAAGTACACATGCACAAGGAATTTTGTACTTTGAACATGAAAAAAAAAATCAAACAAAACACTAAAAGAATTAAGGACAGAAGGCTTGCAGGATCTCACACAAATATCAACATAATGAAAGTCTCATATAGTTTGGGAACTTTGCTACATAGCTACTTGAAATCAAAACAGGAAAACCACATCAAAACTATTGCAATTTTCTACTCCTCTTTTCCATTTTCTTCGTCTTCCTCACTTCTCTGAACTCCTCTGAACTCCTTATTTTGTCCTATTTAGTTGCTCATCTTGCAATCAAGATGAAACTCATTTTTCCAAATCATCAGCCAGAGAGAAATAAATAGAATCTGTAAACAAATCTTCCCTTGCATCCTCACACAGACTCGTGTCCATCTATCCAGCCTTTACTCTCAATGCATCAACCTTTTAGGGCATCCAGGACTGCAGTGAACTCCACAAAGTCAAGTGGAACTGTGTCTTCCCTTCTATCACCTCCACATCCTCCCCCTCTCTTAGGGACTTCCAGTTATGTTTCAAAGCTAACCTTGCTCCTCCAGTTCTTTTTTCCTTGCTCCAGCTTTCCCCACATATTCATATTTTGTTGCTCTCAGGAGAGATACAACCTCCTTCCCTCCAGTCAGCTACACCACGCTCAGCTCACCATCCTCAACAGGCAGGCACAGCAAACAGCCAGTTGCTCTGCTGTGCCATTTATGTCTTTTTAAGGAAACCTAACATGCTGTACAGGGGAAATGCAAGCAAATAAAAGAAACAAACACCGAACAGTATGATACTTAGCCAAAAAGGTCTTTTTCCACCCACAAACATGTTAGTCACAATTTCCTTAGGATACTGGCTATACCTGGCTGGCACACCTACTTGTAATCAGGGTATCTACATGCTGTTGCAAACATGTATTCAGTAATATTTTTTTACAATCAGATGTTTCCATGACATATTATGCAGGAAGCGTTTTTATCAAAGCAACATCCACGTCTCTTCCAGATGGCACCACAGAACATTTACACTGTCCACACTTCCCCATCCCTTTTCAGAACCAGAGGTAGCTGTTTAGCCACTATGCTCTTACTTCTATGGGAGACACCAAGTGCATCTCTGACCTCATTAACAGGTTCATTCCCACTGCTGGCAGCTGAGAGTACTAAGCCTAATGAAGATCATAAACATACTCAAAGGGACTGTACACTCCAATAATGAATTCTTAACCATTTGCTGTTCGATTCTTTCAACAATCTCAGAATCACCTCCTGATCACTGTTTTATTTACAGGCCACGGTGTGGAGGGAGAACATCTCCTTGCTTCACAGAAACCAAGGAAACATCACTCGTGTTCTGCATATTGTCAGGTTTAATAAACCCTCCTCCAATGCAAAAACTGACAGTCTTTTCAAAGACTGAAGAACTAAAATTGCTAAGGCACTGATGTATTCTTTCATTGTCATTTTCTGAGAGGATTCTTTAGATCTGACACTTACTGTTACAATAGAGCTGAACATTCCTTTCCTTAGAAACTGACGTTTTTCCATAATGCAGAAAGAACTGGTGAAAGAAAACGATGCTTCCTTGGTTTCTGAGCTGTTCCTCTGTTTAACAGCTCACATATGGTCACTTAGAGGGCTCCTTTGGTCTATATTTTTCCACTTTGGTTTGCATCTTCCCACATGGCCTGTGTCTGAGTTTCCTTTTCATGTATGTTCTTTGTTTTAAACAAATACTTTTTTTTTTTCCTTTTATGGAACAGTTCCAGTAGGGGAAGACGTATATCTACCACTGCCTAACCCCTAGCATATGGAATAATTATTTTGGTTATCAATTCAGACCTGGAATTTTTTTACTAGTAATATTTTTATTTATGGGTTCAAGCAGGTGATTAGGTGGTATCAAGCTGGAATCACCTAGATCCATTATGTTTAGCAATGGAAACAAATATATATTTCATGGATAAAATCACCTATAAGGATCTTTGAACTTCTGAAGCCAACTTTGGTGAAGAAATAAGTAGATGGGTAATTCAGGAAGAAGCCCTGGTGAGGACAGAGTTTGTATTTAGAAATTATTTTGAAATTTTTGTTTCAGTGAAATACACCCGGTGAGTGAGATGAGTGAGTTCTGACCAAAGTTTATTTGCAGCTGTGCTTGATGAGACCTCAGTGAAACCTGAAGCCAAATCTCTGAACACAGCCTCTTCCACAGCCAGGTCTGTTACCAGGCTTCATTGCTATGCCCTGCCTTGCAACCCCACAACCTTCTTAAAGTTTGCAGCCTTCCTGCCCATCTTGTTCCAGAGTTAGGGGGTGTCCATCATGGTAATACAGCCTGTACTTCAAAAGCATGTTTACCTAAAGCATCATTTTGAAAACTGTGGTCTACTGGGACAGCAAGGTTTTATGCAGATTTTAGGATTCCCCAAGCAATTACAAATTTTCAATTACTTCAGATTCCTAACTCTCCAACTCTGGCAGGAGCAACCTCCTTCCTTCTTTATAACCAAAAAAGGCAGAAGCCATATTTTTCAAGTTTTCAATATTAAAAAAATATAATACTACTTTCTACCTCCAGGAACTGACTGCATTTCAAGTCAGATTTAAATCTCTACTAATATATGCAACTTCTATTTTCTGACTCAGTTTCTAGCATGTTTCAGTGATGCTGCTCTGTACACAAAAAAAAAAAGTGGCATGTCCAGATAATGTCATAATCAAATGCCAACACTGGCTGCTGATGGTGGTATGCCAACATCTTTTTTTCAGATTATCTCTTGTCTCGTTGAGTTGCAGCCCCCAGTTTGGGGAGAACCTGCAGTTTGTCACATGAGCATTTTAACAGAGAAAGTAACAACTGCCAAAGCCCATAAAAACAAGTGCCCTTTCAGAATCTGAGATACTAGAATTCATCATGCCTATTTCCTCACTGGAGATTAAGTTCAACCCTGAGCAATGGCACAACACAAGGCACACATCACTTTCATGTGCACATGAGACATAATGACCCCAACCACTACAGATCCCTCTCACAGCAAAACCACACAGACCATACTACTGCTCACACTTTTGCCTACTGACACTGAATTTCTGTTTTCATTCCAAATTCACCTTCTCTTGAAATCCCCCTGCAAAAACCCTTCCTGTCCAGCTGGCCAAGACAAAACAGAACACATGGACAACAGTCACAGATATTATTAAATGATGTATAAATATTATGAGATGAAAACAGATTAACAGCCTGCAGTGCATTACACTACAGCCACCAAGCACATGGATGTCTTCTCCTTCAGACTGTGAAGTTTCTGTATTTAGTACACTATAATCTTAAGTAATAAAGTAGCTACTAAATGGTATGTTTTAGAACACCTTACCTACTGAGCTTCAGCTATTTTAATTAATAGCTTCCATTCTGGAGCAGACAGTTATTTTACTATTGAGTTACCTACATTTGTATTCCAGTGCCAGACCATGTCATATGTACACCTTAAACATTAACCTAACTTCTGCAAATAATAGTTTGAAAGGTGCTGGACCCATT
The DNA here is from genome assembly GCF_036169615.1 of Heliangelus exortis. NCBI lineage: Eukaryota > Metazoa > Chordata > Aves > Apodiformes > Trochilidae > Heliangelus > Heliangelus exortis. The sequence goes on along the minus strand of NC_092423.1, from coordinate 78,736,401 downwards.
ATAGTTAAGAACCAGCATTTTTGAATATTTGCTGTACTCATAAAAATTCCAACTGTACATATAAACTGCTGAAATTATGATAAGAGGGAGAGACTACCTCTAAAAGTGGACAGTCTTACATATAAAAAAGATATTATTATAGTTTGTGTGAAGAAAAAATAAAAATAAGGGGTTGGTGATTCTTGTAAGAGTGCCTTTAAATATAATGCTGCAGAAAGAATGATCCTCTAAGAAAAGCATTAGTTGTCATGAAGACATTACTGAGTAGTTATCTCGGGCACAGCATTGTATTTTTTTCAGCAAAGATTTATAAGGAGGAGATTTATGAAAGGTTTTAGTATTGCTTCTTATTTCATAAATTACAACCTTGTATTTCTACAAAACAGTGAAGTAAATAAAAGAGAACAGCCATAGTCATGCATCAATAAAGTCTGATGTGACCAGGCTATAACCTGAGACTACACCTGTACAATAAATAGATGATAAATACATAGATAGTTTTTGGCACAGAGTAGACACTGTATTTTCTGAGTCGTGGCAGATCAGATTTATAGGGTAGATACTTCCCTGACTGAGATTTTATAATCACACTTCTCCTTCAATAGGTGTCAAAAGTCAAGGGACATCTGAGAAGCATTCAGGCATGCTCTAAGACATCCTTCTATTAAATAAAAAAAAAAAAAAAAAAACTGGTCAGAGGAAGGAGGCTGTGGATACTGACCATTTTAAAAGGTTTCTATTCTGTGCAATGGTGAAATCTGTGCTGTCTTCAGGGGGATACAATTTCTCTCTGGAACCCAACCATGGGGTCAATACTTTGAAGCTATGAACATCTGACTTGGAGAGAGGGCTCTCCACCATAAGGGGAATATTGCTCACAGATCAGAAAGGTGGTTCTGCAGGGTTTTCACTTTCTGCCACTTCCCTCCCTCTCTCAGCACTTGTACACAGCTTTAAAGTGACCCCTGGATACTACTGATGTTGAAAATAACTTTTATTTATTATATAAATAAATAATTATATTCCTGACAAAATTTTAATATAAAGGAAACAAAATAATAATAAAAGAATTCTTTCTCCGAGAAGATGCTACTGTACCTAGGAAAACAATCACCTCTAGACATATACACAATAATATAACACAAATAAGGCTATACCAGACACCCCAGATCTGTCAAATGAAATGGGATGAGTTTGCATTGCTTTTGTTATTCACTATGCAGATCTCCAAAGCACTTTGTGCTCAATTTACTTTGTCCTGAAGATTTGTTCCTTGCTTGCTTCCTATAATTCTCTCTTCCAAAGCAATGTTATCAAATGGATGTCAGTTAGGAATACAGGTCTATTATCACAACATTACCAAACTAATAGAGATGCAGTGGTAGGAATAATTTTTCTTTTTAATTTCCCTGAAAACATTATGTCCTATAGCCAGAACTCCATGCTGTGTGATTTACCAGCATGGTCCTCAATTAATCTGCAGCTGTGGCATCACAGCATGTCCCTGCACAGCACATCAGCTTGTGACAAAACAAAACAAAAAAACCCCAAGGAAACACACAAAAAACCCTAACCAAAACCAACCAAAAAAACCCCCAAAAAACTTCACCAAAACCAATCAAACCTGTCCCCTAACCAGAAAAAAAACAAAGACTAAGTGGAGAGAAGACATGTTTCTTATTTATAACCCATCTATTGCACTTTAGGACTGAATAAAGGCTGAATAAAGATTTGAGAAGCAGTACAATAGACAAAGGGTTTGACTCCAGTGGGGCAAAAATCAAAGCTGATTTTTGTGTTGCTCTTCCTTTTTGCCTTAAGTTACAAGTGTAAAGCAAAAAACCCAAACATTTGAAACCAACGTTCTCTTTTTACTTTAAAATTAATTATTTGTAATACAGGAACTATATTGTAACATCAATAGCTGGATGCTGCTCTGAAACATAAGTAAAACTATATCAGTGTACTCATTGATGCTCCCTCTAACAATCTGAAAACACCTAATTGCACATACATAGGAAAAATATTTATCCTTTATTCCCTTTTAAAATTCCTTTTACTCATTAATCTGAAGATTACAGAATTACTAGTGATACATCTGATTATCCACACCAAGAAACAATACTAACACAGCCTGAGAAAGGGTAAGATAACTGTGGGGCAACTGGGCTATCAACAGCCCTGTGGAACCTGCCACTGCTGATGTGCAACTATCCCAGTTTGAGACAGAACCAATTTTTTTTCTTGTAATTTTACTTTCAGTTAAGTCTCTTCTAGGCAGCTGCACCATCTGAAGTTAACAGCATGTTTCACAGTCAAGTGTCATCTCCTGGGACTGATAACACTCAAGGTTTACAGTTACAGCTAGAGAATGGTCTGCAGAACCAAGGCCACTACTTGGTTCTGAAAAACATCTTATGCTCTGGAAAAAGGGGAATAAAAGGGTCACATCTGTGACCATCTTTTAGGGACTGGAGCAAACAGGTGGCCAAAACTGACAAAGTGAAATATTCCATCCCATGTGTGTAACACTCAGTATAAGTTTGAGGGATGATGAGGGTCAAGCTTCTCCTTAACCATGGCTGGTGTCAAAACAGGACTCTGTCCATTTGGAGTCTGCCTTTAATCCCAAACTGTGCATCCCTGAATCTGCGTGTTCCTGTATCTACTTCCCATCTGCTGCTGACTCCAAGAGTCCAGCCTCAGACTTTTCCAAGGCTTCCCTGCTGCCTTGTGGTGATATGAACATGGTATCACTTTTGTATACATTCCATTAATTTCCTTTTCACAGCCACTGTTTCATTAAAGCTGTGTAGTTTAGTTTACAACCTAAGCTAGAGCAGCAGAAAAAAAACACACAGCAAATTAAGTACTTGGGTATTTGGAATCAGCATGAAGCAGTCCATGCAACACCTTTCTTCATTCATGCTGTAAAAATCCAAATTGCAAAAAAAAAAATTTAAAAAATTTAAAAATTCACTTGCACCTAACTCAGCAGTTGCCACAGACCATTGGCTCCCTTGCTGGCAAGGCAGAACTGCCTGGCAGCAAAGCAGCACTCCCTCCCAGAGCAAGGCGAGGTGTGCCAGCAGCAGAGTGATAGGTGGCAGCTGATACAGCTTTCCAGCAGCAACCCCCCCAGGAGAACCTTCAGTCTACCAGCTGAACAAGAAGCTCAAAGGGACTGGTCATGCAGCTGCCTTTCCTACAGGGAGGGAGCTCCCAGGAAGTGGGGATGAACAGCATTTGCACCTGGCACTGAGAAGGGGATGCAATCAGACAGCTAAGAGCCCAGGCTGCCTGCCCTGCTTGGCTTGTGCATTGCAAAAGGGGGAGAGGAGGAGGAGCATCTAGAAGCAAAAAACTAGGAACCTCCCCTCCCTTACAAAAACAAACAAACAAAAAAACCCAAACAAAAAACCAACCAACAAGACACACAAAATAAAACAAACAAACAAAACACAAAAAAAACCCAGACCAACAATGCACTCAATTTTGAATAGGCTGTTCCTCCCTGGGGCAGCAAAAAGAGTAAGACTATCCTTCTCCCCTTCCTCTTTTCATGTCCTGAGTAGAGACCTGTTCCTCACCACAAGCACCTCATAAGATGGAACAAAGAGGCAGAACAGAGAAACAGCCCAGACATGTGAGAAGGCCACAAACTCAGTGACAAGGAACACTAATTTTCTTTGTACATCTTCCGCTCAGACAGTGCTTAACCTCCTGGACAGCAAACACCAGGGCCAAGATAAAGCAGCAAACACCTGCACAGCTACTTGGGTCCTCTTCTGTCTCTCCAGCAGCTCTTCTAATCTGTGAAGCCTGGAGTCTGGGAACTAACACTGACCCTACCCCATTAAAGCAAGACATACTTTTAAAGGACAAGGACATCATTACAAATAAGTAGGAGCAGTTCTTGACATAAGGCATCTCTCAGTGCAGACTCCTTTCCTTCAGCAAAAGAAACTCCAGGCAGAAGTGGGGAAGAAGGCAGAGAAAAAAGGGACAGCATCTGTCCAGAAACAGTGTTTCTCACCTTCAGCAGCTTTTCCTGAGCTGCAGCAGAAGAGAATGAAGTAAAATTTTTTCCCTGCTGCTGGCAAGCACTTGAACAGAAACCATGTCCAGGAGCAACAGCTAACTCTTCCCTCTAAAAAGGTGAATCCCAACTCTCCAAGGCTCTCCTCACAGAACTCTTCCTCTGCACAGAAACCCAGCCCAAGATGAGGTATGCTTCTTGTTGGCACCTGACATCAAAATTTCACAGAGCTCTTCTCTTTGATCTGCACTCTCCACGGGGCACCCAGGAGGTGGTGCCACCTATAGCACAGCTTTCCACAACAGTCTCACAGTAATGCACTGGTGGAACCACCAAGCACTGGTGTGGGGAACCTGAGAGAAACCCTGTCTGAAGGAGAGGAGGCCACAAGGGAAGCAGTCTGGCAACTGCACACACAGGGACATCAGGTAGCTTCGGAGGTCAAACAAAAAGAGCTGCAGGAGTGCCCCTGCCCTCCACAGACTCCCTGAAAAATAGCCATTCCAAGAACATACCTGGTAAACCTTAAAGTCCTTCATTAAGCCAATCTTCAGAGGCAATCCCAAGTTCGACTGATTATCCTTTCACTGTTTGACCTCCTTTCAAAAAATCTGTCATTTCAGGGTCTTGCAATTACAGCAATATCAAGCACAGACCCTACACTCCTCCTTTTCCTAACCCCTTCCCCTCTTCTCTTGGAAGCACAGAGGAGTTTTCACAGTGCCTTGCATGTCCTGTCTTCACCGAGGAGGCACCTTCAGCTGCCTGCACCCAGCACTCAAAATTAATGCCAGCTGGACAGGTAACTACAGAGCTGCTTGAGTTCCTACAGCTGAGCTGAGAGGCCTTCCCCATGCTGACCTTCCAGGCTGAGAAGAGACTGTCCTCAGCCTGTGCAGCCTGAGGCAATCCCTAAGCTTTCTTCAAAGCTACCAAGGTTCCTGTGGTGCCACTGAGATGAGCCCTTCCCTCACAGAGCTGAGGAGGACACGCTCACTTCTCTGGTGTAATGGCTCATTCATCCTTGCCACTTCTCTGATGTCGGGGACACAGGCGCTTGCTTGCAGTCCCCCATACCAGTGAGGGCTCTTAAAAAGAGTGAGCATTCTGCAGGTTTTGAGGTCTAAACATCCACAATTACCAGAGCCAGCCTTGCTTTTAGTTCAGCTGATGAAGACACAGTTTGTGGAGAGTTCAAACGCCCAGAGTGCTCCCAGCCTCCAGAGGGTGAGAGGAACCAGAACCACAGAACCACCCCTTCTGCTCAAGCATTGCTCCCTTGCTGCAGGGTGGCACTGACAGACCAGAACCTGAACTGCAAAGCTGCTTTCTTCTCAAGGCATCTACAGAAACCCTAGACTTGCTAAATAGCAAGATTTTACCCACCCTGACCTTTTTTTATGTTTAGCGTGAATAAAATTACAATAACTAATGTCTAAATCCCTCATCCAGACGTCTAGCTCTGCAAATAAGTGAAGAATCACCAGTTTTGTGTCCCACCTTTGCCTGAAAGGCAATCCCTCCTCCCTCTTAAATAACAGCCCAGTTCCAGTGATATTCATGTAAACATCCCATCAAATAAGCTTATGTCTGCTACTATTAGCTTAGGATTTGAATTATTAATGCAAAGCCTTTAGATTTGTAGTAATAGCAGATATTTAGTAAAATAAGTAACATGCCTGCCCAGACAAAAGTTATGAGTGTTATTTAGCTGTGTTACAAATACAAGTTATAAGTTGCTATTCAGTAAGTAAATTAATTTTTTACATTATATGTGAGTACTTCCCCCAGGCACATCTTTTGTGGGCTCCCATTTCAAGAGTTGTATTTCATGTTTATTGCTAGTTTTAGAGCAAAAGTTTGGGCTGGTACATTTTATATGAGAGAAGGCATTACCCTTTGTAGACTGAGGGGGACTGTGAAGTGAAAGGTACCAACTGAAAAAGCCTATGTAGCTACTGCTGTCAAGTTTGAAGGATTATTTTTGGTTTGGACAAGTAACATGCATGACAGTAACACACCTTGCCAGAATTTAAAAGAATTCATCCTGCCCCTATCTAAAGTTATGCTAGTTAGGGAGACGTTCAGTAAGCTATCACTATTTTGTATCTTCTGCAATTGGTAGCCCTTAGTGCAAAACTATCGTCACACATTTCATTCACGAGTGTAATAAAAGGAAAATATAGTTTAAAAAAAAAATCACCTGAAAACCAGTGATTGAGTAGAACAAACTTAATTTAGTTAACCCCTAGAGAGATTTTAGGTTATTGAATTCTGCTCACTGACTGTTGATTCACCAAGAAGATGAAAAACTGAATGGGCTCCACCCTTAGTTGTGTAAACATTTCTGAATGTAGTTAGTATTCAGGAGCTCACAAAAAAGAAAGATATCTTGTATATATTTTAAAAAAACAATTCCACTCTCTGAGTCTCTTAACCTTCCAAATTAAGTGAAATTTTCAAACTCAGAAAGCATATTCTCCTTAAAGAAAAAACAATATAAAAGTAAATGGTTTGCAAGTATAACTAGTGTAATTTTTTTTTTTCTTAATGGCCAATGTTAGCTGCAGAGAAAGAAAAAAACAAAACAGGCTTTGGACACAGCCCAAATTAAGTTTATAAGTGAGTAAATTTGCCTTCCTTTAATTTCCATCAGATGTGCACCACCTTCATGATTAAAAGTACTGTTGTAACAGACAAAGAGAATGTGAAATATGGTCAACAAAGAAGCACACTGAAGTCCTACAGCTTCCCTCCATCTCCCATCCTGATACTATTCATGCACACAGTAGATACAGCAGTGAACCCTTGGTACAGGTCTTCGTCGAGTACATAGCAATCTATATCCCTCATTTCTTCTACGAAGTAATCAAGACAAACAGTTACTCAGTAATATAGTAAAAAAAAAAACACTTAAGAGAAACCAGAGAAGAAATAAAAAGTTATTTGTGCCAAAATTCAGCTGAACTTCATCCCCTCCTTTCTGCTAATTTGAGAAAAATTGTATGGTATCCATCAGAGGGATGTTTTCCAACAAGCATTTGTGGTAGAAGCAGGGAGAGACTGCAAGCTGATCTGATCCAGTCCAAAATTCTGAGTGCTGACAGCTCTTCAGCCTGGTTGCAGGAAAGGCTGACAGCATTTGCAGCTAACAGCAATCGACAGAACAACAGAATAATTGGTCTGGCTAGATTCCACCTTCTTTTATTTCCCCAGACCCTGATAATAGGGGTGGAGGGGGAAAGCGAGGGAGGATCAGCCCAACACAAAGCTAGGCCAATGGGGTCCTTCTTCATGATGAAGGTCGTGGAGCAATATTCAAATCCACATTCCAAATAGGGAAAAAAAAAAAAAAAAATAATAAAAAAAATCTTCATATAGAGCCCACTTTTGGAACCCCAGTGTTATGTTTTTAGCTTTTCCTCTTCCCTTCTGAAAACCCATCTTTGGGCATTGCCCACTAGCATCCTGTGTCCCAGTTTCATCCACTATAATTGTGATCTATGTTGACAAGGTTTCTTTCCTTAAGGAGGTGTTGTGAAGAATACAGTCACAAGACAGGCTGCTACTTCAGCACAGGGAAGCTAGGGATATGTTGCAAACAAAACAAGAAATCCTCCTCAGGGCATGACTGGGAAAGAAAGCATCATATAGGAAATAGGAGAAGACCACCAGTGAAACATGAGGCCTGAAGTTCAATATAAATCGTTGCTTCATTCACTATTAACTGCCTCTGCTGCTTGGTCATTTAGGCAGAGGTCCTGTCCCCTTCATGTAAAGAATAGTAAGCTTTCCTCATATACATGTATGACTCTACACTAAACGTATACAATAATAGTTTCTTTCACAGGAAGAAAATAGTGTAATGGTGTTTGAAAAATATCAAGCTGCTACAAGCATTTAACTTGAGATTTCTGTGGAAAAACTTCTTTTTAAGGATTTTCTCTTGTACTCCAAACACCCAAAACTTGCATAAGGCAACAGAAATTTTTGGACATGCAGATAGCCATGGAGAAATGTTTTTAAAAGTAAAAAAAAAAAAAAATGTTAAAAGAAAGCAAAGTATCTTGCTCCAAAAAGTACACATTTTTTCTTGATGAAAATGGGAGTGGTCTGAGAATGGACAGAATCCTCCCTCTGATCAACAGAGCAAAGATAAAACACCAGAAATATTTACAATTCCTAGCAAGTTCCTTCTACATCTGCTTTAGCCTATTTTGGCTGCAGCATTTATATACTCTAATTATTTTGTGCATTAAACACCACAAATATCCCTGTTGATTTGTGATCTATTCGTGGGTCTTAACATACAGCTTTATTTCATTTGGTTGAGAGGACATTCTGCAAGCAGGACTTGTACACCAATGCATTTAATGGACAATCATTATTATGTATGGACAAAGCAGTGAAACTAAACAGCTTTTTGCTATGCCATAGTTCAGTTTTATATCTGTGAACCTAAATGTACCTCTGCAGAAGAGAGGAAGAACATTTATTTATAATCCACTTGGAAAGCAAGTGAACAGTGTTTGAGCTTCATGTGGAAGGAACTGTGCAGTCCCTTTGTAACACATAAAATAACTTTGCAAGCAAAAAAACCTAGCAGTTTCTTCAGAGACAACAGATTTTTCTCAAAGACAATACACAAGATGAATAAAAGTATTTTCACTATCTGTTTATAAGTAGGTCTCCTCTCCAAATTAGCTTAACTGGTATAAGGACCACATTAAGTATTTCTTCCTTTTGTGCATGCCTGTGGGGTTCCATTGACAGAGCTGCCACCTGCACAAGGTAAGTCTGTTTGACTGGCATGCACATAATACATTTTTGTTTGGCACACCAGAAAGAGAAGAAGAACTAGTACTGAAGAGTGAGGTATACCATAAAAAGACAATCATGCAAGTTACATCCACCTACCTGTACTAGTGCGATATGTGCCTGTGTGTGCTGGTTGCAGAGGGTCCCCCTGACTCTGGCTGAGACTCCTCATAGGGGGCTTCTGATAAACTCTGTCTTCGTAAATAGGATCTATATGGTGTTCTGGAGACTGCAGTGCCCTTAATTCGGAGCCAAGGTGGCTGTGCTGGCTGCTGTAAGATGCCCGAGACCCAGCTGCAAATAGATTTGTAAGAAATGTTTGAGAGAGAGAAAAACAGTGACAAATACAGGATCTACTTTACAAAAGGTTTACATTTTAACTCAAAATTAAAAACAATTAAAAACCACCACCCCCCAAAAAAACCCCAAACCACCTGTTTTCAACATACAAATGAGAACAGTGTGCAAGGGCAGCAACAGCTCCAGTTCTAGTTAATCACTTCAGTTGCATCATCCAGCTGCCTGCATCTACTCCAAAACCTCATTTGTTCCAAGGAAAATAAGTATTTTGGAGAGATACATACCTCTTCTTACAGAGAGAGAGAAGAAATAAATTTTAAGAAAGCCAACCCAAAAATCAAGCTGTGAGATCCAGGAATGCCCTAAATCATAAATGAATCAAGAATGGGGGAGAAGAAGGGAGAAGCCAAGTCAGAGCTAAGTTCACATGTTATCCCCATATTAAGATCTACAAATGAAATAAGTTAAAATTGATGAATAGATGCAGTTATAAGAAGGCTGATCTTCTTGCTGCTTCACTAAAGATTAAGATCCCGGATAAAGGCGATGTTCTATTAGTTTAGTTTGTGCTGTTCAGACAAAAGGTATAGCCATGCCCACTGAAAATCTCTACCACATTCATGGTGTTGATACTTATTTTGTTACATAAGCAAACATAAACACTGAATACTTTTAAAATACTTTTTAAAATTCAAACCAGGCATAAAATCCTGTGTGATAGCAACATAGGACAGAAATGAGAAAGATAAACAAACACAAAATTTCTTCAGATTTAATACAAATTGTATGGAGGAAAGGAATAATTTATCCCATTCCCTACATTCTAATCAGTTTGTGCCATATAGTGGTTTTCCTTCAGAATTTTTCAACATACATTCATATTTTCAGTGGAATACCCTATTTGCATATTTTTCCCTTCAAACATTTTTCAGACTGACTTGCCATTAGCACATGACTGAAAGTAATTCTATTGTTCCCTTTACTAGAAAGACTGCCAAGAATCCTAAAGACACATTTTATCTGTAACTGCTGCAATTATTGAGGAAGTTAATATCACTATTAGAAAATTAAATTCTTCATGGTCTGCATTTTCAAAATGCTCTTTAGCCCCGCATTTATGAGACTGATTCTCAGAGCAGCTGAACGACTCCACCAAAAGTCTGGTATCTTTCAGAGTGGCCCAAAATACAGCTTGCTCTGATTATATCCAAATTTCACTGTGTCTTCAGATGAAAAAAAATGTAGGAAAAATGAGGCCAACATTTCAGAGATTCATCAACAAATCAGATTTGCTATGGAATAAAGAATTACAGTGCCTTCTATAAGTACCATGTTTCTTTTGTCTGTTTAAAAATTAACAGTGCTCTTTGGAGCAATACATTTTTTCTTAATCCTGCTTCCAGTGAACTAAAAGATTTTTCACACTGAATGTAATGGCACTATAAGCCAAATACTAATGTGTTCTGAAATAGTCTTTTGGTAAGGTGAGCTTAATACAACCTACTCTACTCATAGTTCTGAATCTGCAAGTGCTAATATTAGTCTAACACAAAATAGAAGTTTAGTATTAGTTTATTATGCTAATAATTAACAGATTTATTTGCATACTACACATGCAATACAGGCTGTAACACTATGGTATTAAACAATAGACAAACATATAACCATAGAAACTAGTTCTAAACATATTACAGTTCCAGCAAACCAGACAAGAAAGATGCAACGAAGAATAAAATAAAACCAGTGTAATTTGCCCCAGACCAGCTAATCTAGAACACACATCTACATAGTCTCTCCACATTGTGCTGCAAACTTGGAAGACACCGTAAAACTGGTGAGGATAATTGATCAAAACAAAGACCACAAACTCAAAGGATTTATGCCACTAAGAGAAAGAGATGCATGACACCTCTCCTGCCTTTATCTGGGGTTAGCAGCAAACAGCTACATCCTTTACTAGCTGAAGCTGCAAACTGAGCCATATCATCTGCTTCCAAAAACCACTTGCATTAATGCACCCTAAAGTTCACAGAGGTCTGAAAAGCAACAAGGTCAGAATAGTCAACAGCAATCAATATACTACCAGGAAGCAATAAAACACTGGAATACCAAAGCTGCATTCATGGAGGCTCAGTGGCCTCAGGGGTGCCTTCACTGTACCTAATGGCATCACAAACACATGGATCACCCCAAACTGCATTGGTCTAAACCTCAGACAGCCACCAACCTTTCCCCCCACTAATAACACTGCCTGCTCCAGGTTGCTTGAAACCAAAGCAGTAATGTGCATCAAGGCCATGTGCAACTCCTTGATATCATGCTCTGAAATGTACATTCCCCCTCCTTGGTCAACACATCTGTAACAGCAATGTTATTTTTCCCTTGGGGAAGCATAAGGCATCAAAGCCCATTCAAAGACAGTAGTATAAGGTTCAAAGACCAGTCATTATTAAGTTTACAGTTCTGAAAGACATTAATTACACATGATTTATTTAGTATCAGAGAAGACAAAGAACTCTTAAGATCATAGTTCTGAAGGAGATGAGGTTTTTTCCTTCCTTGTAGAGTGAAAAGATCAAAAAACAGCAAAACCCAAAACCACAGAGAAGGGCTAAATCATTGCTTAGGGGCTGAAAAAACTACTTGACAATTAATTCCTTAAATAGCCAAGTCTTCAGTTTGACAAGTTACTGAGAAATTATTTGATTGCAATGCCAGAGATACACCACAGCAGGAACTGTGGAGAAAACCAGAAGGCTCTAAAATAGCAGTGAGAGGCATCAAAAGTGAAGCAGGCAAATTGGAGAAAGAAAATAAAAACAATAACAGGGTACATTTACTTTTTAGAACAGAAACTGATTAACTTAAGAACAAAGCATAGGGAAGCAAGTCTTCTGTCTCCTGAAGTGTCCAACTTAAAGACTGAAACCTGACAGAAAGCATCTTCTGCATCTTTGTGGAGCTTGTAAAAATAGACTTATGAAGCTCCAGCAGCACCTTGTGAGCCCCCACCCAAGTAACTCTGGTTAGGGCAATGATGATAACCTAGAATTAATCAGGAATTTTACCTAATGAAGCTAACACATTCCTACAACCTTTGCTCTCTTTCCACATTCAAGGGCAACAGAAATTAACAACAAATAACACAGGTCTACACGTAGGATTAAAAAGACAATCTCCACCCTTGCAGTTAAGCCCCCACCCTACTAGCTGTAGGTTTCCAAATTATTCAGATGTGTTCCTCAGTACTACGGGGAAATGGTTGTTTTTAGACAAAGTCTCACTTTCCACGGAAAGATAAATACTGTAAGCAGGAAAGTGTAACGTGAGAGAAATACACAAAATAATCCCCAATCGTTCTTCTGAGCTTGTGCAGGCTTGTCATGGAAATAAATATTACAAACACATTTGAATGACAGTGCTTATTTGACAGTGTAGGTCAATAAAGTAAACCACTATCTTGGCAGCATTTTTCGTTTCAAGAAACTAAAGACATTAAAACTATCCAAATGAATGGATACACAGTATTTGCATAAGCCTTAATAAAGCCAGTTTTTATTTGCAGCCTTTGAGAAAACCTTTAAAAGCAGTCACCCTGCCTTGCTGCAGCCCTAAGAAGGAGCCCTGCAAAATCATAGAATCACAGAATGATTAGGGTTGGAAGGTACCTCAAAGATCACCAAGATCCAGCTCCCGTGCATGGGCAGGGACACCTCCCACTAGACCACGTTCCTCTCCAAACATCTCTAATAACAAAAGTATATGGCACTGTCCTCCTCTTGAGGATTTAAGAGCTCACTGGAAACGTGAATTACACAAGTGATCTTCTCAACATGAAATAAAAACACCCAGATCTCACCAGAAAAAACATACAGCCCTCATTCAGATACTCCTATCACAAAATGCATTAATCAGGAGTCCTGTTAAGCAGTTGCCTTACATCTATGATACAGAAACATCACTCAGGAGATTCGACCTGAGCATGAAGTTCAATGACCATTATATTACCACTTACAAGTAGTGTGTTTACACAATTTAACTCAACTGGGTTGCATCCCACACATTTCAACATTCAGTACATAGCTGGCTGCTTGAGGCCTCAACTATCAAACTGGCTCTGAGCAAACTATGACACACATCACTCAGGAGATTTCAGTTTCTAACAAAGAAGACTGGCCACCCACAACTTGCTATACAGACTTTTAATTTCAAATATAATGACAACATTACTCATGTAACTTGCACTGAGTTTTTCTTAGATTACAAGTTAAAACAAAAACAAAACCGACAAAATGAAAAAAACCCCACAAAACAACAAAATACAACCCTACATGCTGATAAAATTGTAATAAGCCTATCAGTAAGATAAGAGACAGAAGGCAAAGAAACTAAAAGAAAATCACAGCAGTTTTGTAGCTTTGGTATGTTACTTGTCTTTCAGAGGATTGAAATAACTTTGATTTACATGGTACAGAGGTAGAAAACCTTTTCAAAATTAGTTTCTCTTAGATGCTTACCCTAGAATACTACTATTTTTTATATATATATATATATATATATAAATAAAGCTTATAAAAATTAGATACTAAGAATATGCCAGCCAGCACTGTGTTATGAAAAGCCCAGTACCAAAGAGAAGAAAACATACCTAATCCAAATACTAAAAGCAAATACAAATTGTCAAGACATGACAGATGGTTAAATTAACCAGTAAGACATGACAGACCATATGGCAGCACCAGCTAATGCACACCTTGGTACGTCAGCTTGTGCCCATAGCATTCACCAGAACCAAAACACACTCTGGATTAAATTCCTTTTAATTTGGTATATCTGTTGCTTAAAAAAAGGTTTCTCATCTGTTTAGATTAAATTAGACACACAAATTCTAAACATATTGAGTCTGAAGTTTTTCTTTCTCTAAACACTGAAATTAAAGATGAACTAAGAAGTTCAGAATTAAACTCATGTATCTTCTTGCATTCTCACTACACTATCCTGTCAGTGACTTGGGACTATTTTTACAGTTAAGGGAGGAAATACTTGTTGTGTTGTTGACTAACAGCACACTATGCCTTTCAACTTCTGTCTAGCTCGGCACATCTGGAAATAACACGAATGTGCCGCTTCAGCACTCCCAGACCACACTACAGGAAACCACCTCAAACTAGTGCTACAACACAGAAGCCCTCAAAACTTAAAGAATATTACTTGCCCTGTCTGTCAGTTTCATAAGAATCTGCTTTTTCTCAGGTTTTCTACTTAGAAGATTAAAGTGCATTATGATGCATTGTCTGGAGTGTTTCTTGTGAACTACCATTGCACCATCACCCCTATCAGCAGTTTCACTGTCAGGATACTGCCACATTCAGCAGTGTGGTTCACACTGTAGAACTTCCCAGACATAATTTGTCCATTAACCAGATTAAGTATCTTAGGAAAGTCTCCTCAAAACAGATTGGCTTTGGCTGCTTAAGAGACACCACAACACCAGCCTCTGACCTAGGGTTAGCATTTTTCACATCAGTGCTAAAAATAAAGGTAGGGGGGGAAAAAAAAATGACACCTTTCAAAGTGCAATAAACAAGCCCCCAAATAATAATAAAAATAAATTACAATCATTTGATAAAGCTTACAATGTCTTATAAGAAGTATCTAAATAATTTTCACCCTATTTAAACTAGTTTTTAATCAAATACTGAAATCAATTACATTCCTAAGTGTATCTAGAAGATAAATGAAGTTAAAAATATTTTCTTGTCTATGTTTACATTTTAGACATGCAACTTGACTTTTCTGCTAAGTATTGTATCAGTTATTTTAATTCTGCAAAACTAGGAAAAAGCAGAAAGCCCCACACACCATAAATTTGATTCCTTGCAAGCATTTTGTTTTTTCTGCTACTGTTCTCATTCTGTTGAAAAGCATTCACCTGCTTAAAACATTTTATAAAAAATAAATTGCTAGTGGAAGAAAAGAGCGTGACTGGGAGCAAAGAGATAAGAGGTAAAGATAGCCAGGAAGAAACAACAGATTAAATGTGACAGACAAGTTCAGAGAGGTAATTCCCATTGCATTTCTTATCTAGAGAGCTGTCACTGAAGAAAATATAAAAAACAAAAACTCCTCCAAACCAACCACTACCACAAAGCAACAACAGCTTACCTTCAGCAAGGCAGAAAATTATAGATAGAAATGTGTATATTTTTTTTAACTGTTAACTGAACAAACACATTGGGTGCCTCCACCACGCTGACCTTAAAACTCTTCCTTCTTCTCAACGCAGCTAATTTTACAAGAATGGGGAAAGAAGTCCTTTACATGAACAGGAACAGATATTACTATCCAGCAATATAAATCACTCTTTCTAACTTTCCTGCTCACTAACCACTTGGACTGAAAGCTGAGTGCCTCAGCAATGGGATGATGTTACCAGGCAACAATGCAAAGCAGCCATGCATAAGCTGTTTGGGTAGCTCACCAAGGCTTCACAACAACTGAAAATAATACCAAGCCTGTGTAGCAGAAAAGAACTTATTTGAAGTTTTGCTAAACATCTTTATCTTAGGAAAGACGTAAGTTTATTATTTCAAACCCTGAACTTGTAAAAACTTGTGTTGCACCATGGGGTGAAGCAAGTGCTGTGGCATTACAATCAATTCGGCAACTAAAGGATGAAAAATACTAACATATTTAGTGAGACATACCTCAAAAGTAAATATCCAATAAAGAACCTCTATGGTATATTTTGCAAAGCCCTACAGTTACTTCTCTGAAAAGGACTGCAAATCAAAAGTAAGAACGGTGTGTCTTCAATTCCCCAAAGCTGTGCCATCCTACCTCCCTGAGACAAGACATACAAAGGCAAAATTCAGGCACCCTACTTCTTCCAGCTAAGAAGAAACATAGATGGAGAGAATTGCTAAAATCCATTGCTACCTCCAAAAAATGAATCAAGTGCTATTGTACTGATGCTTGACAGTGAAAACTTCACTTTCTCATTAAGTTTAACATCATCGGAAAAAATCACAGCATTTTAAAAACCCAGCAACTAGTAACTCTTCATCCAAATTAAGTATCAGTTCAGTCAACCTGAAATGGAGCAAGTTCTTAGTGCAGCACTGCTACAGAGGGAAGGGGAAAGCCTTTCTGCATGGAGTCCTCCCTGCACAGGGAACAGCAAGGACACCTGAAGCTTAAATCCAGCTACAAGTGAAAGTTACAAGATCGGCACAGAAAATTTGTTGATTAAGAAATGAACTTTATGGAACAGTGGGTCCAAAACCCACTTTGTGTAACCCTGTGGGAAGGGTAACACCAGAAAATGAAACTCAGGGGTAATGAAGTGTCATCTAGCCCATCCAACTACAGTATTCCTAAACAGTCTTTTGCTGGGCAACCTGAAGTTTTGATCTAATTGGACTGTCACTCCTGGTATTCACCTTTCCAACAGGTGGCTTTCCTGCTAAAAAGGTAAACACAAACTGATGGCTCCAATGTCTCCTGACCATGAGCTCAACTTTTAGAAAATGGTAAGAATATTGCACATAGTTTTTTTGCAAACCTACCTTCCATTCTCTGATACATGCAGCTGAAATCCAGAACATGACATTTGGGGTTTGCTCACAGAAGTGTTTGCAGTTTATCTTTTGTAATTCCTTTTACAATGAGATTGCATGTTATTATCTGTGGGAACAATATTAACTTTTGGAGATTCTATCTGTGATGCTTTGTACTCAAACTACCATTTCATTGAGTGAATGGAGAAAAGCATCAGATAGCATTTTTCTTTTATGTAAAGTCATCTTTGACAGAGTATTAAACACCTCTTGCCAGTAGCTTTCTTCTCCTCAACAAGAATCTATCTGGTTGCAATCCCAGGTTTTTAAAATTCACCAAGGCCTAAGGTATAAGTCTGTGACACCGCAGGTGGGAAAAGGAGGGGATGGCACGGTCTTACTTTCAATGCCACATTCAAGAAAGAAGAGTTCTTTGGATATTCTGTAACATACTGGTATTACTCATCAAGTCTTCCTTATCCCTTTGAGACTCACTGCATTCAAAACATGAGAATGAAAGCATAGAGCTTTTATTAAATGTATACATAATCACTTGAAATACAATCTAACTAAAGAATTCAGTTATGTCTGCAAAAAAATTCAGACCACCAATTATCCACTTCTACAATTATGGCTTTTTGTTGCAGGGATTATTATACTATTACTCAAGCTAGTTTTAGGTTGTTCACATTATGTATACATTGAGATCTCTGCTAAAATACTTAAAATAATCTCCTATTATTAAATCATTATAATCTAAAGCAATTCTAACAGGCTCTCACTAAATAAAAGAAATTAAGGAAATGCTGAATGTAGTGACAAAAAAAAGGGCTACTGTTAACACTGAGATCATGATAGGCTTAAGGACTTAAGCCAAGTTGATGCTGGAGTAATCATCACAGAGACCATATCCCGTAAAATAATGTTTTCGTTTTTAATTCATTATGCTTACTAATATAGCAGTCACACAATGGTAAACATATAGTATCCAACTTTCAAAAACTCAGAAAATTTCTTAAATAAATCCTTCTATAATAAGCATTAAGCACAAAAAAAAAAAAAAAGGGAAATGGATGGCTATGTATTTTTTTTTCCAGGAACTTATTTAAAGCAAAAAAAAAAGAGACAACAAAAGAAACACAACCAGAACAACAGACCTTGGGATGTGCCATTAATCTCACGAATTTAGGTTATCCCTGAAAGTATGGCAAGGAAAGGACCATAAGCTGGGAGTCCTGTCACTCGAGAAGAGAGTCAATGTTAATAAGAAATGGCCACGACAAATGCTGCAAGAGACAAATGGTGACAGAAGGTCACTGGCAAAAGTAAAGCAGAAATGTGTTTGCAGGAGTTTGCAACAAACCACTGGAATGGTTCACCTTCAAGAAGGGCTTTAATAGTGCTTTCAATTAGAAGGATGAGATGCCTGTTAGTCCAAAGGTGACAAATACTTGAAGGATTCTGAACTGTCCTGCAATTAGGTCTTGATTATCCACAGATGCAAATCGACATCATTTGCATGTCAAATGGATGCCTCACCTGTGAAACCAACACTGCCATCATCACATGGCTGGCTGAAGACTTGCATCACATTTTGCCTGGTTTTACAAAACAGTCTGAAACCTACTGCAGTCTGAAAAAACCATCACAATCTTGGTATACTTCAGAGAAAAAGAAATTCTTGGCCAAAACTGTTAATCCTTGTATTCCCAGATTCACAAGTCAGGACCTTAAGCAGGGCAAGAGATGAATTAGATCACTTTGGAGAAGAATGATCAGTTATGTTCAGCATTAGCTTCAGAATCTTGCCATAAGCAGCTCAAGCTGGAACACAGACAAGAAACTAGATAAGAACTCCAACTTCAGACTAGAAGAAGAGCAACATTTTGATGAATAAGCCTTTAAAACTTCACAGCTTGGTCAGAGACCAGATGAAGTGCAACCATAGCTCAAGAGTCACTCTTACCTTCAACAAAGCTACCTGTTTCAATTCTTCAAGGAAAAACTGAAGAACTTCAGTTACCACAAAGATCCTCCATATAAACCAAACACAGCTGGTTAGTCAAAGCCCTGAAAGCAAAGCCTGCTGTGTGAAAACAAGACATTAATGTGATACCTTTTGTCCTCACACTGTCCTTGGTGAGATGCTACTTTACTAAAAGCTACCTGGAGGAACTTAACTGATCTTTTCTTTGAAAAAAGCCTGTCATATCCTTCATCAAATTACTTATTATTGCCGGGATTCAGCAGTCTTGATGAATCTCCATTTACCAATAGCAGATATGTAAGCTAGCAGACTTTCCACTTTTAAGAAAAGAAGGAAAAGAAACTAAGTCAGGCCTGTGTACAAAAGGCTTCTTAATTTCCTGATCACCCAGGCAAACCAGTTTAGAAGGAAAGAGGGCTGGAAAGAGTCTCTCTTACCTACAGAGGGTCACAGTTCTGGACAGTTCCCCAGATGAAGCGCTAAGAGTACAGAACAATCCAAATTTTCCTTGTTATATGATTAAGCCATGAAATATTTTATTATATTCCTAATGCAGGTGACTGAGAAGTACTGTAGTCAAATAGGCCACCCAGGTCTTTTCCTCTTGTTCTCAGAAATTTCCCCCATTTGTAAGTAGTTATTTAGGTGTGTTAGGAGCTTGGTTCCCATTATATTCTTTCCCTATGATCTGCTAAACTCTTTCTACATAGGATTTATCTTCCTTTTGTCAGAAAAATGCCTCCTAATATTCCCCTATCTAAAAGTTTCCTTGACGTATTTCAGGGCTTGTGCCAAGATAGTAAAATGAAAAAGCATTTTTCAAGTGCCTGAAAGACTTCTCCTTGCGGAACTTTATTAGTAGTATCATTCCTTTCCATTAATTTGATTTTTAAAATTACAAACTGACAATGCTCCTTAGCCCAGGTCCTTGCCCAACTACAATCTTGCAAGAATATCTATCTCCTTGAGCTTAACTAAATATTTCCCAAGTGGCAGTACAGAAAATGCATGCTCAGGGCCTTGACAGTAAATAGAAAGACATGAGATTCAATCTAAGAAAAGGTCAGTAAGCAGGTTATTCCAGTACAATCTAGTTTTGGTGAACTCATGTTGCAAATTATCTCATTAACCATTTATGACCTTTATGTCTTATATTACCCTTTCTTATAGCTTTTATTCCAATGTCCAACAAAGCACTATGATTAGGAGGTCTGCAATTTTCCTTTTATTCACTCCTCCCTTTCTTTAAGGCATATTATCCCCAAACACTATCATCTCATCTCCTTCCACTTTCTCCCTGCTGTTCCCCCTTTGCAAAGAGCTGAACAAGTCCAACTCACTCTCTTCCACAGATCATGCTTCCGGGACTTTGATACAAACCCTTTGAAGAGCTAAGGGCACCTTTTGGTGAGCAAACATAAACACAACTGCATCCCTGCTGCTCAGGGAAGGGATGGGTTGGGGAAAGGACCCCATGGAGAGGTGTCATTTCGCTCTCCAGTTGCCAAAAACTCTCTCCAGTATGAGAGGGTCACACCTCCTTTTCCATAGTTGCTTTCCCCCCATACAACACTCTTTAAAACCAGGGAGAGCTTTAGTCCTATGATTAAAAGGTTTTACTGCCTGAGAGCAGCACATCTGGCTACCTGATAAAAGGGAGGGCTTGCACCTGGGTTGCAGGGGGAGCATAAGGGGCAGCAAGGCAAGGTACAGACATACACTAAGAGATAAATACAGAAAAGCATATGCAAAGCATTGCCTCAGAAAAGTGAGGGTTGTCTGAGATTTAAGACCACTTGTATTCAAACTAATATGGCACTTTTCTATTCTTCACTTAACACACTACAAGTTGCAACTTGATGTACTTATTAAAAATCTATGTCATCCAACTGGCAGCTTCATATGCCATGCCTTATAATTGTAAGATTAGTCATCACTTGGTCCTTCTCATTTCAGCATATTAAATTCTGACTTTTGCTTCTACCCACTTATGATAATATACGGTTCTATGAATTCATTACCATTAGATAAACTCTCCCTCTGCCCTATGTAATACCACTTTTATTAAAAACAGAAAGTATTCTCTGTTCTGGGTCCATAGATCTAGGTGATCTTCAAGTTTGACCCTATGATTAGAGAAAAAACACCTCATTTATCATCCACAATTGCTCACAGAGAAAATGTGGTCCAGTGCAGTTTCTAGCAGCCACCACTGATAGCTACTGTATTTCACCTGCACGAGCAGCCCACCACCCAAGTTCTGGCCTTAAAAAAAATAAAGAGACTTCCTCACCTCCCCAGTTCACATCTTCTGCCTGCCGTAGTTAATCACTTTATTTTGGATCAATATCATCTGCACTATATTAAAACTATTCTGTGCACGAAATAACGAAAAAAGCTATTAAATATCCCAACAGATGAACACTTATACTACTGACAAGCTGTGTACTGACTTTGTAAATCTCAGCTACTCTGCCTACTCCAAACAGTCTGTGTGCCACAGCACCTGGAAAGGATGAAGTTTTCCACCCCAGTAAAAATTAAGGGCAAGTTCTCCCTTCTCTTAGATACCTGAAGGTTGGGGGAACTAAAGATTGAGACTTCAGTGACAAACATTTCCAGGCTATTGGATAAGGCCTTGCAATGGGGTTTCAGACCATGAGGAAGCTACAGCTTCTACATGTGTTGTCTTGGAACAGTGCATTAATAAGACAAACACAGTCATCCCAATTTAGATCATACAGCACAAGCAAATATTTTCACTGATGCCACAAAAGCCCAACTATCAGAAGTTTCAGTTAAAGGGGAACTTCTTGCCCAATACTTTCTCTCCCATACAACAGCATTCCCTTCTGCTCTGAACAAGTGAGTTCAAGGCCAAAGATGTTTGAGAGGACCCAGATTCACACTCTTGGCAACTGAAGTATGTGAGGACATCATTCAGACCTGAGTGCAAAAGGGGTCATGACAGAGACAAGACTCAGTCTCACTAGCATGCCCTCAAGACCCAAAAGGTTGGACATTTAGTCCATAAGGCCTCAGCCTCCTCCTGCAATCTCACACACTAAAAATAATACAAATCAACATAAACAAGACACAGCTATATGAACTAGAGTGCCAACACTGGCTAATGCATTTCCATTGCTCTAAACAAAATTCCACAAAGTCAGGTTCCCAAAACACTGCTCTCAGACTTCATTTTTGTTGGATTTCAGCAGCTAAAAAAAAATTCACAGAAGAATTCCAGCTCCTCAGATTAACCACCTTTCTGCTACAGACACTCACTCTACTTTGATAGCTTTCTGCCAGCTTCAGTTCACTCTTGTGCTTCTTTCAGGTGGTAAATAAGCACAGATTTTTAAACTCTCCTGTGCTGCTTTAGAAATTCCTTCCAGTGGCTTGTATGTTTCCATTTGAATCCTGGATGCAAATCCTGGAATCTAGATACACTGCTGAAGCTCAGGAGCAGAGGCCAGAAACTGCATGCCAGTTTGTGCAGCTGGAAGCCACAACAGAGGTTTCAGTACTGACCAGAAGCATCATCCATCTTACATTCACCTAAAAGCCCAGAAGCAGCCCCTACCACTCAGTTTCCCACAATCATTCCAGTAAAATACTAGCAGCTTCATACCAATTTAACGTATTTTCAGTAATGCTGAAGAATGCTTTACTTTTCCTAAGAGCTTGTTATTTTGCAATATTATTTAATTCCTTATTCCTGTGAAAGACCACTGCCAAGATCAGTCAAATTATTTTCCATAGCAATAACAGAAAGCAAAGGGAAAGGTAATGCTCAGTAGAAGAATAGTACTCAAATTTAAACATACTTCTAGTGTTGGCCCACACTGGAGATCAAAGTTCAAGTATCTTATCTCACAGATATAACCACATTCATGAGGCCTCTGTATTTGGCTCTTGTCAATTATCCCTCACCTATGAGCAAATGATTTTTATATGCTAGATTTGAAAGATGAAGGAACAAAAATTATGAAAATAAGAAGATATCTGAAAGTCATCCATATTATCCCTTTTATTTTTCTACAGAAAACAATTTTTTGTCAAAATTAACAAAGCAATGAAAAAAATAGTCAAAGGATTCTGTAAAAATGCAAGAGATAGTTGAGGGAAACAACTGAGTCTCCTTTTTGCTATGATCAATCATATCTATAGTCCAAGTCTCATGGCTTATTCCAAAACCTAAAAATCCAAAGATTTTCCTTTTTTACCTGTCCAAAGAAGTACAACTTCACTTGACACTTACACCATTTTACTAGCTCAGCTCTGAACCTCAGGTGGCATTTTTAAGGCACAGGGAACTTTTAATTCTGGGGTGATTTAGATCTACTTTGGCTTTAGGTTAACACTCGCTAGTATTTTCCTGATCTGTAATGCCCTTTGCAAAAGCTGAATGGCGATGCATGTGGTCATGTCTTGCCTCCATTTACTAACATTGTTTGAAATTTGGGGTTGATGCAATCTCAAAAAAAAAATTACTTATATACAGGTTAAGCCCCTCAAAGATTCCAATATTAATGTGAGTTAGCATTAAAGATGATTTTATTATGATTTTACTTGGGGGGTATTTCTCTCCTTCCCCCCCCCCCAAGTGGTATGAAAGATTGGGGTGGAAACATATATTGTCACAGGCAGTAATGCAGCCATTGCAGCACAAACCCATAGCACAGTGTGATTTACTCAAGAAATGTAGTACTAAACCAGAAAATTTTTTGTAAAGACAATGAACCTATGATGTATAGATGATCCAGTGTTTCCCATGCAATTGAAAGGAAATCCAAAGCCATGCTAGTGGTGGTGTATATGAATTATTCCATACTATGTCACATTACCTGATCTGTTCTGCGCCTGTATGATTGCACACTGAAATGTTAAAACACGTCCATACCACCAAATAGGAGTCGTGCCATAAATCTCATAGGAAACCAGGGTTTGATATAACATATGCAATGGAAAGCATATGATACATCAAGCTGAAAGAGTAAAGGGATATTCCCACCAAAGAGGGAGAAGAGCAAGATGAGACAGATGAAGGAGCAGAAGGAACTACTTAAAACCCCCATAAACTTAAAACTCTTTGCTCAATGGAGAGTATAAAGCATATTTGATATAATAAACCATGCCATAGTTCCATAAACCAGTGTAATCTTAGTACTAATGCCTCACATGCACACAAACAGTCCTACCACAGAAGGGACAAATTGCTTTTTTTATTTCAGAGAGAAGAATATTCTGTTTGCTAACAGAATGCTGAGCATCAAAGTTTTCAGCAGTGGCACCAGGGCTATCTGAAGGATACTGCTCTTTTTCCAGTGGAACATGTCACCAGTACATGAAGAATAGCTGCATGTCTATCCAATAGTCTTTCCACATAACATTACACAGCGATTCACACCAACACTCATCTCTTAAACCTAGTCTTTCAGTAAAGCTGACTGAGCATGTCGCAGTTTTCAAACATATCTATTTTCCTTTTTAGTTTTTTTGTAACAAAGCAATGCAGAAAACTACCTACCAGTGTCTCTCTAGAATTCCCTAAGCCTGCATGAAGAGGTATGAGAGGCTCTGCAACACCAGGGCTGCTTCTCTGTCACATAATCTGAAGCACAAACTACTTCAACAGTGTCCTTTTGCTGCCTCCTCCCAATTTGCTCCTAAGCAAACTCACTTTCCATTCAGTATTGGCTGCCTGATTCTGCCCAGCAGGAGATGCTTCAGAACACCATAAAGAGTGGGCAACTGTGCAATGACCTGCCTCCTAAAAGGCCTTTTCTGTGTTTCTGCTGCCTGCTGTCCTACAAATTCCTCCTTCCAGAAAACAAAACAAAACAAAACAAGCTCCTTTGGTAAGCTTTGCTCCTGGCAGGACTCTGGAGCTCAGTCCAGGCGTGGTAGCTGCAAGAAGATATTTACAAACTGTGCTTTCTGGATTTAGACTGCTGCTTGAACAGACAGTCAAGCACACATTGGAGCAGCACAGATCAGAAAACTTCTTCCAAAAACTGTAAGTGCAGATCACAGCAAGGAAGAAGCAAGACTAAAAATAAACATGGCAAGTGTACACTCATAAGAGCCATTATGTACACACAGACACACATACATGCACACGCTTGGCAGTGGTAAACAGCTCAAGTCTAACCACACTCCACTCAAACTCGTTTCTGAAGACGTTTCTAAGGTTACTTGGTTAAAACTGAGTCATTGCATGCTGTTGCACGTCTTATTTTAAATTCAGGATGCGGTCTAAAAATTCCCATTTTTATAATTTCAAGTTGTTTCATAATCAAGTTTGTAGGAAATTAATGTAAGTAATGCCATCTATTCAGTAAGTCTTACACAGATTCTGTGCTGGGCCATCTGTGTTTGTATTGTATATTTTCAATTACAATTTTCAAAACCCAAAAAGGATCATATCTTCTCTTTTCAACATCTTACTCTGGTACTGGTTTCATTTGGGTTTTTTAGCATACTGAGACCCAGTATCTTTCATGAGTTAGATAGCTCTAGTATAAATTTCTAATACCATACAAAAAAAATTTTAAAAATGTATTTGCATCCCTGGTAATTACAACAAATAATCATTTTTTTCTTCTCAGAGATAAAAAGATTACTTTGAGTATCATTCCTGTGATGACACATACATACTAATTCAGGTTAATCACAGTAGGCAAACAATCAATGCAATGTGACAACTATTCTCCTTTCCTCCATCTTGGGATGTAGTGAACAAAAAGTAAAAAATCTCATTTATTGAGCATTAACTTTTCAACATACAATTGCTTTCTCTCCTCTCAAAGGGTTAAATTTCCAACACAGTTGATGGAAAACTCCTGTAATAATATAATAAACTGAAGCTAAGCAAAGAAGACAAGTGCCTTACTAGCAACCATAACATCTGATCCTGGCTAACTCTAAAGCATTCGTTAATTTTAAGCCTCAGTGTAGTCCATTGACTTCAGTGAATCCAGTGAAAGTCTAGAAGATTAGTCAGGCACTTAACACTGCTAGCAAATGGGTAGGTCAGGATGCCAGGGAGGCCATGAGGAACATGCTGCTGAATGTTAATGGAAAATAACGGGTGGGAGCTCACAATAGAAAACATTTGCAAAATAAGGGCTCATGTGATAGGGCTCCTTTCAAGGACTACTTGATAGGCATGCCATCAATGTGGGGAAAAAAAAAAAAAAAAAAAGGTATTCACTAACACAGTGTTGCTTCCACTTTGTTGGGTTTTTTAAGTAGCAATATTGTCTCTGCATGTCCATCAACTAGTACTTACTCGAGTTAGAGGATTTTCTATTTGTTGTAAAGTAAGACTGAGATTTTTAGCATAATTAAAAGCAAACCCCTATGAGACACAAGTAATTCATAAGTTCATTGTCTTTATTCTGAATGGCATAATACTTGTAAAAGTTGGTGCTGCTTTACTGATTTTTGCAACTTAATAGCAAGTTCAAATAATCAATCACCATATTCCTCCCTGCCTGCTCCCAAAAGTACACCATCTGTTTTCTAAATGCAAGTATCTATAAAGTTTTCTTTCACTCAAGCCATAAATCTTTGACAAGCAACTCCTCACAGTGGGTCCTAAAAGGAGGCAGGGATGGGAGTACCTATGTTATGCAAGGTAGAGAAGAGGTCTTATCAAAAGCTTTTAAATCAAAGCAATTCAAGAAAACAAGTTCCTGTTTCTTAACTTCTGGTCAAATCAAAGTAGAAAACCCCACCAGGAATGCCTGTACAACCACTACTGGCCAGAAAAGAAAAGGTCGAAATCCATACTGCTACTTGGGTCTAGCATAAGACAAACCGTTTCTGGAGCACTACCACTTCAGGGTCATTATGCTGGGAACTAAGCCCTACAGAAAAAGTTTTGGCTAGCTAGCCTCACAGGTCTAATGCTGCAAAGCTGTAAAAAATACCTTCTTCAAAACCAAAACACTATTTAGTTTTAGCATGGGAAACTGCATTGTACTAGAGAAAATGCTTACTGCACCTGTGAGAAACTTCACTAAGCAAAGCCTTCTATCCTAGAGCAAAGGTAAAGAAAAGTATCACAGAAATCCTGGTAGCTCATAAACACAGGTACAGAAGTTTTTATTTCACTTGTCCTCTGTTCTTCTTGACACTAGCAGGTCCCTCCATGCCTACTGAGGATCAAACAACTCTTAACAGAGGATGAAGTTGCAAAGCTCCCTAAAATACCAATCTACTTTGCAGCTTCACACTACAAAGGCAGTATTTATTACCCATAGACAACTGTGTGTTGGACACTACGGGGAGAAGTTATACTAATACAGCTGCTCAATAAACCACTTTGTAATTTGAAATTTAATATTTAACCACAGGATTGATGTAAGCATCCCGAGATCTCAGTTTTGGCATAATTTAGTGATGCTCTATCTTTACACATTCTTCAGAATGTCACATAGAAAAAAAGTTTTGAAATCCCCACTCTTTGAACACCCCTCAATCAAACAGTTATTACAAAGAGATACAGCAGTACTGTGTTCTGTTATCAGTGAGTTTAAGGTGTATGTTTAGACATCATACACTGGAATGCCAACAACCACTGGGCTGGGGGAGAAGAGACGGGCGAGAGGAGAAAGGGCGATGAGAAGAGGTTTTTAACTCCAGTAAGAAACTTGTGTACCTGCCTGATAAACACAGCCAAACCACTTCATGTATCCTATTTATCTTCAAATCTATTTATGTCACACAAGAGAACATATGAGCATAGCAGCTGTTACTATAGCAATGAAACTGGAAATTTTGAGAACACACAAAAAAAACCCAAAACCACACCACCCCTGAAGGATGCTCAGTTTAGCAGAGAGATGGTTTAGGGAACAGCACACCATATCTCAATTCTAGCTTCTGTCTGAAGCCTGCGGTTGAAGGGACATTCAATCAGCTGGAACAGCCTATTCCCTCAAGAGCACTCGGAGCCAAACAACCCCTACCTATTACTCGGCACAAGGCAGTACAACGGGAGTTCTCGCTAAGTAACCCCAAACTTGTCAAATACCCCAGACCTGCCTGTAAACGCGAGGAAGAGCGATTCCCTGCAAAAGGCTCGCTGCTCGGAGCCGAGGCAGAGAAGGGATTCACCATAGTAACACAGTCCCCACCAAAAACCGAGTGAGTGAGAGCAAGGAGCCTGGAGCCCAGCCCCGCCTTCCTTCCCCCCCCGCAGCCCCCCTCCGTTACTCCCCGACACCCGGCACACCTGCCCGGCACCGGCAGGATGGGATGAGAAGTCAGCGACTTTCTTAGAGAAGCAGGCAGACAGCCTGCCTCTCCTCACTTACCGCTGCCAGAATGAAAACCATAATTACCCCAAACCGGTTTTCCGTCGAGCCCCCCACCCCCTCCTCTCCTGGGCCGGCAGCCGGGTCACCCCCCACCCGCCAGGGAGACGCCGCGGTTCGGCAGGACGCTGCCGCCCGGGGGGGCCTGCGGGGCCGCCTTTCCCTCTCCCTCGCCCCCCACCACGCACCCACCCACCTCACCCCATCCCTCCGCGGAGCGCGGCGGTACCGCGCATCCCTCCCCCCCACCCCCGCCCCAAAGCCGCGGACCCCAGGCGCTGCCGGCCGCGGTTTACCTGCGAGGGAGCCGGGTCTCTGCAGGGTGGCGGTGGCGTACAGCTCCTGGGAGTGCTTGCTGTACTGATCGGCAGCGTGAACCAGCCGCTTGGTAGGCGACAGGGTGGCGTAAGTGCCGATGGTGGAGCTTAACTGGTGGATAGGAGAGGAGGAAATGTTAGACTGGACGGTGGGCGGGGAGGTCACTCGGATGGGGGACGGCGACAGTCCCGCCGAGGAGACGACGATGTTGATGGGCGAGCTGGTGCTGTAGGACTTGGCCAGGCGGCTGGGGGACTGCTTCGGGGAGGAGAGGCGCTGCGCGGTGGCGTAGGCGGCGCCCTCGGCGGCGGAGCCGGCCCGCGGCAGCTTGGTGGGGGAGCCGCCGGGCTGGGCGGGCAGCGGGGAGCTCACCCGCTGCGCCGGCAGCGTGGAGCTGGCGTAGTAGAGCGCGGCGGCGTGCTGGGGCTCGGGCAGGTGGAAGGCGCTGCCGTGGCTGGGCGCGAAGGGCTCCCGCGGCTGCGGGGCGGCGGGCGGCGGCGGCGGCTCCGGGCCGCCCGGGTGGGCGCCGCGGCCCCCCGGGCCCTGCTGCGGGAAGGAAAGGCAGAGGCGTCAGCGGGGGGCGGCGGCTGAGGGCGCCCGGCTCCCCCGGGCCGGCTCGGGGAGAGGGGGCTCGCTCGCTGGAGGACTCCACCCCCCGGCGGCACGCAGCCCCCTCTGACCTGAAACCAGGCCGGCGCCCGGCGCCCTGGGGATTACGGGACTCGTTAATCTGCTAAAGCGTTCCCAGCCTTTGAGGGAAAACCGGCTCGGGGGCTGAACGGCGTAAAAACTCCGCGTCGCGGCTGAAGTCGGCACCCGGCTGTGGGGCAGACTGCTCCGGGGGTCTTTTGCCCTGAGACCCCCTCGCGTACCTGCCCTCGGACCGGGCGCAGACTCGCCCCAGGGTAACGTAAATAAATGTCCGCTTCCCATCAGCTCCCCCCGATCCCAAAACTTTTATTCTGCATACATTAGATAAAGGGCGGCTGAAGCCACGGAAAGGGCTTTCATCGGGTAACTTTCCTCATCGAAAAGCTGTCGTTATCCCTACGAACAGAGGCACCGCCCCCCGCTTTGGCTGCTTCTGCTGCCGGCGGCGCGACATGTCGCGATCGGCCCCTCCAGCGGAGGAGCCGCGGCCCCCGCCTCCATCTGGGAAAGCCAGGCCGGTGCCCACCGCGGGCGGATCGGCTTGTACTCATTGAGGTGTCCCAAAGGGGCAGGGGGGGACGGGAGGAGCTGCCGGGGCAGAGCCCTCCCCCGGGCCACGTCCAGCGGGGAATCTCCATCGGGAGGCAGCGCCCCGCCCCGCCTGCCGCATCTGCCGACTGCGGGGCCCGCAGCCGCGGTAAGGGGCAGAGCAAAGTTTGTCTCAAGCCCAGTAACTGGAGGGAGGTGAAAGGGGCAGCGAGCAAAAATCCTCGGGAGATGCTATTAGAAATTTAAGTTATGTGTCTGAGCCGCTTCTGGAACAGCAAAGGATGGAGCTCGCCCGTACGCACAGGCGGCTTCCCCTTTTTCATCGGGAATCTTGAGGCTCAAGAGATCATCTGTGAATCCCGTAAAATTAAAATCCTCTAATAACTGCACCCTGCAGTAATAACTGTACCCTGCAGTGAGCAAGAGCTCAGCATTCTGTTGGAAGTTGCACTCTTGTTTTGGATACTGGTGGGGGTTTTTTTGGGGTTTTTTTTTTTTTTGGTTGGTTGGGGTTTTTTGTTTGGTTTTTTATTGTTTGTTTGTTTTTTGTTATGAAGGGGATTTACTTGAAACCTCAGAGAGTGCTCCGGATCATGGGAGTTCACCCACAGTGCAGTTGGATTCAGTCTGACCAGCGCTTTGCTCAGACACACACACAGACATACATCTCAGCTATAGGTTTCCTTAATGAAAACAAGCTTTTAAAATGCAAATAATTAATTTTGTGACTCAATTCAAAGAGGTGTGGTGAGTGCCAACAGCAGCGCTGTTTCACATTTAAATAGCAGCATGTTTTTTCAGTGGCATCCTACGGAGAAAAAAAAAATAAACAAAAGCACCATGTTCCTGGTATGAATCATAGATGGGTTTGGGTTGGAAGAGACCTTAAAGATCATCCAGTTCCAACCCCCTGCATGGGCAGGGACACCTCCCACCAGACCAGGTTGCTCAAGACCCCATCAAACCTGGCCTTGAACATTTCCAGGGAGGGAGCAGCCACAACTTCCCTGGGCAACTTGAACCAGGGTCTCACCACCCTCACAATAAAGAATTTCTTCCTAACATTTAATCTAAGTTGACCCTTTTTCAATTTGAAACCGTTAGCCCTCATTCTATCAAAACTTGATTTATCTTCATAAGGATACTCAATAAAGGATCTGATCAGAAACTAAGGACAAGATAAAACAACTAATGGGAACAAAGAATATATGAGGTTCCTTCTTTTTTGTTTGGTTTGTTTGGGTTTTTTGGTTTTTTTGTTTTTTTTTTTTTTTGCTTTTGGAGCCCTGTCTCACAAATGCTTTGCATCTGGATGAAGAACATGTATTTTTCTAGGCATGGACAAGAAGCAAGGGTTGGGAGGAACTGCTCCTTGTGGTTTGCTTCAAATTGTTAGTAGCATGGAGGCTTCCAGCACTCAGAGTGTTCAGGCATCTCAAGGGATCACTGCTGGACCCAAACCTCACTGGCTTTGGGAGGCTTCATGCCCCGAAGAGCAATGGCCTGATAGATTAAAAAAACAAACAACAAAAAAAAAAAAACCAAAAAAAAAAAAAAAAAACCAAAAAAACCAACAAAATTTAGGGTATGGTAAGTCCCAGGTGGACAAGAGGTTTACAGATATAAGTAGCCCACAAGCTGTTGTGTTGAGTTGCACTCTTCTGACTGCAGCTGTGAGTTGCAAACACCAAGCATCAAGTACAGGTCTTGAAATTTTTATGAGTGGTCAATGAGTTCAAGCTGCTTATTTGAAAGACTTGTAACAAAAACCAGGAAGGCAAATTCTGGGAACATCAATGAACTTGCAGAAGCTACTTTCATGCTGAGCTACTTACCGTTTCTGCTTTAAACTGGAAAGAAGAGCTAATCTGCAACTGACTGTCCAATGATGTATTTGACAGGAGTACAGTTTTCATTGTCCAGGTTTAAACTGCATGGTAGCTACTTTTATAAAACAAAAACAGGCTGGCAGGGTTTAAGACAACATGGACAGAGCAAGTTTTGCACATGATGAAAGGTAATTTGAAGCACCTATGCTACCAATTGATATTTGTGAATAAATTTTACTTTTTGGACTGTTAAGTGGCATTATAAGGTATTCTGTAATATTCAACATGGTTCCAAAATACAGTCTTCTGTAGTGTTACCAGTGTCTTCTGCAACACACTGGTAACTTATTTTGTCATTATGAAATTGTCAGGATTTGAGGCAAGCACTGTCATCATACAAAATTCTAATCTTCACAGTGTCACATTGACACACACTGCTGTGTCAAGGATTTAGAGTAATTAATTTCAAGTAAACCAATATTATCCTATATTCCTCATAAATCTCCATAAAGCTGAAGGCATTTTGCAAGTACTGATTCAAAAAGAAAAAAAAGAATTAAAAAAAATCCACAATTCTTTTTTATATGGAAGAAGGTGTAGTGGTGGGACACAAAAACCAAATGCTTTATTAAAGACACAGTGTATAGCACTTCCTAAAAAGCTAAGCATTTTGGTCTCTGTGAAGGGGAGAACTTCTGGATGAACAGATTGCAAAGAAAACATTAGCATGCAGTATTTTCTAGGGTGTGACTAATCTCAGACCTGTCTTATATTTACTGTGAGGTTCTTATTTTTTTTCAAAGGGCTAAGTATACAGTCACACTTGTATTTTCAGAGGCAAAATGTGTTTCAGTTTCTCTCTGCCTGTTGCTTAAGACAGCCATGCAGACATGTCATTGTTCATCCTGCAATGTGATATTATGCTTCATACAGAAGAATAAATTCTTCTGTATTTTCTCCTTATTTTTGCATTTATCCATTATTGTTGTCAACTTGATAATGAAACTGTGTTTAAACTAGTACACTGAAAGCAGATTTGCTTCCCAGTTGTTATATCCTCCTGTATCAATGTAGCCCATAGATGGGAAAAAAAGGCAAGGACTTTCTAAGACTCAGAGATTTAATTCTTCTAGTCCCCCAAAGAAAAACAGTCAGATTTCTTTAATTGGATTCAATGTATGGATTATGTCAAAGCCTTTTTAAAAGCATGAAAAAACATGAGACTATTAATAATAATAAAAAAAATATTTCCCATTCAATATTTACTAGAAAGTTCATTCTGTACTGATAGAGGAAAACCAAACCAACAAACAAAAAAACCAAAAAAACCCCACAAAAAACCAACAGATCTTCAGAGCTCTATACAGAAAATGGCTGTGTCCAGTTAGATTATAGTAGACTAGGGAACAGTCTAACTTGTTTCTCTGCCATCATTCAGGCATTTAATGTATTAGATTTCAGATCAGTTTTGTTTTGTTTTAAATTTAAATAAAAATGTCAACTGAAAAAGATTAAATGAAAGACTGCAAAGACTACAATCAAGATCTCTGTTTTATGATGCTGAATTGAAGGTGGCCATTAACTGTATTTGATTATTTATTCTGCTGAAAAAAATAATGGATAAAGAATTACAAAATCCTAGATAGCTAGACAGTCTAAGTAGAACTTTGGGATGAGCTGCTAATTACTGGATGGTCTGGATGAACTTGTATCCACAAGCATTTTTAGTTTAGCATTAAATGCCAGCACTGATTTTCAGCTCGGTTTGCTCTTTGGAACTTTCAGGGATCAAAATGGGTCCTATCTGATGAATTTGAACATAATCATATGCAGCACACTGTTGCCCATGAGAAAACCCATTCTGTTGATTCTAGGGGGGATTTTCCAATTGGATGCTCAAGTTGTGTGAAGACATCCTGCCAGGTCTTTTAAGGGTCCAGCTCTGTTTCACAGTCTAGGTGATGCTCTGTGCTCTTTCAGTGACTGTATGACTTGCAGGTCTATTGAGGTTTTTTTGTTCCTGTCAGCTCAAATAACATTCCATATGGCTTCACTGGAGGTATAACTCTACTCTGGACCAAGGCCTCTACCAACACCCTCCTACAAAGAGCAGAAGAAGGTATGGAAAATGCTTAACATTCTCTAATCTTTGGGATACAGACTTGGGCAGCACCTGTAGGACCTGTAGACTTT
The DNA here is from genome assembly GCF_036169615.1 of Heliangelus exortis. Classification (NCBI taxonomy): domain Eukaryota; kingdom Metazoa; phylum Chordata; class Aves; order Apodiformes; family Trochilidae; genus Heliangelus; species Heliangelus exortis. The sequence goes on along the minus strand of NC_092423.1, from coordinate 78,702,832 downwards.
CTGCAGGACGTCTTTGCTGTCATTTTTAAGTTCCTGACCTAACTAGGAAAATGCTCCTTATGTTCAAATGCACTTAGATGATAATAGATGCCAGATGATACTTCTCGAATGTGGCCTGTTCCATCTGTTTCTTCTGTTTTTATCACAGAGGTCATGGCCATCACAAGGTCATTGCTATACTTTGTGAAATACACCCCAACACTATTAGGAAAAGTTGTCAGCCTACCTGATCTTAATCTCAAAGGTCATGCGTGCAGATGATGAAGGTATGAAGGATGAAGGTATGTAATACTATTGTAATCTTCTACATCCACAAAGAGAATTTTGAGAGATCCTGATAGTGTTTAAGAGATCATAAGTCTCTGGTTTAAGGAAGCAATGAAAGCTGCAATCATTACCTATTGTAGGACCAAACCAGCATTATGCAGGTCAGTTTTTTACTATCATAAACTGCTAGAGAACTGTTCCCTGTGAGTGAAGTAATAAGAATTATGTTTTAAGATTTCATCTTCTTAAATTGACAGAAAAATTCTCATGTTCATAGCAGAATCCAGTTTTAAACACATCATCTGCCACATCCTACCAGAAGTGAAATCTTAATTTTAGATTTTTTTCGGGGTAGATTATCAAGCAGCCTATCACTTTCTGACACAGATGACTGATGGCAAAAAAGACATTACTCCAACTGAAAAAGGCCAGCCAGTATATAGTTTTTGCTTCACAACTGAACACATTCTTGTATGCATTTGCTAACGCTCTAAATAGGGCTAGTTATGTGTGGTGGTCTGATGAATTACTTGTTTATAGGAAAAAACTTGTTTATAGCTAAAAATTAACTGTTAAATTATTTTTCAATTATTTTAAAATTTATTTTCATTACCTTTATTTTCCATCTCTGAAAAGACCACAACATCACCAGAAGCTAAAAATGTCCTCATCCAGAAAGGCAGACTACTTTCCTTTCTTTTCCCTTTCCCTTGCAAACACATGGCTGAGCATGTGGAAACCCACTATTGTAGTACGTTCTGTGCTTTATATTCCTAAAATATCTCCAACATAAACTGGCCATTTTGAAGATACCAGTAAACTCAATCTATAAGTTGCTAACAAACTACTTTGTCTAAATAGAGGATTGACTTTTGATCAACTCATCTGCAAAATCTGCTTCTTGTTGCAGTAAGAACCAATACTGACTCCTCACAAATAACCTTAGTGAATTAATACAGGATGTGGACACCAAGCTTGATAAGCTGATTTCACTGGGGAAACAGACTAAATCCCTGCCAGAGGAGCGGAAGGTTCTAAAAATCCTATTTCAGTAGAATTTAGAAGATAAAAATTTCATGTTCTGAAGTACTCAAAGCAGTGGAAAAACTATGATCTGTAATGAAGTCCTCCAAACTGACAAAAACTGTAGATTGCACTTTGTAGCACTAAACAGGAAGTCCCAAGACTAATTAGTTTATCTTTCTTACGCAATTACATTTTCAGAAATTGTTCTTGCTGTCACAGCTGGCCTTGGGACTATTTACATATTTTTTAAAGCACTTGGGCTATCATTCATACTCAGAGATAGCTATATTCCTTGCACACAAATACCAAAGGAAATTACCACAGTCTAAGCAGTTTTGACTCCTGAGGCTTTTTTTAATTATAATAGGAATAGCAAACAATTCCAAAGATTGGCTTTTTTTTCCTCCTTAATTGTGGGATCAGCAACGGTCATAATCAGAACCTTTTAATTTTAACTTTTGTCTCTTTCTTTTCTTGTTTACCTCCTTGAAAACATCCTTTATATGTTTTTATGGTATTAATTCATATAGCAGTTTTTAGTATTTTCAAAATATTATTTTAATTGACCTGGAGCTGTCAAGCATCCTTTCAGGATGATGTTGTGAAAATTATGTTTTATGAATCCTTTTCATTTAGGAACATCTACCCTCAATCTGGAGGAAGATTGAACAGAAAAAAGAAAACCTGTTTTCTGCCCACTCATGTAAACAAAAAAAAACAAAAAACAAAAAACAAACAAACAAAAAAAAAAAAACAAAAAAACAAAAAAACAAAAAAAAAAAAAAAACAACCCAAAAAAATTTACTTTCTAACTTACGAGTTACCTTCCTGAAGGTAACCAGTTCTCTGTGAAGGAGGTGGTTTGAGCTTTCTAAGCAATGGCTGTTTGGTGTAACTTTAATGAGAGAAATCTAGATCTTTAATTTTTTCCTCTCTCCATAAATTCATCCTTTTCTATCAGTGCATAAAATTTATAATTTATATCAAGACTATCAATACTTCTAACCTCTAGACAATTGTGCACTTTCCTTTCCTGCCTGTAAGATTCTTTATTCTTCCCCTCCTGTGTTTTTATTTCTGTTGCTCTTACAACCTGTTCCTTTTCCATTGTTTTATTTTTTCTATTCTTCTATCCTTGAAGAATGTATCACACCCCCAAGGCATGATGATTTTCACAAAGCAAAACTCCTGATGACATCTGCCCAGGCTACAACAGGATATTATAGCCTCCTTTTTCTTTCTAGTTGGAATCCTGCTCTCCTGCTGGCTCCAATCCCAAAGAACATCAGGGAGGTCTTCTTCCATAAACACAGAAAAACCCTGAGGCCTTACCAATACGCAGCCTCATTTTAAATCCTTTATAGAAGGAAAAAAGTACCTTTCCAATTTGAAATGAAATTAAACTGTGCTTTATTTCATTTCTCAGACTTAGAGGATAGGGAGCCTTCCTAAGCAAATTGAGAGAATAGAATATTGTATGTCTCCTGGTGTCCCGCAAACTGTGCAATGACTATGTAATACTTGAAATCTCTCAGCAATTTAGGGCTTTGAAATTCAAATACTACTGACTCCTACAGAATCCTGAATTATAAAGTATCCCAGTGTCACACTGAGATGGGCTGCTTTGCTGGAGCAGCTAACATCTAAACAGAGAAAATAACCTGAGCTGACCAGTAAAACACAGCCAGACTTTGATAATGTACAGAAGCACATACACTTTTAGGAACTTTTATCTAAACTAAAGCTTAACTTCCCAGTGAGAGGCTTTGATGTCGCAGTGAAAAGCACAGAAGGTGAGTGGGTTACATATCAGATCCAGGAGAGATTCTTTAGGTAGGAAGAGAGATTTAAAAAGTTTTTGGAAGTATCTGAAATAATATTTCAAAATGAAATAGACAGGTATTCAAAATGAAATACTACCAGACAGGTAGCTGTGTGGTAAATTGCTTGGCTTATAACATGAGGCAAGGGGGGAAGGCAAATTTTTTTTTTATACTTGGGATTAGGCCACAGTACCCCGTATGGTATCCCAAGCAGGTTTCAAAACTAGTGTCAGCTTGGCTTTGTTTTTGATTGCTTGCACTTATAGCTTTCAGTAATATCCTGATACCAACGCTGGGAGGTCCTAGACCTTCAGGCTCCTGATCAGTACAGTCACAGAAATTTTCAAACTCAAATGACTAAGTATGTTATCACCAAAATATATATGCAAGTAAGTGATTAAAGCTAGCATGTAAATCTCCTTTTTTAATTAGGATTACTTAATTCTGCAAGTCAAACCACTTCTAATTTGAAAAAGTCTACGTGGTAACTCCACCCCATGGCAGATGCATTGAACAAGAGAGACAGCAAAGGCAGGCAGGCATCCACGTGCTGGTAGGCACCAAATGTCTCTGTTTGGTGGGAGCTCCCTCACAGAGTTCCAGGCACAGGAGCCCCGGGGTGCTGAGGACACACAGACGTACCTGGGTGTAGCTCTGGATGGCAGCTCTGGCCTGGCTGCTGCGGGCCGGGGCCGGGAGCGGGGCAGACGCGGTTTCCCCCAGGGCCAGGGTCTGGTTGCTGTGGTAGCTGGATGAGTACTGGAAGGACCCTTCAGGTTTGGAATTGAGCTGGAGCGAGCTCTGGGAGAGGAGGCTGGGCCCTGTGGGGACAGGATTTGAGAGCAGTCAGAACGTCTGACTGTGTAAGAGCACACCTGTATTATCTGTCAAGAGAGACTTTTCTCACTTTGGCTTTTCAGTAAAAAAAAAAAAATCACATACATTAAACTACTCCTTTGCAACTCATCATTATTATGGTGTTTCAGCTACTGACCAAATTGCGTTCTTTGCAAAAAATGTATAGTTTTGAGCAGTGATGAAATTCTATCCCTCAACAAACCCAACTTTACTATGTGATAAAGCAGTCTCGGTTTTCAGCTCAGAATAGCTGATAAGTTTTCTTTTTTTTACTTTTTTTTTCTGTGGATAACCCTTGTTTATTTCAGTTAATTATATCCAGTCGTTCTGCATGGGAAACGCTATCTTATCTCTCCCTGGGCCTCTAGCACATTAGATCTATTGATTACTGCCACTCTGTCCTGTACACACAGTGATGTAATACTTTAGTGCCTGTAGGGATGGATGGCAGCCTTTAAAATATTAATAGCTCTTCTCATCATGTAGGACTCACCCTGATCTCAGTGAATCTTTGATGACTGTTTTGTCAGCCTGTCTTACCTTCCCCATCACAGCACTGCACAGCAGGAGAGCTAAATGCAGGCAGGGAGATTAAATTGGGGCTGCCAGACTGAAGAGCCTGTCAGGAGCATGAGCAGTTTCCACAGATGATACTTCTGCAAGACTGAAACACATCCTAATATTCATTAAGTTCAGGTAGAAGTGATTTAGTTTATCATGGACACAGAGCAAATTCCCCAATTTTTGCTCTGAGAGCATGTATCAACCAAGGGAAAGCTGAAACCACACTGTCATGTGGTTTACATATGATATCCCCCCACCACTTTTTCATGGTGAAATCATTCTGTCTCCTTACAGAGGAAGCTACATTAAAGAATATCCTCCTGATCCCCCCCTATGCCTTGACTGATATTAGTCTCTTCTAATTTTCAATAAACTTGTTTAATTTTCTATGGTGTCTGGGCCCAGCAACTGAAATCCAAGGAGAGAAAAAAGTTATTCCTTGTCCATTGCACGAGTTATGAAGAAGTCTACCTTCCCCCCAACAGATACTGTCTATAGCATACTCAAGTAGTTCCACAGAGTGATAAATTCATCTTCTGGTTAACACTAAGAAGCTCATGAGAACACTGAAAGAGTCACAAACCTGAAGGGATGTGGAATGATTGCATTAATTTTGCTCCTACAGAACCATGTGAAAAGTATGGCTTTAAGAAAACTCACAAAGGCCAAATTTCAATGGATTTTGCCAGAAATACTTCCCAGCACACTCCTGATACAAAGGGCAAATTTTGTTTTTGCTACAATGATGTACAGCTGCTCCAAAAAAAGATTTCCACTCAGAAAATGTGCAAACAAATCCACCCCCAAATTAACATAGTATTTTTCATCCTTACCTATTTGTCAGAGATGGCAGAACCACTGATATTTTTCAAAACCCAACCTGAACCACTTGTACTAAAAACAAATCATAGTAGTCTGTGTAAAGGGTAGGTGTTCACATTTAAGTGACAACTGGGATTATGACACTATTTTGCATATCAACATAATTTATACTGAAAAGTCAACTGCATTCATCAGGATATTCCAGACAGAGGACAAATTTAAAAATTAAGTCCTGGTCCTTTTATTTTCTTTACAAGTACAGAAAAAAGCAAGGCTCCATGTATACTGTGAGGTTATTAAAAATGTATCACATGCATAGGAGAGCTGAATTTAATCCTGCATGGATGCTTTTAAATCCAACGTTTGATAGCTTTCTGTTCCCTGATTCTGCAAATAGGGTTTACTAAACATTTTCCATTTAATTGATTTTGCTGCTAATTTTTTTCTTTACTGAAATAAATATTTTCACAGATTAATTTTTTTCTAAAGAGCATGAAGGAAAAACAGGCTTAGTTTTAAAATATATACATCTAAAGACTTTTAAAAAATCTTTTGTATTTTGAATTTTCATTGAGATTTTGCTTGTGATCAAGTGACATGGCTTAAATTCAGAAAATACACAAGAGTATAACTTCCCCAGGAGAGGCAAAAGTTGCAGCAAGAAAGCTATTTTTTGTGCATGAAAGTGTTTGTTCTCATTCTGAAAGTAATTATGCTGTGACATTTCTAAATCCTAAATAATGATTAAACTATCACATGATATGAACTCAGTATGTTTAAATTTTCATTGGATCTGGCTTTCAAGTGTTCCTTTCATTTTAGTATGTCCCACTAGGGGATTTACAGAGACAGGAAGAACCATATACATGGGTTCCCTGCACCACTTGCCTAATCATTTCTATGCACTTTAAGAAACTTACCTAAACTTTAGAAAAAAAAAATTAGTAAAAAGTTTGGAGCACATGGTTTTAAGTTCACTAACTACTGTATAGAAGTATTTATTTTGTACCTTTAGAAGCAGTAATGAACAATTAAAACTTACATATATTTCAATAAAGTGTTTATTACAAATTACAAAGTCATTTGAGAGAGCCAGATATTTAAATTTAAAATAAGCTCACATTTCTCAAGCAATTGTGGAATAGTTCTGGCTGCTCACCTGTGGTCAAGTCAAAACCAAGCACACAACCTACAAGATACAATCAGTGTGATATTGAACAAGTACAAGTTCCTTTTTCAGGGCTTAGGGACAAGCAGTCCCATCTTGTCTGATAGAGAAAAGATGGATCACTTTTCTCATTAAGATTCTTGAGGTTTCAATCTGAAGGTATAAACAAACCTTCTGAAGTGCCCACAGCTCACCCAGAAGAGAAGAAAGTGGTTTGTTTGTGTACTACTATAAGCTGATGGCTTTTGACAACAAACTATTGTTCCTTCTTGGCAAAAATTTAAATTCTGTTGTGTTGGTATAAGAAAGTGTTCATGCAAGAATAATTAATTTGTTTTTGGAACAGTTAAGGCAGCTGGAAATTCTCTATTTTCAGTTAGACACTGGAAATCACTAGTTAACTACTAGAACAATTAAGTCTTACTTGTTCCCTTAATGCAACATAATTAACTACCCATTTTCAATTTAAAATAAGCTTGAAAACAAATACAGCATCACAGGGTTTAGTTTAGCAGATACTGAGGATTTGTAGTAGTGCTTTAAAAATTCATACTACATTTTGTTGCTATTTTTGAGTATGGTGAAGATACAACTGTTGCCCCCTATGTTTTTTCACCACCACATAAAAAATCTGTCATGAAAGAATATTGGCATTGACTTATTCATAGTGAACGGGGCCAATTTTTCACTGATTCAGTTAATGCTGCTTTCCTCCTCTATTATTACTAAAATAGCACAGACCTGAGCACAAATTCAGGAAACTAAGTCAGAGCCACCATACTGCATGAGATGCCACTGTGGACTAACTTGAAAAGATGAAACAGGGATAGTAATTAACTCCTTAATTTGCCTCCAGTTTGGTGGACACATCCTGCAGACAATACTTTCCTGTTCCTCTTTAACTTGTGTGTGCAAGGCTCCCCATCTTCCTCACCTTGACTCCTGTAACCTGATTCAGTAAGGAGCTCAAAGGGAGAGGGTGGGCATCTTGCTTGGGACACAGGAGAAGTCCACTTAAGCTGATGGAGCAAAGAGAAGACCAGGCAAGAAAAGAACAGAAGAGGATGGTGGACATCCCTACAACAGAGAGCCAACCCAAAACAAAACCTCAGAGGACTTTCCTAAGAACCAGGGAAGGGAAAAAGGAGTTTCCTTTGCAGTCTGGAGACCCAGGTGCTGGAGGGCACAGCAGTGAAGAGGAAAGAAGTCACCCATTCAGACAGGGGACAGGTTTCTTGTGAAGCCCTTCTAATTCGTTTATATTACCCACTCCTCCCCCTAGCAGTTATTTTATAGTCTATTCTTGTACTCTGAAAATAGCTTAAGAGATCTGGAGCACCTGAGAGTACCTGGCACACTTACTTAAAACAAAACAGGGAAGAGCAGCAGGTTTACTGCAGAACCTGGTCCTGCCCTGAGTCCCATCAGTAAAATGAACATCACTGAAGCCCCACACTTGCCACCTGCCATACTGCATCCAACAGAATTGGCATAGCCTGGCATTACAGAGAACAGGCTGATTCATGGCACTTAGTATGTTACACATGGCTATGAACATAAACCTGGGGAGTTACAGACTCCATCACAAGTCATAGCAGAAAGAGAGATTCCACAACACCTCTCTGCTCCAGCCAGGGGATATTAAGAGGCTGGCAGAGGCACCAGGCACAGGTTGCAGAACAAACCCCACCCAGGTGCAGCTGGGGCTGTTCCTGTGTCCCTCACCCATGAGGGATAAGGTATTGTACCGGCAGGATTTCTTTGGGGGATGCTGTTTTTCTGTCTGAATAACAATACTATGTGCAGTGCTGCAATAAAATGCAGTGTAGCTATTTAAAAAACAAGCCAAGGAAAGGAGTGGTCTTAAATTATGACATTATAATTAATCCGAAGACATCACAGTAAAAGTTGATTACGGGAAACCAAAGTTACAGAAAGAATCCAGGTAACTGCGATCACCCATGGATGGATCAAAAATGGGAGAACAGTGATTGTGCAAATATTTGTCCTTCTATTTTTAAGAGCAGTGTTTTCTTTGAAAATCAAATCTTTTGCCTTTTCTTTCTGGTCTCTTCACACCACCTCTCTTCCTTCGTCCAACATTCAGAGTCAACAATAACCCCAAACCAACCAATCAAAAAAAAAAGATCACAACCTAACTTTTTTTTTTTTTTTTTTTTTTTTACTTTTAAATTAATTATTCTTCAACTTTATTTGGCTGTTTCAGAACAGCAGAATATAGGATACTTCTCAGTACTTGCATGTACCTGGTCTAACAGAGCTTGCTAAGGCAACAGAAAATGAGTTACCAGTATTGGGCAAATAGAGATAAACTTCTCATTATTCTTCTTCTTATGCAAGAAGTGACAAACATTATAGGCTAGTAAAAAAAAAAAAAAAATTAAAAGAATTTCACTAGTTAATTATTTTACTATATCTCTCTATTTAGGCCATCCTTTAGATTTCCTTTTTTTCAAACCACACGTTGCAGCATACTTACAACAAGATAAATGAAGCTATCTACAGTGTGAAAAAGTGTGTTATACTTTTAGATAATATCCTGTTCTTCAGCATAAAAATTTATATTGACTCGTGCAACTGACTTTAAACCTACATTTCATAAGAACAATTGCACTTAGACTTTGAAGAAAGGTCCAAGATGTCAATTTCTGTGAGCACCAAAAATGCTAATGACTAAGGCTACTATATTCAAATCCATTAGAATAAGCTTGCTAATCTCAGTAGGAAACACATAAGTTTTAAGATATTTTAAGTGTATTAAAGTAGTGTCTGCTCCACCACCACAACTGTCTGCTAGAATTGAACGTACAGTTTAAACCTGATTTTTAACAAATAGGATGCTGGTAAAAGAGTGCACTTGGAAACAAACTCTGAGGGAATCTGGGTGCTCTGCTGCTCACCCTGGTCCACAGAAACAAAACCAAAATGCATCAGCGTAGTAAGTGCTAAATTTTGATTAACTGAATAGTCATTAATATTGATGGGACCTTCTGTGAAGGATTACAGAAAGTCAGAATCAGCACTGACAGGAGTCAAAAAGCCAGGAAACTTGCCTGTTTTCTTCCCTTCCCCTGCAAGGTAGGGCCTTTTCTGGCAGATCTCACCTGCACAGTATCCCATACTGAGCCCTAGAACTTAGGCTCTAAGGAGCTTACCAGTGTCAGAAAATAATCAGTTTTCTAAGGGCTGAGAAGACACACTAAGTGCTGAGAGACTGGCCCAGTATCCTTACACTGATTAGAGATGGGGGGCAAAGAAGCACATCCTATTAAATTTTGGGTTTTGTAATGTTACTACATCACGAATAAGGACTTAAAGATAAACACATGATGTAAAGGCTGATAAGAATTATGTACAGTTAGTATTTGTGATACATATTTCTACCTAAAAGTTAAGGTATTAAGAATCTGTGGATTAACTCCATTACAAATTAAGATAACTTTATATTTTTTCTGTCTTAAATTGTAGAGTCACAAAACTAACTAGCCAGATGAATATGGGGTTCTTGTAAAGGAAGAACTCACAAGAAAAAAACAAAGAAATTGTTCCCTGTGAGGTCACAAATGACAGCCTATCCCTAGCACCCACCAGTCAAATATCTGAAAAATTACTTGTTTCCTAATCTTTAGACTGCAGCATCTCATGGAACACATCACAAACTGTAGTCTCACAGTGTGTAAGTATTGAAGATAATACTATAGCAACAGTATGGTCAGTCTGCAAAAGAAAAATCCCAAATGGCTGAATTACGAAATGGGACTAATATTTTACATTGGAGAGCAGAATAGTCAATATCTATCTAACATTATCTGCTAGTTGTTCAATCAGCAAATAATAACCATGTAAGGACAGGCTGCATACAATACTATATCTTTACAAGGTAAGGGTAGGATTAATTCAGTATTCTAAATGTATGCAACAATTACTTCTGAATTGGCTAAAATAATCACACTACAAACTATAGAAATATAGATCTGGCCATCCCCCCATGTGACAACAAAACATAGCATGCAAGTGAGGGATTTTCTTTCTCTCTCCTTAAGATTTGAAGTCAGTTGGGTTCCTGGGGCACATTTCCTTCTCCAAGTAAGTAGTCAAGGGGAGTGCTACTATTGTGTTACACATTTCCATTTGGTCAGTCATCTATTGTTCTCCCAGTTTTAACTGACAAGGGAAATAGACCAAAACATGCTGGAACTAACATTTAATTAGCTCCCATACCAATTATAAACAACACTTCACTCACCTTCGATCAGCTGACAGAAGTGGTAATGATAAATTATAGAGTAAGTGTAAATAAAGTGGTTTTAATTAGTGTAATTAATCACTTCACACATTCTTCAACTTGCTTTGCTCATTTGGGTAACAGTTGAACGAAGCACTAGCAAAACTCCTTTTATGTCCTTTAAACATTCATTTACAGAGTTAATAGGTTGAGGTGCCTTACATGCTAGCAAGAGGAATCATCTAACTCCTAGTATATGCCTAATTAAGGATTTTAAGTACCAAAAGTCATCACTAACTGTTTCTTCTGCCTCTTAGGTGATTTAATTTAAGTGTGGAATATTGATTCATCCCCTAGAACCTCTTTTTTTTGTTTGTTCATTCAAGAGTGTGTACTTACGGTAAGTAGATGCTAACCACTCGTAGTTGTATTTGTTGCCCAGTTCTGCAGAGCAACAGGTGATTAAAAAAGATGCAATAAAAGATTGGGTCACTCAATTTCCAGGTTCTCAGCTGTATTTGGGACACTGGGGAAACCCTACAAATACACTGAAATAACACTAGTAGACTTTTGATTCAAGCTCTTGATGGTAACCTGCAAGGGTCTTTCCACAGCATTTGGCAGTAGGGAAGAGGGGATGATAGTTTAAGACAACATGGGCAGACCTGCTCCTAGGGATTCTAAATACTTTGGCATCTTACTAGCATATCCTGTTTTCAACTCCTGCTCCAAAAATCAAGCTGTGTATCCAGCTGGGACCAGGAGTAAATTTTCCTTCCAAATAGGAAGGGTGAGGAACTTGTCTTTGTTTTAAACACCTCCATTCCAGTATGACTTATTTTGGGGGTAATCGGAAACATTATTTGAAGAAACTTGATACAATTTAGAATGGTTTTGAAAAGCAGAGGAACTGAGTGAGTGGAGGGAAGCCCTGAAACTACCTCATGGGGTGGCAAGTACTCCATTGGAGAGGGGGAGCAAATGCATATATAAAATGAAGAAATAAATGATAATACTTTATATGCTAAATCACAAAAATCTCCCTTTTTATGAAAAAAACCCACATCTCTAGTTCAGAGGCAACAAGTCTTAAACAAGTACACTGAAAATAAACCTTTTTTACAAAAAAAATGAAAGTAATTTATATGAACTACCATACTCTACCAGCATTAAGAGGAATATGTTCTATCTACAAATAGAGAAAAGGGCTTTAGAGTTGCTATAGAACCTATTCTTAGGTACTGGAAAATACGATTTGATGTAATGTATTCAAAATGTAGACTAAGTTCATTTTCATCCAAGAATTCTATAAATCATATATATGGAGACATGATGCAAAAACTAGGCTGGTACCATTATATAAGGGAGCAATATGAGGATATCCCTTCTAACTCTTCTGACCTAATTAGTATTGGAATGAAAGATGAAGAACACTTTTTTTTCAAGAGTAAATGAACTGAGAATAGAAAATAGTTTCATTGTGTGCTCATTATCTTATGGTTTTTACACGACAGGAAATTTCTGCTGTTATTGCAAGAGGGAAATGGAGGTATTGGCTAGGATTTTAAGTAATAGGTTCTCCAGGAGATAGCAAAGCACCCCAAATGTTCACAAAAAGCAGTAGGAAAGTGAAGGACCTTAAGGTCACAGAAAAACATAAGCCCTGCATCCTACCTTGGGAATAAATGGTTCTTTTTTATTATGGAAAGATTTGGGTTTGTTTGGGTATTTTTGATGTCCGTATGGAAACCCCAGAGTCAGGGCAAAGGGAATAGAACTGATGTCTAATTCAGAGAGGACACCTGATACTGTCAGGTTTCCAGCTAGTGTATAACACTAACAAAGTGCCTCCAAATAAAAAGCCTGTCTGAATGATTAAACTAGGACTGCAGAGAGTTGAATGTGATCTCCCCTTAGTGCTTAGTAGAATCATGTTTCAAAATTTTGGCATTCACCAAATATTGCCAGGTGGTTAAAATTTGCTAACTGAGCACCTATGAGGAACAGGAAGAAAGCCAGAGAGAAACAAATTGTCCTTTAATAGCTGAGCTTAGTAAGAAAATATTTAATAGGAAAGAATTTCTTTAGGGATAGGTAATTTTATGGCAAAAAATAGTATGACATGTATTTTAGAGAGAACAGAAATTCCAATGGGCTTACACAAATGTCTTGTAAAAGTGAGGAAACTTGAAAACATGAAATATTAGCAGACTCATGGTACCAGGTAACATAAAATAGCCTAAGCAATTCTGACTCTATAGGGTAACTTCAGTGTTATTTACTCAGATGGTGTATGTTTTGCTTTCAGTACTATACTACATATAGCATTAATCCAGATGCTTGTGTGAAATGTAACACAGCCAGATCTTCTTTCCTAAGCAATACTTGGTAATGTTTGACAGTAGGAAAAAAATCTGGAGTTCCATTACTAATGAGAGAACTTACGAATATACTAGTGTACAAGACATAAAGGTATGCACTAAGCAAGTATAGGATTATACATATTTAACCTCAACACAGAAGTTGCCCATGTCTTAAAAGCTATCCTAAATTTAGATTAAAAACAAGGACAATCTACTACTGTAAATTTTAAAATTACCCCAAGATTAAACAACTTATTTCATAGACGACTAATTGTATTTTATGAAATCACTTGCTAAACTCTGCAAGTAGCAAAATCAGACAGTCTCTGAAAGAGATACTTTATCACTGGCAAGTGTTTTAAGGAACAACAGAAATAACACAGGAATAAGATGGGCAGCAAGGATAATAACTAAATTATCAACTTCTGCGCTAAAGAGGTCACAAAGAAAAAGAAAAAAATCCTTTATCCTTCTCTCTAGGGATATCTAAGTATGATTATGGAGCTCTTTTGGCAGTAAAATTTCTGCTGGCACTTTCTTGGCAGAACCCTCTGCCAAAAAAATCCTATCAGTGGCCTAAAGTACACACAATCTGAATTACACAGAGAATATAAGTAATCTTCACAAATGGCATGATTTGCTGCTGCTGCTGTCACTTCTGTGAAACTCTGCAGGCAGTAGGCAACAGTAGAGTGGCAAAAGTCAAACAATAGTTCACTGTAAGAGAAACTGGCTATCTATTAAAAGATTGGACTGTGGAACCACAGGAGCCTGGTTCCTGAACGGGGCTCCTGGATGGGATTAGATACATGTCACAAGAAGAAGAAACTTGAATGCAGGAGGACTGAACACAACAACAGACAGCAAGCTCCAACTCAGAAGGAGCTGTAGTGTTACCATTTGGGAAACATTGAATTTTGGCATTAATGTTATTTTTTAATTTGTGTTTTCATTATCAGTCTCCCATTTTGCAAACAATAACTACATTTAAAACTGTGTTCTTTGTTTACAGAAAAATAGCCAAGTAAAGAAGGAACATATTTTGCATTATTAAATCCTAATTTTTTTGAAATATTTTACACCTTTGAAGACCAACTGTGAATGTCAAGTATTCCTAGTCGCTCTCTGTGCCTAGTGTAGCCTAAAGCTGCTATTAATAGTATTAAACTAACGTGTTCTCTTTTTATTTCTAGAAAATAAAATAAGATGACTACAGATATTACACAAACACGACTCACAGGAATGCATTATGAGAGATCAAAAAATTTGTCAAATCTCTTCTGATAGGTCTAAATTAGTCTGTTGAAAAACAGTAAGAATAATTTAAATAAAAAGCCTATAAGCTTCTGACTATAAAGGATATAAAACTACTCACAGATATACAGATCTAATGCAAAAGGCACCAGTAGATCTGTTGAACTGTTATTTTGCTTAACTGTTATTTTGCTTAACCAGTAGCACAAAACACGTTTCGTCTTCTACAAAGCTGCATTAGCTGCATTCCCTTTTCCCCTGACCTTTGAGAGGCTTAAGACTTGAATATTTTCTGTCCACAAATGAAAATGGCTGTTTGGTCTCTGAGGCAGCTAGTTCAGAATGTGTTCAGCATTGCCTCAGAAGTCAATTAAGCAGTTAAGTCAAAAAGGTCAAAATTTTATTACTCTCTTTTTCATCTGCCAAAAAATCCTCCGCCATAAAACAGAAAGTATACCCTTTTGCCTCTGCTTTCTCTTTCTGTGTCCACAAATGTGCACAACGCTCTTCTCTCCTGTTGTACTCAGAAAATGTATTTCTCCATTCACAAGGCCAGAATGGAAAAAACAGAGCCAACTCCTTACTCTTTGTTAGCACAGAAGTCACAGAAGTCCTACGTTATCGAGAGCTACGTTAACTGCATGCTGCACAAAAAAAAGCCCTGAAACTCATACCTGCCAAGATTTTCTGTTCCATATAAATCATTTTACACAAGCTAACAGGCCAAGTACCTCTTTTTCAAGGCTGCATCTACACACTGCTTGTGCTCATGAGCTGGCACCGCCGGATCCCAGAAGGATGTGGCTCCTGGCACTTCTGAGGGTGCTGAGCGCGCGGGTGCTGGCATGCCACTAAGGCATGAGTAGGGCGAGTGCTTCATCAGTCAGTCTGTCACCAGGATGTGGGTGCACTTGTTTCCTGGCCTGTACTACAGACACAATATTTACTGATGTTCTTCTGCGTTGTAGGTTCGGATGCCAAAAGTCTTTCTTTGTTCTGCTCCTCCAGATGCAACCATAAGTCACTGTCATTTTCTAATGAGTTTCAGTAACTGCTTCCTGCGGTGGATGTGGGAACACCTGGTTGCCTGTGCAGGGTTTGTGTTTGCCACAGGCTAAGCATTACAATCTGATCACGACCTCCTTTCCATCTTTGATGTTGTTACTAATTGTTCCTGCTTTCCTCTCACTGTTCCATTTTCTCCCCCTCCGTATACATTTTACCCGCTGTTATTGCTCCTGTGTTAATTTGACGTTCACCTTTTGTTCTACAGTAATGAAGCTATATTGTGAGGGGTTGTTTTCCTTAGGATTATAAGTCAGTTGCACAGCATAAAATGACACCAGGTACCAAAGTCAGATTCCTATCAGGAAAAGCAAGCCCAGATAGAAGTAATAATAGGAAGTAATTTTGTGAGATGAGTATGCAATTCATATATAAAAGCATATTTCACCAGGCAGACATAACCAGAGATAAGAGATGTGCTGCAGATGACACCACACTGAAGCAAAAAATTGGCCTACAGGCTGCTGTAGGAGGGTGCTCTTAACCCCTGCGCCAGCCCTGAGGAACCAGGAAAAGCAGAAGCTGCTTCCCTGAATGGAGATTGTTCCTTCAGCCTTCACCAGGTCTCCTGCTTGTAAACAACAAGACAGGCAGCAAACCAGAGCAGACTGAGATGAGCTGGACCCAAGACAGAGTCCCTAACACTCCACTGTCAGAAACCCATGGTGGACCATGACTGGTGAAGGAATCCCAAAGGAGAGAGCCCATATTGTGGCTCCACTCCTAAGTTTGACTCTGCAGTGGTCTCCTCCTGCCTGCATAATGGAAGAGACCAAACAGGAAAACTACACTCAGGCTCTTAAAGTGAGAAGACCAACATGAATTTAATAGAATGCAATTTATCATCAAAGAAGATGTGCCTGTTTCACCTGGCCCTTACCATCCCGATAGCTGTTCTCAGAGCTTAGGTGATGGAGTACTGAATGATAGCATTCGAGCTACATCTTTTCATCTGGTGCTTTTCTCAATACCTTTGAACTCTGCCCCTGACAGAGGATAAAAACAATTCCACGCTCAGGATGCTCAGCACTGATGGAGAATTTCCTGAGGCAGCCCTGGCTGTAAACACTGATGCTGATGGGTAAGAGATGGCTCTCAGGTCAGCGCAAAAGCCTGCTTCATAATATCATATCTTAATGTCTTAGGGTTTAGCAATGAATCTACAGAAACTTTATGTAGTCAGCTACTCTGTAAAGATATTATGGGCCCACTGAGGACTGCCCCTGGAAGCAGGTCTTGGTGTTTGCTACCAGCCAGTGGCTGTTACAGTGTTAAATGAGTTATTTCAGGTTCACACTTAAGATAACTAGGTCCAGAAAGGGAAGGTGGATAAAGGAAACATCCACATTTCGCAGAAATCTAAGTATTCGACAAATACTTCAAAAGCCTAAAGTTGTCCCACAGTTGAGACAATTTCTGTACAACTTTATTTGTGAGAGCTTACAAAAAATAACTGTGAGACAGTATGAAAAGTGTTCACAATATCGAAGATTTACCCCATTACAAAATGGGCAAAGATGACTTTGAAACCCTAAAATTTTGAAGCTAAGACATTGAAAAGGCTTGTATTAGAAAAGATAGAAGGAATAAGGAGAGGCATTCAAAACTGTTTCCAATTAATATATTACAATAGTGGCAGAAGTTTCATCAATAAATCAAAACTTCTTTAGACCTCATCCTCAGAGAGATTTACCTGGAGCTAAGATCTGTTGAGTCAAGCACCTGCTGGGTTTGCATTAATGCAGCAGATGGCAAGGTAGTGTGACCCATGTTATGGGACTTCTGCCACTTCTGTTCCAAAGACTCCAATCCTAAAGTGAAAGAGCACCACACACTCCTAGCTGCTTTTCAGGTCTGAAACATACTCAAAGAGCACTTAATTTTATTAGTGTGTCTGTTTACCAGGAGAACCCACGAGAACACCTCTTTTATGTGCACAAAGAGTGACTCAGCTGGATTGCTCTGGCTCTCAGAGAAGATAATGAAATGGAAATAACTTCATCTATCAACAAATTGTGAGGTCCACTGATGCCAGACTTCATCTCATTGAGCTTGTCAGCCATCTGACAGGTGGCAATTTCACAAAGCAAGAGCTATAGGATCAAAAAATAACCCCACACATCCTCTTACACATTAATTGTGTAAACAGTGTCTTTGTTTCAATCCATTTTCAACATCTATGAATAAAGAAGCTGACAAAAGAGGACTATCATATAGGTTGAACAAGGAATGCTCCTTCAAACTGGGACAACTGCTTTCATACAGAGTAAGGTGAATTTCTGGTTTTCAAAAAAATTCTAAGCCAAAACTGAACTAGGAAAATAAAGTAAGAACTTAGCCCATCTTTGTTGGCCTCAGAATTAGGCAAGTTTGTTAAGTGAAAACCACAGCTGTTTAATACAACAGCTCTATATAATTCCATGTGCTATAATCTGTTCATGCAATACAAATTCTTCAGAGAAAAAAAAAAAAACTTGAGATCTAAATGGATGGTACTACTACCCATTTGTACTTAATTTTAGGCAAATAGTTTCAAATTACTATAAGAGTCTTCAGTGGTGAGACATGCCTTTTTTTCCTCAGAAGGACTGAGAAGTCTCTGCCTGCATTCATGTCAACCAGTAGCCTCAGTGTCTGAAATGGCATTATCCAAGAAGACAGTGTTATTTAATCTACATTGTATTTATTCCCTTATCAATGTGCTGCATTCTGTAATTAACCCTGAGCACCAGGAAAACAGGGTCACAGATGTAAATAAATATATATTCAGGAAATTTGGGAAGAAAAATTGTCTGGAGTATTGGCAGTGACGGGTGGGGAAAACTGCAACTCCAGTATGAACCACTTAATTTTAAACTGAAATTTAAAGTGTAGCATTTTAAAAAGAGCAGACAAATGCAAGACTGATCCAAGAGGTTTTCTGAGCCATGTCAACAAGAACTCTGTGGCTGCAGTCTGTAGTAATTACATAGTGAGCAAAGAAGCACAATTGTCA
This sequence comes from Heliangelus exortis, assembly GCF_036169615.1. Lineage (NCBI taxonomy): Eukaryota > Metazoa > Chordata > Aves > Apodiformes > Trochilidae > Heliangelus > Heliangelus exortis. The sequence continues at coordinate 78,684,381 of NC_092423.1, read as the reverse complement.
CATGAAGTGATTAAACAGTGAAACAGCTACATTTCGGATAGGAACATAAACAGCAAAAGCCCCATAAATCTGACCCATAATCCTTTTAAAACCAGTCTTATGCTCAATTTGTGGAGACTAAAGCAAAGGAAACAGCATGAAAGATTTAAGTATAGATACCTTAAATTAAAAGTGCCAATGGATTTGCTCAGTAATCTCAGCAGTCTGTCTTCCATTTTGCTAAAGCCATGACAGAGGGAGTAACCACTGCCTATCTTCACCTTTGAAGCCTTTAAGGATTCAGTGTTGTCCATAAGGGTTCAATGAGCTTCAGCTAATTATTTCCAAAATGGTTTTGATGCTAGTATCATTGCAGTCCTCTTCTGTGGCATGATAATGACCCACAGGGATACAGGTAAAGAACTAGTAGGTGGGAAACAAACATGAACAGAAAAAGGTAGTTTGGTCCTTAACCAGAATTTGATCCAGAATCACAGGATGCTAGGGGTTGGAAGGGACCTTGAAAGATCATCAAGTCCAACTCTCCTGCCAGAGCAGGATCACCTAAGGCAGGTCACACAGGAACACATCCAGGTGCGTTTTCAGTGAAGGAGACTCCAAAACCTCACTGGGCAGCCTGTTCCAGTGCTCTGTCACCCTCACAGTGAAAAAGCTTTTCCTTTTGTTTATGTGGAACATCCTATGCTTCACCTTGCACATGTTACCCCTTGTCCTATCATTGGACATCACTGAGAAATAAGAACCTTGCTCCATCCTCCTATCACTCGCTCTTTACATATTTGTAAACATTAATGAGCTCATCCCTCAGTCTCCTCTTGTCCAAGCTGAAGAGCCCCAGCTCCCTCAGCCTTTCCTCATAAGGAAGATGTTTCACTCCCTTCATCATCTTTATGGCTCTGTCCTGGACTCTTTCAAGCAGTTCCTGGTCCTTCTTGAACTGAGGGGCTCAATGATAATTCAAAAAGCCTCCAGTTTCTCTCAGTCATAAAGAATGTACATCTGGGGACCTCAGGCAGTTCATCAGGACCCTCCCCACTTCTCTGCAGGCTTGCCAAGCCTTAATGAGAAACCTCCTCAGCAATCATTCTTCTTCACCCAGAGAGTTGTATATCTATTTACTCCCCTTTCTACCCTGAAGCTTTCTTCCTTTTCAGTTCTTCTTACATGTAAAGGGAGGGAGGGGAGAGGAGGGAGAACAACAAAAGAAGAAAAAAAGGAAAGAAAAAGAAAAAAGGGGGAAAAAAGAGATGTAAGTAAAATAACTGAATCTGAAGTAGTTGAGTGATTTTGAGAGGTGCTGCAGTGATGGGAAGAGAAAACAAAATGTCATTTGTTTCTTTCATTCCTCATTTTACCAAGCATTCTCATCTTAAATACTACTTTTTGTCTCTACAGTGCATACTTAGCCCTTAAAAAATGTTTTGTTGCATCTCTTTCCCAACTAAATGACCCAGCCCCACCCTGAAAATACCTTTCCTGAGTTACAGTCACCATTCAGTATTCCTGTCTGTTTGGTCTGTCTGAAATACTTCTGGTATTATCTCTGCCCTGAACTGAATTCAATCCCTTGCCTGTTTTCTTCCCAGGTGATTTCTGATCCTACACTTATTGTGAATTTCTGTCTCTCTCCTGCAGCTTGTCTCCAGTGTCTTATATGTGATTATTTTGTCTATTACTTGCCTGGTCTTTCCCCTGAACCTATTTAATGTGGCAGTGATTTATCTTCATTTGTGCAAAAGCAGTATTTTTTGTTTTTTCCTGTTAGAAAACGATAATGGTGGAGAGAAAAAATAGTTTCAGACAGGAGCAGCCAGCTCTGCAGTCACTACCAGGATGCCACACTGGGTGTTACAGTGATGTACAGCAGGGAGGAGGCCAGATCAAGCACCCTCGCAGTAATGCTTAAGTCCCTAGGACACATCATAGGTAATAGCTGTACCTGCCCACCTTCAGGGATTAAGAGTACATGTGGACTAGCATCATTCTGCTGGTGGCATCTCCACAAACAGTTAGGACAGGCTGACCTCCCCTCTGCCTCCACAAAAACTATGTTAGATAATGTTTGATATAAACTGGAGTGACCCAGTGGTGGTAGATCAACAGCTATGTAAAGACAGAAATCACTGCAGTACAGGGAACTGGACCACAGAGATGGTCCAGCTTCAAGTCTTACATCACCTGCAGCTTCTTAGAATCTTAGAATGGCTGGGGATGGAAGGGATCTTAAAGATCATCTCGTTTCAACCCCCCTGCCATGGGCAGGGACACCTCCCACCAGACCAGGTTGCTCAAGGCCCCATCCAGCCTGGCCTTGAACACTTCCAGGGAGGGGGCAGCCACAACTTCCTTAGGCAACCTGTGCCCAAGGTGTTTCGCAAACCTCAAATTAAAAGATTTCTTCCTAATGTCTAACCTAAATCTCCCCTCTTCAAGTTCTAAACCCCTTGTCCTCTCACTATACACACATGTAAAAAACACTACCCCAGATTTCTTGTAGGTCCCCTTCAGATATTGGAAGGGCACCTCAGAGCCTCCTTTTCTCCAGGGTGAACAACCCTACCTTTTTTAGCCTGTCTTCATTTTCTTGAGTGATTCTGAAAGTTTCCTTGCATTTTGTTTTCTCACTTGTAACTGCAAACACATGTTTTTAGGAAACCAATTTATAGGGAGTTGAGGCAGATGAAAGAGATGAGCAACTGCTCAGGAGTTCCCCTCAGATGTATGTTACATTTTCCCAGGATCAGTGCAAGAAAACTTGTATGATAACATGCAGCAGTCTTTGTCTGATAATAATAACTTTCAAAACAGTGCTTGCATTTCCCCAAATGAATAGAAGCTTTATACATATATCATTCTTTTATTTGCTGATTCACACTCAGTAGAGATAATTAGCGAGCATCTCTATTAGCAACACAGAACCCCTCCTGTGTAAGCCCCTTTCATGTGACTTGTCCCATTAGCCTTTGTTTGTGGCTTTTATTTGCTACTAAAGGAATAGCAAATGTGAAGTGATGTTTGAGATTTAGAGTATTATTGCAGCTGCCTGCTATGTGATGACTTTTTAAAACTAGTTCTGAGAAAATCAGTGTGCATGAAACCAAATAATAAAGATTGTGACTACAGACACACTAATCCTTGACAAAGGCAGAGCTACTGACAGATTAACTTGTTAGACTAGACACACACAGTTCAGAAAAAGAAGATGTGGTCACATCCCTGGGCAGACTTTCATACAATGATTTAAAAAAATCTGCCTCAACTAGACTAAAACTGCCATGGCAGGTTGGAAATGCTGTCCTCAAAGTCAGCCTTGTTACTTAAAAAACAGCTATGCAGTCAGTAAATATACCTAAAATTGTAAAGTTAAGAGTTCACAAATAAAGAAATGCCAGGCTAAGTTGTCTTAGTCTGACATCATCACTTTTCTCCTCTTTCTCTGTCTTACAGCCATTTGGTTTTTGTTGTTGCCTCCTTTTTTACTGTTTGACCTCAGGCCTTCATTGAAAAATGTGCAATATGAAGAACAAAAAAATAACACACTGATGGATTATTCTATGACACTCAACGTTTTCTTCAAATACATCACAAATAAAAAAAATTAGAATACCTGTGAAGTGGAACATTTATAGGGATCTCATTTCCTATTAGGATATTGAAGGAATTAAGACAGAAAAGTGTCTGTGAATACAAACCCTCTGTGCGAGACACTCCAGAGTGAGTTTTAACTTCCTTTTTTATCACATATATTTGAGACTCTGTTTCCACAGAATCGAGTCACAGCTGTTTGTTCTCAGCATACCTGAGAACTAACCCGGGACACCTAAACCCAAGTATCAGTAGAAGAAAACGTGGATGATTTCATAACTAGAACATCAGAACTTCAGGACTTAAAAGAAAGGATACTATTAATTTTTAAGAGCAAAACTTAACTGTCAAATATGAGATTTTTGTTCTCATTTAGTAGATTGTGTTTTACTCATTGCTTAGAGAAGTCAGAAGTGCTACAGATGAAATCCCTCTTCAGTTCACTGTGCAATCTGGGCCTTAGCTTTGGGGTAAATGAGGCATGGACAGAAAATGTACCAAACAGGGCATGATAACAATTGTTTTATAATGCAGTCATGAGAAATTCAAATTATATGGTACAAACAGCCTTGACTTTGGTACTTTTGACTTTGCAAACACAGTAATGTTTTAACTACCTACTGTGTTTGTGGTATTTTATTCTAAATGGAAAAAGATCCCCCAAAACAAAAAGGAAATGAAGTATAGATAGGACATCCTAAATGCATTTATGACTGACTATCAGAACTGCAACTGTCAGCTTTGACATGTATCTAATTCTTAATTAAAGCCATAAATTGCAAATAGCAACCTAGTTTCATTACAAGGTGGGCCTGGAACAGAGGCCTGTGGGGCACTGTGACAAAAGGCTTCACAAATTATTTCCTGACAATGAAGATGAAGCTTGCAGCTCTGTGGGGAAGCCTCCTCCCTTGTTAGCACATGCATCTGCCTGTTCTCTCCAAACCTGTGTTTCTTAGTGACAGATACTCTCTTGTCCATAACTCAATCACTATTTCCTTTCTTGAATGTCATTCTCACCACCTCATTGGTGCCTCTGTATCCACCTAACTCTTTACAGCACAAACAAACCATCCAGCCAAGCAAACATAGCTTTCAACTTTCTCACTGGACCTCCTGTTATTCCCCTCCTGTCCCCCCCGAAGTCCATATCTATTGCTCCTCTTCTCCATCACTGTTCCTCATTTGCCCCGTGGTCCTATTTTCCTTCCCATCTATCTACATCCCTATTTATGTCTAATCTTTTTGTAATACTCCACAGAAATCTGCTATAGTACTGGTTTTCTTCACATACCCAGACTTCTCTCCATCTATTGTCTTCAACTTTCCCTAACAGCTTTTTCTTAGCTTTCCTCTCTTCTGCCAATATCCATCCAAGCTAGACCCTCCCTGCTCCCAATCTCTATTGCCATCTCCCCAGTTTAATTTTTCTATTGAATCACAATTTGAAGGCAACCTTTATCATGCTAGTAACTTTATCTTGTTCTCCTCACCTCAAAGTGAAGAAAATGCAAAGTGCAAATTATAAGGGCTTACATTGTTTCATCATGTTCAGAACAAGCAACATTTTAACAGATTTTAATCACACAGTTTTTATTCTGATCAAGTAACATTTGACAATAGCGTTAGTGACATTGTTGGCCCAGAAAACTTGTGCACATGAAAAGTGGAAAATTATCTACTGACCAAGGATTGCCAGCCATGAATTTTACTGCAGTCTGGTTTTAAAATAATGAAAAATGTGGCAAATAGAAATTCTTCATTCAGTTTGCAATGCATGCCTCTCATCACCTGACAACCCCATTTCAGGTGATGACTTGTCTTTGCTAGAGATGCTTTGCAGAAAATGTCTGTCACATTCCATTAGCCCTTTCAGAATAAGGGGAGATCTTCCCCTTTGGTTTTGAGAAAGCTGATTTTGGCCAGAGACCTTGAAAGACATGGCTCAGTCAGAGGGTACTGAGCAATGGGGGATTGAAAAAGACAAAAATGGGTCAACTGAACAGAGGGAAGGAGATGTTGAGATATGCTAGAGAAAATTGAAAAGCCAAGATACTGTCAGAAGCTCCAGTAGGAGTGAAGTGAAAGTGGGTATACGTTGTGGCAGATGGGAACAGCGTCTCAGATTGGAGACTGAGGAAAACGGAAGAAAAATAGGGAATTAACCTTCTTTTTCAACATCTAGTGCCACATCTGATAACAGACCTGTTAATCTATGGGAAAACTTTGTCTTGGTGTATGTGACTCATGAGCACAACTGTTTGTAGACATTTGCTCTACCAACACACTGAGTGCCATGTCCCTCATTCAGTTTTACAGTTGTTTAGCCTTGGTTCACCTCCCCAAAGGCTTCTTGGTCCTAGCCAAGAACCTACCCAATCACCATTCAGTTCTGCAGACAGAAAGGCTGCTACATGAGCAGTGAGTAAATCTTGGGAAAAGATTTCAGCTTTCTTCCCAGAGCTGCCATTTACTCTGCATCATCTTTAAAAAGTTCACCAAGCTATTTCTGTCTGTGTATCCATTTGAAAATTTCAGTCTTAAGGAATAACAGCTACTTGGCCAAATTGTCATAAAGAGACAACAAAATTACTCAGAGCCCCACATTATGCTCCATTTTACTATCTCTGCATACTGAAAAGGTCCCTGTGACATGACCTTACATTATAGCACAGCCACACTGCAATTACAAAATATTTTCTTTACAATACATTCCACACATTTGGGGTTTTGCCCACAAAGTAGCAGTGAGATTCTCTCCTTTATAAACAAAACAAAAAATTGCAAAGGCAGAGGGGCAGTGTGGCAGCTTGCAACTACTCTGTCTTCTGCCAATGTAAGAAAATAATAAAAACACTTTAAGATATGCATTTGGATTTAAAGCAGGAAATGTTACAAGTATGTCTTGGCTCTAGAAAGCACATTTCTAGCAACTTACTTTCACTGGCTGAATAGTCCTGTGGATCAAGTATCCCTGATTCCTGCAGTGATCTAATACAGGAGTCCACCAGCTCCAGACCAGTGGTGAGTTCATCTTCTATATCCTTCTGACCATCTGTAATAAAACCATCAACATAAGCACTTCTTAGAAAAAAAAAAAAAAAAAGAAAAAAGCAGTTACAAGACAAAAGGTAAAACCCAGTTACATATGACTAAGCATTCACAGCTGATAAAGCATTGGATAACACAGAGGCTGATGGCCATTTTGAAGATGATGTCATCCTTTGAAAGTGTGGCTTTGGATTAATAAAAGTAAAATGAGAAAGTTCAGGTCTAATCTCAAAAAGGTACTAAATACATGTTTAACAATGCCACTCCCCCCCAGCCATTTTAGTTTCGGTGTTCTTTTTATTAGCCCTATCAAATGTTGCCAAATTTTGCCAGTTTTTTAAGCAGAGTTTTCTCTGCTTAAATACCACACAATACCAATGAAAAAAAAATTGCATAAATAAATGTTGTTTCCCTCTCTATATTCTTTAAGAAATATAAAAATTCTGGGAGACAATATATGTTATGCATATATGTAGATAAGTACATTACCTTGTGTTTGCCAGTGAAACTGCTCTTCTGTTGAACTGTAAAGAAAAAAAAAGTTTTAATTTTTAATGGAATAATTTAGCAGTGTGCCATCAATATTCAAATCTAATTCTATTCTGAAGGAACTGACTCTAGAATAAAGGAAATTACTTAATAATAACATATTTAAAATATATCAAGTATTATTTTACTTATTTTTAAATGAGTGACTTGCACAACATTCATTCAGCAGGGGAGAAGCATCTTAGCATTTAAATTAAATAACTTAAAACATACATATAGAAACTGCCCATTTAGTCTTGATATATGAATTACAGTATTTCAAAGAAGAAAAATTTTGCATCTCTTTTGAATCCTTCTATTTGTCTGATTTTCCATTTTAATAGAGAAGGTTATAAATTGATTTCTCAAGTGAACAGTTACATGTGATTTCATGAGCATGGTTCCTGGTTCTGCTGATCATTATGTGCATTTTTGTATTATTTAGATATGCAGCTAAGTTAATTCAATTGGCCTTCACAAGAGAGTAAATTTAGATATGTTTGTGCCTCTGCGTACAAGAATTTAAGCAAGGTCTTAATTTTAAAATAATGAGCATGAACACTAGAGGATGGGTTAGGTAGGCTTTTTCCATAAAATGAACAATATATTCAAATGAATGATAAAATGAATGCTATATTCAATTAGGCAATGAGTACACTTTTCTCCAAGGCATAATCTGTTTATGCATCAACACAGGTCTTTCTCACATGCCAAGAATATAGAAAGGATTGAAGTTGCTCAGTAATAATAATTATTTTGATAACAGTGAACTGGTTATCATAGTCAAGATTAAAACATTCTTCTGTACATTTTTACAAGATATCTGATATCTATAGGTGAAAACAAAATTATCTGTCGTATCCATCAGTTTAAAAAAAAATTATTTTAACTTTTCAAGCTATAAATTTCTTTCTTCCTGATGCTGAGAATATATGCTGGTTTTAATGAGTAAATGGATTTTAATGGATTTAAACCACTTTCCCTTTTCCCAACAGATGCTGGATCACTATATATGTGAGTATAGCTCGTAGAATCTACATTCTGAACAAGAATAATGTAAATGAAATTAAATGTTGCTTTTTGGAAGTCTCTTTACAGGGAAAGAACTTGGGTTTAATTATTTATCCGATTAGACAGTGTTAAAATGAACAGGATAACTGTCTAATTTACATGTAAAGAGTTCTAAAAGGACAACTTTTCATTTCTAGCTGGCATAAAAAGTGTTAACCCGACAAACTCAAGTCTATACATTATCATCAATTTCCAAATATCTGCCATCTGCAATTTATACTGACTCATTGTAGTGAGATGCATAGATATGAAGCTAACCCTTCGATGAGACACTCAACTAAAATGCTTGCACTGAAGCTAATAATATTGAAGATAAAAATAGCCAGAGTCCTCAGCAAATAATAATGGCGATGTGCTAAATTGGTAGAAATTACTCTAATTTAAAATACCTTTTCAAATTAAGTCCTAGTGGGTGGTGAGTAGGGACAGTGGATCCTTTTGAAATACTACTTTTTCCAATCTGAAATTCCTTTTGCCTGGTCTCCAGATTCACTAAACAACTGCAGCTTTGGCTGACACACTGGCACTTGGGAGCCATCTTCCTTTCTTGCATTAGCATCATCCATAATATGCAATATATTACTTTCCACTATACAGACCCTCTTCCAGAACTCAGATTGTGCCAGATGCCACCTCAAAAGACAGAAAAAAACTATGTATCTCAGGTGGCATTATTGCTGGCAGAATTAATGACTCAATGTTGCTGGTAAAAACCCCACTGATGTAAAACTGTTCTACCTCATACAAATCCGTGAGAAAAGACAATCAAGTCTGTGCATAAAGAGTGAATTATCATTTCTAGGAATTCCAGATTAGCCCTTTTGAAGCAGTGAATTTGTTTAAAATGTAGAAGTTCATTTTTGGTGGAGTACAGGGAGTACTAAATCAATCAGTGGCTGGTCAGTAGTGAACCTTATGATCACTAGTCTGACTTCCACAGAAACATTTTAGTGGATGCACCTTAAGAAATCTTAGATGGGAATGTCCAAAAAAAGGACTGCAATTAATTTTGACTATATTTTGGCTATTGAAGTTTTAGTCAGGTTTCTCACAAATACTCTAATGGTCTTTAATAAATACTATGACTTTATAATGAAGGTGACAGATTCACCATCAAAATTTTCATCCTAATACTACCTTTATATTCAAGACATGGAATATGGAACAAGCTGCATAGGGAAGTGGTTGAGCCACCATCCCTGGAGGTATTTAAAAGCCATTTAGATATAGCACTTAGAGACATGGTTTAGCAGTGGACTTGGCAGTGTTAGGCTAACAGTTGGACTTGATCTTAAAGGTCCAAAATGATTCTATGATTCTATATTAAAGGTGTGTTTGCTCCTACAAGGAGCAGACAAACACATAAAAGTGTTTCCCCAGAAAAATCTTATTAGCATTTGACATAGTTCAAATTTAGATGCCCTATTTTTTTTTTTTTTTTTTTTTTTTTTCCCCCCTGTCTTAACCCTTTTTTTTAAAATAAGCTTTTCCTGGTTTTGGCTAAAAAAAGATTCCAGACTGAAGCAGTAAGATGTGTCTGCTCAGGGAGTGTGCCAAATCTGCTTGAGTGAATAAAAATGGGGGTTTTTTTGTGCCCTTCTTTTCGAGATTCATAAGAGATCAGTACAACTGACTGTGTACTTGCACCAAACACATGAAAAGACAAAACCAAGAAATGAACAGAAGCATTCCCCATTATTAATTTTCCAACATGATCAGGAAAACAAAACTCTCTGCTTTATAGTTTTACTAAAGAGAACATTTTCAGTTTACTATCAACCACTTCTCTACATATTCCTATGCCTGATTATAGAAGTTTGCCAACTCTACCAACTTCAGCTGAGGAAGGTGAGCAATGAAATACTTTGGGGGGGAGGACGATTCTGAACTATAGATACCTGCACCAAACAGAGTTTGAGAAGGGAGGAGGGAGATTTTAACCAGAATTACATCAATATAGTATTGAAAACAGTAGCATAAAATATAATGAGCTGAGAAGCCAGGCAGGTATAATTATTATTTCCTTAACCCAATGCACAAGAATAATTATGATTTATTTGCTCTATTCTTCTTTCATGTATACTACGGATAAAGAATATAGATCTTACAGAAGATGCTCATTCTACCTAATTCTATAAAGATTACCATATCACCATTCAACTACAAAAAAATTTGATTCTTCTGTACTTTGATGGCCTTTGGAAAACAGGACTTATTGAAGTGAAATCCTAGGGAAGCAGAATAACTTAAGAATGAGAAGGTAATACTAAAACCCAAACAAAACTCCAACCAGCCAAATAAAAGAATACTGTCCTTTATTGAGTTCTGGGTGTTCACCTTGAAGCTAATGAATACATCTCCTGTAAGGATGGACTACACTGTGCCTAAAAGTTTAATAACCACCTATGCAAGGAAATATTCCAGGAAAAGTTCTTTTACCTCCCTAGGCAAGAATGAGCAAAATAAATATCCACAGAGTATTCATCTTGATTCCAGCTGCACTCACATGTTCCCATTTCTGCACACATGTAATAAAAGCACTGAAGTACTGAGAAACCTTTTATGTGTGACCTTGCATGCTAGGAGGATGAAAGGCAAATGAGCACAGCACGCTGCAGGGAGCTCATTTTGGGGAACATCACATGAGCAGAGCACTCAAGGAGCTCTATCTCTCTCTCCACAGTGTGGAAACATCAGAAGCACAATGCATTGCAAAAATGCCAAATTTCTGAGGTCAACAAAGGATGGCTGGATATTACAAGCAGTCTATGTACATCCAGTTTAGACTCTTTCAGGCAGGGGTAGAAAAATCCCAGCCTGAGCTACAGTATGTCTATAAACAAGCAACAAATCAGGACTTTGGGAGCCTTCATTACTTTTTCCTGCCTCTCAGTAGAACTAAACAAGAAGGAATGTCCTCTTTTCAATAGAAACCCAGTGTGAGAAGAGGTTATTGTGGAGACAACTGGACTGTCCCACAATGGCCAGCACCAGCAGAATAAGGTGAACTATGTATGTATGACCATCAACCACCTCTTCCCACAGTTTACAGGGGTCAAAGGACATGTGGATCATGTGGCTCAAAGTGTACAAATTGTACAAATTCCCAAGAATTTGCTTTCAAAGCTGTTGCCAGGGAGTGGCAAGGGCACCTTGGACCCTCCTGAACTCCTAGCATTAGGAGTGTGGCCATGGATGTGGCAGCAGGGTCGACAGTGGGGCAAAGGAAACTTAGATCAAATCCCCACCCCAAAGCACACTTTTTGCACAGTAACTGGTCACAGTAGTACATACACCCTTCTTCCAGAACACTATTTATTATGCAGCCCACCAAAATTGATTTTTCTTATCCTATGCACCAGTATCTATCAGTGCAGATGCCCATCAGGCTGTATCATTTGGTTATTTAAGTCTTATGCCCTATTGCTCTTTGGAAGAACACCACAGCAAATAAATTCAGTTCTTGCAGGGGAGGGGTGTAAGGTATTCTTTCAGTCACTCTTTTCTGGCACATCTTTTATCATGAAGCCCTGGAACTGGCTGCTGGGGCAAATCCACACTCTTGCAGTCCTTTAATTATCCAAGAAATCTTTTCTTTATGTGAAGTCATTCAGTTTACAGCTGTCACTCATTTTTTTGGAGAAAGTGCTACAGTTATCTGCTGTACAAAAATATTTTTTTGTTTGTTTTCTAAAACAGTTCATGGAATTATATGTAACACTATTATATAGCAGCTATGAAAGCATTTTTACAAGGAGTTGTTTCAGCACATCATCTTTTCAATTATTTCTGCAATGGAGCCACACAAATATTGCTGCATATAATTACAGGCAGACACTGTTCTGCTGCTTTTAAAACTGCTATTCTGGTTATGGAAGGTAAAATAAAAAAGATTCAGAAGTATTTCACAAAAAAATCAATGAGGTTTAGAAACTAACATTCCATCTACAGCAAAGGAGAAGCATATTTTAAATCAGCAGTACACTTCAGCTTATCTCCAAAATAATTTTGGTATCAACAATCTAGGGGGGAAAAAACCCAAAAACAAACAAGAAAAAACTTAAGAATAAATTTTACATTAAATAATCCTGTGGAAAAAATACCAACCCATCAGTAAATAACTACTGAAAAGGTCAACCCCCAAGCACATTTTTTTGTTATCCAATTTAAAATTACATCAAAATCTCTGACTTCAGTAGTCACCTTTGTAGATGTGACACAGTAACCTGTCAAATACTTAATTGAACCCTATTAGTTAGCTGTGGTATCACCTTGGCTACCATTTGAAGTCCTTTCAGTGTTCCAACCAGCTTAATCCATGATCAAGTCCATACGATGATTCTGGAAACTGTTATAAAAACAAACCAACAAACCAAATAAAAAAACCACTCCCCCCACAAATCCACACTGATTTTACCTACAGATCTTCTTTTGTGCCCTGTGAACTACCAATGGACTTTTTAAACTATTACAAAGTTCTTAGCTGCAGATGCCAGAAAACCATTCAGTTAGTTAATTCCCACCTATATCAGGAAGGCCTTGCTGAAAATTCCTACAGGGAAAAAATATTGTCTGCTTTTTTTTCCCAAGCAAATTATTGCTATTCCCTAGCTTTTTGAAATTAGTAGCAGAACTTTGCATCTGTGCTCTGAATGTTCCCTTCTTCTTTCCCATCATGCATGGAAATACTCACTTCCAAATTTTCAAAACCATCCCAAGATCAATGTTTTCCTCTCCATTAAAGACTTGCAAAAGTTTGCAGAGATGATTTTCCTTTAAAGATCACCTTTTTAACTCTCCAGTCCTATTTATATTCACTTTTCCTGTACTGATTATGTTTAATAATGACTGCTCTATTTCTGCTTGTTTAAAATGTGATTTCAAGTCCAACATGCTACGATGCTAAGAGCACAATGTCAGCACAGAGCATGGACAGTAAGCCAGCAGCAGCACTCTTCCATTCTGCACAGAATTCCTAAAATAGTCAACTACAGCATCAATTATAATCATTTTACTTTTTTTACTTGTAAGTTGCTGAACTCACGTCTCACATACCAACTCCCAAAAAAACATTTACTGAAGTTTTGATTGAATATTGCCACCTAGAAAGAAAACACTTGCTACTTAGCCTGCAATACCAGCCAGTTTCCCTTAGTTTTAGTTCTGTAGATAGTCACTGGTGTGACAGTGAACAGAGAGAATCCTTTCATGCTGAGAGCCTCTTAAGCTCTACCACTTTAAGGGGAAAAAAAGAAAATTGCAAATACTTGTTATATTTTGTTTAACTATAAATTTGGAAGCAATAAGAGCATTAGGGAAACAAATGTTACATGATTACCCTATTCTCATCCTTCCCTAGGTGTCCCAGACAGGACAGCAGGCTAGACCGACCCTAACTCTGGATCACTACAACCATATTTATGCTCTTATTTAGAGAAGCTAAAATCAAATCAAATTACTTCATGCAATTTCCCTTTATTAATTAATTAAGAGAAAGGATGGTGGTTTTCAAAGAGAAGAAATTGGTTCAGGGCTTGATTTCTGCTAAATTAATAATGTTCATCCTGTTTGCTTCAAACCATTTTTATTTGAGGAAGAAGCTCGCTTCCAAAACAGAGCTACCTCAACAGGAGCACATTTAAAATCTTATCATGTCTCCAGAGCATATCAGTCTAGATAGTGGTGAGCTATCATATTTCCTCAGCCACAGCGGTGATTTTTGGATCTTATCCAAACCAAACAAGTATCTAAAATAATATTTAGAAGAGACTGAAGTGCTCCAGCAATAAATGAGAAATTACTGATTTGAGATATGCAAGAGTGGAGAGGTAGAGTCCTCTTGGCTTTGAGGCAACAAAGCAGTGGGGTGCCTAAATCACAGCACAGCCCATCAATACTCCCAAAACTACATTCTCAAAGCTTGTCTAACAGACAGCACTGCACACAAACTATGGGAATGGTTGTCATGCTTTAAAAAAAAACACAACAAAACCAACAAAGAAATCAATAACCTGAAAGATAAAATTAGGTCTATTTTCTTTTTTTCTTCCTCTCTCTTACCCCAATAGCTCAGTTATTAAAGCACATGAGCATAATGTGATGGAACTAGATACAATTCTGTTTTATTCACTCCTGTGAATCAAATCAACATCTAAGTTGAGGACAACCATCAAGCTATTCCTTACCCTTCCTATGAATCCGCAGTTCTGTATAGAAAACAACATGGTATTTTAGTTAAGAAACTTCATTGTAAAAGACACCACCACACCTGCCCTCTCTTTGCACCAAGTTTTTTAAAAGGTGGCTTTGGAGAAAAGGTGCAAGACAACAATACCCAGAAGAGGAAAGACTGTTTCTCAGTGCAGCAGAAAAAGGTACTGAAAATGCAGAGGTGAGACTGAACTTCATGTAAAGTATCTCAAGCATCATGCCCAACACTCTGACATTAGGGAAGAAAAATTCAGTGAACTGAGCTAAATTCATATCAGACACATGTAGTAACCTATGAGCACTACAGGACATCAACCCAAACCATGGATGCATTGAGACAATCACCTAAAATTTGCATTACAAAACACTTTCTCAGCACCATTTTGGATCTGGACTTTGGGAACAGAAAATTAATTTCTAAAGAAACATGTTGTAATATAAATACAAATGCTTTGAGGAAACCCACTTCTGTCCATGAGGATACTGCAATTTTTCCCCCTGGGACAGCTACCTGTTAGCAGCTAAAACCCCACCAGTAACATGAAGCTCCTCATCTTCTCATTACAGGCAAACTGCACAAGGCCACCCCCCTTCTGCACAAGAATTGATCCTTAATGTGCAGAGCTTCATGATGACCATTGTTTTAGGTAAATTATTTTAAGCATGACCACACTTTTGTATGACTATTTCATTTATTTCAATATTTCTTTCATGTTGTCCTTGGTAACTAAGGAAAAAAAAATCGAGGTTTTGAGGGATGATCCATTTTAAGGTCAGCACTTCCTTAGGTAAACAATGCAGACAGGAGCCAGATGGCCTCTACCTTGAATCAAGAAAGTGCATTCCATGCAGAAAACTCCCAACATACACACAGTCTGTCACAGCATAAAATCACACATCACAACCCTTCCCAGTTCTTCTCCCCTACACATTCTTCATATTAACCTTACTCAGCTCCTTCCAAGAAACCTACTCCTTCAGGGATCTTCATCCTCACCTCTTTCCATGTAAAAACCTCTCTTCTTTCCTTCCCATTGCCTCTCCCCTCTTACAGAAGAAAACACAGAACCAGGATATTTCTCATTTTGCTTAGCTGATCACTTCAATGTTTTCTTTTCCTCAGCTTATGCCTGTTATTAGCTGCTTGGGCCAGAAGCAAACTCCTACTGAGCCAACATAATGGCAGAAAGTCCCCTGTGACCAACAAAAAAATATTCTTAACATTAATATATATGGTCTGATTTTCTGCAATCAACAGACTGCATGGTAGTCATCTCTTCCTTACATGTTGTCTTTCACTGCCATGGAACAGGATTCTGCAGGGAGCAGGAAAGATTTTGCTGATCCCTTTTAAAGGAAGATAAAGTAAATAATTTGAGGTAGACATTAAAAATTTCCAAATCTAATGTGTATGTGGAACAAATTCTACTGTTGAGATGAAGGAGGAATTACCATAGATAATTTGGAATGACCAAAGGTTGGAATGACCTCTGGACATCATTTGGTTCACTGTCCACTTCAAGCTGGACTAACTTCAAAGTATATCCATGGACATGATACTGTAGCACAGCATGCAGGAGACTCCTTCAGTAATTTGCTTTTCAGAATTTATTTAGTTAAATCTCATTTTTTAAAAGAGAAAATAAAAATTGATACAAGAGGAGTTTGGAGAGATTAGATGAGAAAAAACTAAAATCTGAGAAGGGAACACAATTGTCTTTCCTAATGAAGCAAAGCTGAATAGCAGGAGAAAAATTAATCAGAGGAAGGATACAGGTGAGACTAGAACAAAAATGTGCAAACTGGTGGTTAAGTGTTTTGCTGGAAATTTCAAAAAGGTCCTAAAATATCATGGAAGCAGCCATCACCATCCAATATGAACTGGCGAAACCATACCTGCATTTAGAAGTCTGATTGTTAAGTCTGTTAGAAAGAGGTTAGTTTCTGCTTTGAGGAACTGGACTACATCCTAGGACAGTCCCCTCCAGTTCTGTATTTGAAATAATCTTAATCTGTGATGCTGGCAACTTGGTGATTGTTACATAAAGTAGTATACACATAACTGCCTAAATCAATACCTCCTGCAACCAGATGCACCAAGCAATGGAGAAAGCAATTTGTTCTAGAAGCAGGTGGTACCAAAAATCACTTATGCAAGAAATGATGAGGCTTAAATTTACATTTCAATAGATGGATGTAAAGGCAGCAGGAAAAAAACTTTCTAACCTAAAACATAAAATTACTGTAAAAGTAATTTGGCCTACTAGGGGGGTGATAAGCAGTTGGATCAACCCCTGAACCCCTGATATTGATTTATGATTTTAACTATGGGAGAGAAAATTTTTACTTATGAAGTGTCTATTTGTATACAGAGTTGGCAAATTATCCAAGTAACTAAAATGGCACATGGTAATATCTGCTATTTAGCTATATGGATAACCTTTAATCACACATTCATTACCGAAAATTACTAAAATTATATTAATGAAAGCTGACGAAAAAAAAAAAAAAAGTAATCCTTAGACAGATTTGGAGCTTTGCTGGTAAGAACACAGTCTTTTTATTCTGGCTTTTTCCACCACTAAGGCTCAACAGGGAAAATTAAAATCAATTCCCTAAGAAAATATTTGTTCCGTTATTCATTGCTTATCAATGACTAAGGAAACACAAGAAGAGAGGCACGATGAATGTAAAACCAGGTGCATAAGTCAGACGTTTGGTAAAGACAGATGTAAGAAATACACTGTAATTGTAATTTTAAAAATAGAAGGTAGACATTAGAGACAATATTCCTAAAGAGTAAAAGGATATCTTTGTAGAAACTTGAAGAAAATGATCTTCCAGATATCATACTAGTAATACCAAGAGGAACAATAATCAGAAACTTCGTTATAAGCAAAATATTACAATATAAAATGTGAAAATTAACTGAGAACAAAAAAAATTCTTTGAAATTTTGTTTTGTTAGCAAAATGAAGAAATACCCTTTCTACTTAAATATAGTATACATTCAGAACATGCAGTTTCACAACAAATATTGAATCTTTTCATCGTGGTGTATGTACATAGCCTACACATTTCTATACTGAGTTAAAACTTTTCAAGAGGACTTTGGCAATGTCACTGCCTGATCCTGTGAGCACAAATTTGGTTGGTACTTTAAGGTCTGCCAGCCAGGTAAACTATGAAGTGCTGCACAAGCAGTAAGAATCAGACTGAAAATCAGATCAAATCAAAAGAAAAGTACCCAGTTTATCTTGGAAGTTTTAACTCACAATTTTTTTTTTTTTTTTTTTTTTTTTTTTTTTTTTTTTTTTAATTTTTTTCCCCATTTGGCTTTTCCATAACCTATCTACTTCTCACTCTCTGCATATTGAAACAAGCACCAGATTCCTTGTCTGCACCTATAGCCATGCAGGTGATTTTCCTACAGATTAATGTAATTCATGCAGGAATTCATCTGAATTCCTAAACATTGTTGTATTCCAGCTTTCTCGTTTCTGTTTTGGGTAATCTCAATAATATTGATGAAAACAAAAGCATAGCCCTGAATTTCTGCATCATTGTTCCTTTAAGCTGCCCCAAAGACCCTCTTTCCACAAACTGGGGAGACCAAAGCGAAGTGTAGATTGGACTAGTCATGAAAACTACTTGTTATGTAGTTATCAGAAAATTTTTCAATGCAAATCTGGCCCTTATGTATTAGAGAAATGAATTCACAAATATTACAGGTTCTCATGATGCATTAAAAAAATACAGCTGTACACATTTAACCCTTGTAAAAATTTAAGAGGCCCATTAGTCTATCACTTTTAAGTAGCACTGAGGTCATAACTCAGAACTTCTCAGTAGAAGAATTCAGCTGCTGAGATGGCTTTGTTGAAAAAATCATATTCCACCTATTGCAGTCCACAAAGCATTTCAAATGACTAAAATTGTAACACTTAAGACTACGTATTAAGATATGGCACCAATCTTCATTCTGTTCAAGGGGGCCATCTAGTACTTTCTGGAAAGTCTGTATAATTATGCAGAAAAATGTTGAACTATAATAGTTTAAATAAAAGCACAACTTTTCTCTGCTGACTTTGCTGAAAGAGCAGACAAGGAAACACAGATCTCCAGTTAAGCAGATGAGCTTTATATAGGCAGATACAATTTTTCAAAAGCCCTTTGTTTTGGTGAAAAAGTTCCTGAACCATACAAAAATTAAGTTCTTGGCCACAGATGCAAATCTCTCTCTAGGACACCTCAACATCAGTTGTCCAAAACAAATCATTAAAATTCTTTCTTTCCAAAGGCTGGCAGATACAGAATACAGGCAGACTTCACTACAGCTCATGCCACTAGGTAATATTTTTCCCAACCTAATCACACACTCCATCATCAGAAATGTTACATTTACATAAAGTAGAAGTTACTAGATTTGCATTTATTTTAGCTTTCTTTTCTCTAATTACACTTAATTAAGTTTTGAGGGGCTGAGCTATCCAACCATTCAGCTGACTCCGCAACTTTTTTCTCTTTAAATATCTTCATTTAGGTTTAAAAGCTGATTGTAAAATTCAGAATTTTGTATTACTGGTTTAGTTCATCTCAGAAATACTCCAAGCAAAGCACTAAATCTGTTTTCATTGGCAAAACAGATCTACTGTGAAAAGAGAGGAGACCGAGTTGGTTTTTTTTTCCTCAATATGAATCACATAAAATCTGTTCTGGAGTTGACAGACTTAATTTCTCACAGTATAGAAACGCTAAAGCTCAGAGTGGAAAACAATAAAAAGAACACTACTTGCAAATTATTTTAAGGACACTCAGTGTCAAAAGCAGTGACAGACTTTCATTCCTAATAATTTAGTTCAAACCCTCACCCAAAGCACGGTAGTCAAACACTGGTTGGGAGGTACTGCCAGACTTCAGCTGTTAAATATTGTGTCCAGATCTTAATAATTTTTAAAAGAATATAATTAGTAAAGAAAAAGTCTAAAAAAGAAAGGTTGTATAGTTTTTAAGTGCAATACAGGATGACATTGCAGTTAAGATGGGACTGGATAAAAAGTGGCCTATATAAAGCCAAAATATATAACTGGCCTGTTTTCAATAAGCGTGATGTCCTAATGAGAGATCATGGCAGGGAAAATTCCAAGAATGCAGTTTACTCTACATCCTATGATAAACTGTACAATCTCCAGTCCAAAACTGAAATTACTATGATAATCACAAATTTTATTAAGCAATCAAGCTGGGAATGGCCCTTTCAAAACATACACTAGAAAGTATAATACCTATTTAAAAAGAGGGAAGGAGACAAAAGAGGCCACAGATCATGCCTAGGCTGACTTCCAAAATTAAAAAGTTGCTAATAATTCGAATTGTAATGGTCAAGAGGAAAATAAATAAATACACTTGATTTTATTAAGGCTTTACACAGCCCATATAAGGGTGAATCTCCCTCAAAGAGTGAAAAAAGGAGACATAGATCTAATCTATCTGGAATTCTATCAGGCATTTAACCCATTATCAGATGACATTTCCAATTTAATAACTTTAAAAGTCAAGTGGGAAACAGCACAAGATTTGAACAATAGGCATAAAAAATGGCCAGGCAAGAGACAACCAGTGGTGTTAAATGGAAGGTGAGTAAGAAGGGAAGTACACAGAATTACTCAAAACTCAGACTTGGGGGAACATAGTTTTTCAGCCAGTTTGAAGATGAGGCAAGATCAGTACCTGAAATGAGTTAAAGCAGTCTTCTGATATCAGGTAAGTCTGGACTTTTTGCTCCTTATGTTAATTCGAGCCTCATCTTACCATTACTGGGATTTAAATCTTTCAGGAAACAGACTGAAAATTGTCTTCCTTCTCAAAAATTTATCTGAAAATACCTTATGGCAATCTAAAAACTAGAACTTATACTAAGAATACAACTTCTATTACTCATAAATAGGTCATTAATAAATTACTTCAATTAGTGCCAATAATACAGATAGTCAAATGGAGAGACATTCAGGAAACCAAGGTTTATTATAATTACACTTATTATTTTATGCATGTAATAGCAAATATTATTTGATGCAGTATATTTATTAATTTTTATTCAACATAGAAACATTGTCTGTAATTGAAAGACAAAAAAACATAGCACAGCAAAGAACAGACACTAAGCTATGTTAGAAGTATAGATATTTGCTTCAATAAACATGTTCATGTTCAATATGTTCAATATGCACATGTTCCATCAGCATGTTGTTGCATATTTTCATCTTACAAGATGAAATATAAGGTAGTTTTAATACTATATTCCAGGATTCAAGGAAAATAAATGCTTCTAGTCTCAGAGAAAGCAGCTCTTCATCTATACAGACACATGTATAAGTGTATAGGTATATAGCCATAGCAATGACCCATTTGAGTGCTGTAGAATCATCTCTTTGTATGAATTTTTATTTTTTCATCTATTGCTATATAGAGAGACTGAAACTCAATTTGGCAATTATAAACATGCAAATGAATCCCTAATGTACTTATTTACAAAAGTCAACATTTTAATTATCATTATGTCAATAGCTTGTGGCTTTATATAAGGACTTGTATCTAAAAATAAATACTATTATGCAAAGTGCATGTTAACTTTAGGAGATGCACACCAATACTGGATCAAAGTTTTCTGTTCTGTTTTTCCTTAAGTCATTTTCACCACCGACAGATTAAATCTGCAAACATGTTCTTCATGAATGGAACATGTGGCAAGACCACGCACACTGCAATCCCAAGCACTCTTTATCCAGTGGATAAATATATTTATCTGAAACAGTTAATGGACCTGTCATTTCTTTATAAGCAGTTCAGATTTTACTGAAGTAAGTGAAGGTTAAAGAGGGTAGGTTACTACCTTTAAGTGAGGCTGCTCATAAAAACATGACATTCAAAATTGTGATTTACCAAATCAGATTAATCTGATTCTAAATATAGTAAGTAATCTGATTCTAAATATAAGAAGCAGGTATGTTTTCAGCATGTCAGTGCTTACATTAGACACATAAAGTTAACTTCTGTAAACTTTGTGCCAATGAGTAATACTGAGTTCAGTTTTACTGCTGATGTCCTCCTAATCAGGACATGTGTAAGAAGCCTGACTGCATTGAAAATCCAGTCTGAGTTGAATTTCCAGAAGGAAAAAGAGAAGAAAACCCTATTTTTCTTCTAAACTGCAAGAATATAACCTGGAATTAATGGGAGTTCAGAAGCAGCAGCCCGTGATATCATCTTCTTCTCAGGGGTTGAACTATATTTTTGGCAATATATTTCAAAGGAAAAGATTATTTCAATTTCCTCTTCAGCAGAGGGCAACAAGTCATATATGGCATCACCTGAAAAGCAACTGAAACTTGAGAGCAAGCCTACCTTCACTCCAATTTACTCTTTAGAGTTCTGACACTAGGTATGCATGTGACAGGGCAACCTTTTTCTCGTTGCAGAGGAGCAACCTGCCAAGAACCAGTGAGGCATTCCCTAAGTCAAGGGATATCAGACAGAAGATGGCTTCTTCCTCTTCTTCCTTCAAGCCCATTTTAAGTTCATATTACAGCACATATGATAAAAATAAATCATTCCACATCAGTCTATTACTTGCTGCAGGGCACTTCACTTATTCACTATATGTGGCAAATTCAACTTCCTGGAGGCCAATGACTGCACACTTTTCCTGAAATTTTCATTTTCTTCCACAGGGCTCAAGCTTGGATGTTTGCACAAAGGAATTCATAACATCTGCCCTATTATTTTATGAAAGCACTGACCACTTGTAGAAAATGACCTTGTAGGAAGCCATGCTCTATCATGATGTGGATTATACCTGTTCTGAATTCAACCTTCTTTCTCCCAATATCTCTGACTGCCCCAATCCTATTTTGCATCTTTCCTGCCCCTGTTGGACCCCAAGTTTCCAATGTTAGATTCCGTTTTGCTCCACTTCAGTGCACATTACCTGGTCTGCATCTTAACTTACTCTATCAGAAGAAAACCAGAATTACACATTATGCAAGCATCTTTCAAAACAATGTTGCTTTTGCAGCATATGCTGCTGTGTGTCATTTAACCACCTCTGTTTTATGTGGAAAAAAGTCACTACATATCAGAGGTAATTAATTATGATACGCCTTTATTGCATGGCCTTGCTGACAGCCTTTGTAGAGATACACGGAAGTATGTGACTAATTTGGGTTTAGAAGTATCCCTACTGCACAGAGAAGTAAATTTTAATGAAACGATGGCAGAACTATTTTGATGCTCTGATAATGAGGATCTTCTGAGTAGTATGAACATCTACCACCATCAGGAAAATGGAGAGGACCCTGTTCTTCACCTGCAGCCAGGCAAAAAGTGTCTCAACATCTCTGTGGCAGCGTTTCATCACAGCTTGCAGAAAAGAGCTGAGCCAAAGCACTGCATCAGCAGCTTCTCCATCAGTGAGGTGGAGCCATCAGCAGAGGGTGACGGCAGCACAGACACTGCACCACTGCAAAGGCTTTTCTGAGCCCAGCAAACTTAATGCATTTCCATTTCCTTCCTGTTCAGTGATAAACTGAATTTAGGCAAAATGCTCTACATTTGAGTGCCAAATGCTTCAGCAAGGTTAACATACCTTGTTGGTCTGACTCACGGCACACGTAGCAGCAGCTAGTTTATTTCACAGCCACACTCTTGGACTATGAAAGTCAGAGGCTACTAAACCTAACAGAAAACTATTTTTCCTACATATCAACTAAATCCAAGTGGCAAGTTCTAGACATATTCACAGCAGGAAAAATATTTTAATAATTCTATAAGACCAATGGCCCAATGAGTAGCTAAGAGGGGGGGGTATTGTTTATTTGTTTGCTTGTCTGTTTGGGGTTTTTTATTTCTAATTCTATTTCTGAAGCTACCATCACTCCACACATCAAAGACTGTCTCATATAAAATTAATAAAATTAATGTAAACTTATGAATATTCCAGTCGTAAACATTTTTTTCCTCTCTTTGACTTCTGGTTTTAAATTCTAGTCTACCATTTTGTCAATTTCTAGCTTTAAGCTTGTGAGTTATACTTCGATTTTTATAAAAATGAATTCTGGATCCACAGTGGACACTACAATTATGGTCAAGACCTTTGCAGTCTGAAGCAAGCTACAGAAACATTTAAATACAGCCTACTTAAATAAATAACCAATAAATGGATATTCTTTACGAAAATAAAATGTCTCCAAGAAGATGGTTATTTAATAGGCTTTTATTGACCATTAGGTATGAACTCTGAAACTGTGAACTATTAGGTATAGACATATGTAAAATACACTTTAAGCACAGCAATAATTTCAAAATGTACTTCCTAAAATTTCTCTAAAGCATTGCATAAAAAAACAACTACAAAGCCAACAGCAACAACAGCAAAACAACCAAACAAAAAACCCCAACAACTAAAACCACCAACAACAAAACCCAAAAAACCAAAAAAACACCAATACCAAAAAAATTCAAAAAAACCCACATTTACACAGAGTGAGCTACATACTTAAGAATCAAATACAGACACTAGTAAATTTAAGAGTGGTTACATGTGTGAGGTAGAGAGGTAAATCCAAGGCTTTTGATAAGAGTACCCCAGAGCCTCCTCCTGGAGAAACTGAACTGGCATGGCCTGGACAAGTGGTTTGTGTGGTGTGTGGGGAACTGGGTGACAGACTGTACCCAAAGGGTGACAGTAAAGAGTTCATCCTCCAACTGGCAATGAGTCAGAGGTGGAGTCCCTCAGGGATTGATATTGGCCCTGATGCTGTTTAACATCTTCATAAGCGACCTAGATGTTGGAATCAAGAGCATCCTGATGACACCAAGGTCAGTAGAGTCATTGATATCCCAAAGAGAGAGCCACCCTCCAGGATGACTTAGAAAGACTGCATAAGTGGGCTAACAGGAACTTTATGAAGTTCAATGTAGAGAAGTGCAAGGTCTTGCACCTAGGAACACATAACCCAGGAGCGCAGTTCAGACTGGGATCCACTTGGCTAGAGAGCAGCCTTGTGGAAAGGGACCTGGGGGTCTTGGTGGACAAGAGGCTCAAACTGAGTGAACAGTGAGCTGCAGCAGCAAAGAAAGCCAACAGGATGCTGGGCTGCATCAACAAGGGCATCACCAGCAGAGAAAAAGAAGTCATCATCCTGCTCTACTCAGGGCTTGTCAGACTGCACCTCTAGTGCTGCATCCAGTTTTGGTCCCTGCTGTACAAAGGGATGAGGACAGGCTGGAGAAGGTCCAGAGAAGAGCCATGAGGACAATCAGAGGACAAGAGCACCTGCAATATGAGGAGAGGCTGAGAAAACTGGGTCTGTTCAGCTTTAAGAAGAGGTTTAGGGGAGACCTAATTATGGTGTTCCAGTGCTTGCAGGGCAGCTACAAAGAAGATGCAGACTCCCCATTTACAAGAACTCACATGGAAGGCAGGGGGCAATGGGCACAATTGATCCTGGCAAGATTCAAAGACCAGGCTGGATTTGGCCTTGAGCAATCTGATCTAGTGAGAGGTGTCCCTGGCAAAGGCAGGGCAGTGGGAACTAGATGATCTTCAAGGTCCCTTCCAACCCAAACCATTCTATAATTCTATGACTACAATACAGGGATGTTCCTGAATTGTTTTGAGCTAGTACTGAGGTTGCATGCAAGAAAAAAAATGTCAGGTAAGTTATCCTTAAAAGCTTTTCTGAAAGAAGACATCATATAACTTTGCTATAAAGACAGTGGTATATCTCCTTTTAAAATAATATTAATATAATTATTTGAAATATTTTTGTAAGTATT
Organism: Heliangelus exortis; assembly: GCF_036169615.1. Lineage (NCBI taxonomy): Eukaryota > Metazoa > Chordata > Aves > Apodiformes > Trochilidae > Heliangelus > Heliangelus exortis. Next base: position 78,659,100 of record NC_092423.1, on the reverse strand, counting down.
TGTCACATCAATAGGCATAATTTTAGAGCTATGTATTTCATTCATCTGCCAATAAGCCACTTAAATCAAAATTTTTATTATTTATTCAAAGCTACATGTTAAAAAAAAACATCTTAGGTACCATTTTTTCCACAATAAAGTCCCATCCCTTTTGCCTGATGCCTTGCTGTTTGCTATCAGAGAGACCTAATTAAGGAGACATTGTATCATTAGTTTTCAAATGAAAAATATTTGGAAAACAACACAGACAAATTTTTTTACAAGACAGAAAGTGATGTTTATATTTACAAAATAAAACCCAGCCCCAAGCAAATCTTCAAAGAAAACACTGTCCTGGAGCTCTGGTTCTTTAGAGTTTCAGAACTTAAACTGGTGATTGTCTCATCATGTAATGGTCAGCTGGAAGAAAGGGAGATTTGATTTCAAACTAAGAAGATATCCAGAAAATCAGAAATGTATGCAGCTCCCAAAAAATATCTTGCCAGCACATATCAACTTAGCTGGATCATAAGCAAGCATCGGAAATACCATTTCTATTTCCAGAACACCATGCATCCAGGATAAAAGCTGGGTGCCTCCCACATCTAAACTGCTCAGCAAGTCTTGTATTTCATGAAGAGTCTCATGATAAATGTCAATTTTATGCTAACTGCATTCTGAAAATATTTAAGTTGAGACACGTGCAAAAAATAGAGAAGGAAGACTGTTTCTTAAACTGGGGATGCACCTTGGCCTAGCAAGACAAACATTTAAGCCATGAGCTCCAGGTTAGCATTCATTCCAGACTGAGCTGGGAAAAGATATTCCTGCATGCCCCTGAGACGTGTCAAAAATATTTCATACAAGTGGAATGCTTAGACATAAAGCTATGTGATACTACAAAATAATTGCACTTGCAAGTTAGAGGAAAAATTAATACCAGATGGTCTACATTTTCTGCTCTGAAAAGTAAAAAAAAAATAAATGATGATGATTCTAATCCCTACACAGCAAACTATTTTTAAAATTCCAGATTTTTGTGATTTATTAAAAAAATCATCTGTTCAAATCAGATACACACAAAAAACAAAAGCCTTGTTGAAATGTTCTGCAAACGTTGATTTAAGTTAAAATAATCACTATCTGACACTTGTCCTACTAGATATCTTATTTTTCATTAAAAGCTGTGTCCTGGCACTTCCTTCTCACCAAAACAGCAGTTGCTCCTATATAGCATCTTCTGTATCTGAGTTATGTCATTATAGAAAAAAATTACAACTCTGACACAAACTTGCTTATCATTTGAGACAATCAAACTATTCCATTATTAGCTTCTAAATCTCAGAAATTAATATATGCCTACTTTGATTATTCCATCCCTAAAACTACCTCATCTTTTTATAGATATGTTGTCTAGAGCACTCAGCAGGGCATAGGCAGAAGATAGGACATGGATCTCATTTTATTGTCTAAATGGGAATATGAATTGGAAAGTCTGCCTCCTCAGGTAGCTGGTCTGTGGATTAGAATTGAGAGTGTATTTTTAGTTCAATTTGTCCAATGACAAAAATAATTATTGTTAAAGAAAGATACCTTGTTTATCAGTCTTAGCTCTGCACAAGGTAGGCCTGGAGATTTTCTCCGTAATCCTAGAGACATCCTCGAGTTTATCCTTGAAAATAAGCAAGCCTACCAATTAGCACCTGAATATCCAGATTTAATCAAAATATTTCTGTTGCTTTTGGATATTTGTGATGTACTAAGTCAAATCAGAGGCAATTAGAACAAATCCTACATACAAAAATTTATAGGCTTGTAGCTGAATCAAATAACAAAACCTCAAATCTGAGTGGTACATAGTAAGTCTTGCTGGTAGAAAGGAATTTGTCAAAAGTCAGGGCAATGTACCAGATATGCAAATACTGAGTTTCTCTCACTTTGCAAAATATTGTCAAATCATTATGACAGTACATGCACAGCTGTACATATATGTTTAATAATGATGCTGCCAATATGCAAAAAAAGAAGAGAAATGACAGAATAAGTCCTTCCACAGTTAACTTGATGGGAAAAAATGGCTTTTTTTCTGAAAAATATATAGATACTAAATATTAAAACTGGTTATTGAATTTTTATTATTTTTTTTAAATATTTGAAGGAATTTTACAGCACAATAATTATGAGAGTACCAAAGAGAATTTTGCTTTAAAAATTAAAACTGGATAATCAGGTTGAGAATATATATAAATAATTTGAAGGGCTTATTTTTAATTAATTTTTTTTTTATAACATTAAAAAAAAATATAACAATTATTTTTTTTTTTAAATAACATTGCTTATGACCCAGTGTTTCTAAAGTTCCAAGTGCAATAATCTGTAACATATTCCTCAGATGCAAGTTGCATTTTACTTGCTCCTCAGAACTCATGTATCTCCTTGGGCATAATTTCCTAGATTAAAAGATTAAGCTAAGGAACTTATATTGGAATTAAATGTTTCAACAAGCAACTTTGGACAACAGGTGGGAATCCTTTATCTATCAGCTAGAGGAACAAACTCCTAGGCGAAGTATTCTGAGCCATACTCTGGTGGACCAAAATTTTGAAGGGAAGAAGTCAAGCTCTGCCCGTGTTTGCAAGCATTGCCTTAATACAAAGGAATGGTGAAGCAACAGAAGTTTTATTCACAAAGGTCAGGAAATTGGCATTTAAAACAAACTACATTCTGTATGATGAAGGCAAAAGGCCATTTGTTAAACCATTAAACGTAAGCACATATTTAAGGGTATATCTATGTTGTTCAGATGAAAAGCCCGTTTTTTCCTGCTCATATCTCTGAATACTACATATTTTTAAGTTACTTACTGTGACTACCATGTAACTCAATCAGGCTAATCACCATTGAGCATCACAAAGTGCTGTGCTGTTGTATTGTTTTTTCCTTATAAGAACATTCACCAGGAAAAGCAAAAGTGATTACACCCAGAGTTCCCACCAATGAAAGCTATAAGCATGAATAACAATACTTCATTTCCATGTTGTATTCTTGCTAGAGCCATTACATTATATAGAGCCATTACATTACATTGACACCAGCACTATCTACATGCTCCCAGATCCTTAAGTATTTTGGACAATTTCACATAAATGAAGAATGGTACTTCATGCTGTCAAACTGACAAAATAGTAATGCTATTGTTTCAATGATGGAAGGAAGAATTTAATTGAAAAAGGAAAAAAAAAAAAAGGCCTCGGCTTTATTATAAATGACTGTGACAACTGTTCTTCTCAGTGTCAAATACAGTAACACTTACCAGACCTGGTAATCTTTTTATTTACTGTTTGGGAGGATCATGCACCCTATTAACAGCTTTCCAGAGAAGTCCCTGTACCCTTTCATCTCTAGATTTTATACTCTAGTAATCCAAGCCATCTGGCTCCTACCCACACCTCCTTAGCTGAACCCCTGAACAGGGATGTCAGGTAAGGAGAGCCTGCTTAGATCTGTGACCCCTTCCCAATCAGTTCTCAAATATAACTCAGTAGAGTAGTGAATAGTATTACAGGCTGCAGAAATTGAAAAAAAAAAAAAAAGAAAAAAAAAAAGCTGGCCTTCTTTTCCATCAGAACTGGATAACTGGATACTGTTGGCAATATTTTGAGCACCATGCACTCCTGCAGGCTTATTACAAGCTACAGAAAGTTTGGTCTCATCTGAAAATCAATCTTGACACTGCTCTGATTCAAAGTAAGAATCTAATATATTATACAGTCCAAACTATTTAATAATTTGAATAATGAAAAAGAGAAGATTGGATTTTTAAATGAAAACAGGAAAATTTAATACAGCAAACCCTTTATTCAATTAACAGGTTAATTTATTTGAAAATCTTTTAAAAAGAATGGTGAATTATTTACAATGGATAGACAATGCAATATCTGACAGAGCTATAGAATGTTAAGACCAGTTCCAGTAATTCCAATACTAGTTCATTTGCCCATGATCTCAAATTCTGATTACAAAACCCTACTGTCCCAATGAATTAAAAAAAAAAAAAAAAGTCGACATTAATCTCTTACATGATTACTTAGAAAATGTTCAGATTCACAATGAAATTTAAACTACCAGTCTACTTCGTAACTTATGCCAGTATCTTATTAAGACACTAAGCAACTGGGGAAAGGGCTGCATGTTAACTTAGCATGTAATATTCTATAAATTACAAACTCAACAAAAACTGCATCTTGTGTTCCATTTATATATACTTAGAATCTAAAATGAAGAACAAGTTACTGGAATGATTCAGCAAAGCTTTGTACTTTCACAGGCTTTAGTCACTGAAGGTATTTTGCTTGTATCAGTTGTAGTTCAGGTATTAGACTATGTCTTGGTTCAAACTCTAAATTGCTTTAGCAAAGTCTGGCAAAACCGAAGTGTATTACTCTCTGCCTAAATTCTGAAGTAAATCATGCCAGATTATCAGCTGTTGAAGCTGTAATTCCAGCATGGGACTATATAAACCAGGAGAAATAACAGCAGACTAAGATGTGTCTGCTGTCTTCACACTGAGAAGACAGATCAAATACAGAAAGATTTTTACAACTTTTGCTTTAGTTTACCTTATTATTCTTCCATTTGATGAAACTACTGATTGGCCTATTAAGATATTTTCAGCTTGCGCTGACCAAACTTAAGCTGGTCCCAAATGACACTCATAAGACTTTACCAAGAACAGGTATTATCAAACTAATTATATTGCCTTCTTAGATCTAAAGTGTGAGATTTTTTTCGAAGCAATGGTAGATACAGTTTCCACAATGCTCTTTTGATTAATATTTTCAGTTAGAAAATGGGACTGGGCAGAATCAAATCACATGTAGAGGAATGGCTGACATCTTCAATAGAAAATGGAGATAGTTTGTGGGATAGCTAACATTAATTTCATTTATGAGCTAGAACTAAGCATTATAATGACGCTAAAGCTTGCTGATGACAGGAGTAGGAAAAATTGTTAATTACAAGAGGAACAAGTAGAAAGACTGATTGTGATTACTTCCCTAGGCAGAAATGTGTCTTATTACAGCCAAAAGAAGACTAATTCATGAAACAATAGGAGACTCTGGTCCTTTCCGCAGGATGGAGAATGTGTCTTGGAAGGACAGAAACAGAGGATTTTAGGTGTTATGGTTAAACATCAAGCTAGGTGAGAATCATATGCTGTGGAAGGAAGAGAAAAAAATGAAAACAACCTTGGATATATAAAGAGAAAAAAAATACTGGAGACCATTTTGTGCAAAGATTTCAAAAATATCCTTGATATTAACTATTGCTTACAGAGTTCAAATTCAAAACAGGTCATTGAAAGGATTGGCAAAGAAAGCGAAGAATAATACAAATTAAACTGATGAAAATGCCTCTGTATGACCTGTATGATTAAAAGGCTTACTTTGATCAGTTAATCAAGAAGATTGAGAGGCTGTCTGATTACAATATATATGAAATTACTTTTCCTAGTCAAGGCACTAGGGTTTTCTTCTAGCACAGCAAGCATAACAGGAGAACATTACAATAGCGAACTCTTCTTTCAAAAATCTGACATAAATATTCATGAAGGTAGCTAAGCACTAGAGCTACAAACTGCCAAAGGCACTAATAGACTCCTTATCCTTTATTGCCCATAAACCAAGAGTTTGCATTTCTCTCAAAATTATGTCGAGGTAAAAATGTGTTACTCAAATACATACAGGCTGACTAAAATTGTATGACTTAAGGCAAGTGATAGATCAGATCTAAAAACTTAGAGGGTCTTTTCTGCCCATAAAACTTTTATAGATAGATACACACCCAGTGACTATCCATATATCAGGAAAAATAGTCTTACCTATACACAGAATTTAGTGATTATGATGAAAACCAGACAACCAAAGGAGAAGGCTAGATACAATTTTAGTAATTCATATTTTGTAAGCAGATTCTTGAAGGTCAGTGGCATCTGTAAGGTTCCAACAGCCATGGCCTAGACTTCACATTCAACCTCTCTCCTGCATCTCCTCCACACCACCAGAATTCTGCCCCACCTGAACATTCAGCAGCCCACAACTTGGTCTTTGGGCTGACTAACTGCATAAGAAAGGCAATTAGTTATAGTGCCCAAGTGCTCCATAAAAACCCAAATAAGCTAGACCTAGTTTATAAAATTAGGTATAGAGTATCAAAATAATACAATGATGAGTGGGGGAGAGGGGAGAGGGGAGAGGGGAGAGGGGAGAGGGGAGAGGGGAGAGGGGAGAGGGGAGAGGGGAGAGGGGAGAGGGGAGAGGGGAGAGGGGAGAGGGGAGAGGGGAGAGGGGAGAGGGGAGAGGGGAGAGGGGAGAGGGGAGAGGGGAGGAGAAGGCTACTGAGAAGGGGCTTTTCTTATGTCACACAGACTGTCTCACAGCTCTATGTTGCAGTCTTCTAGTCCTCTTTATCAACTTTTTCTATAACCGAGAATGCTCTCAGTATTATTCAGTGACCACAACAGATTTGAAGGAAGCCATCTAAGTTTTGCAGCCCCCACTCCAATACAGCAGATATCTGAGCTGACAGCCAGATAAGCTGAAAATTCAACTTTCGACAAGCAAACAGCTTGTGTGATCCTTCTGCAAAGAGCCTTACACAAACATTTTTAAAGGACAAAAGTGCAACGATGCATATGTTGGAATCATTTAAGTCTTGTATGTGCTTGCGTAAGAGGTTTAGACTATTTACATCAAGTTTTCTTGACTCTCAGATAGACACAGAATGAATAAATGTTTTAGGTGCCACAGTTCATTACAACTAATGGTAAATCAGGAAATGATGACCAAACAAGGTGCTAAAATTCATAGCAGCAGATTAAGTGTCTATTTCTGATTTCACTTACAGCATTATTATAATCAGAAGCACATATGTATGCTCCTCTGTGTAGTTCATGAAATTGGCAGGATGATTACAAAGACTTTAAGATTAAGTGTACTACAACAGATTATTCTAATACTTGATTGGTTTCAGATAGCTGCAGGGCTTTGACAGCTGATACTTGCAGATGTGCTTCCATTTTAATACTGTTTATCTCCAAGTGATCTACTTCAAGGTATTTGGTCTTTTATTTGGAATGTGTGATTGTCTTCTGTAGGATCAGGATAACCCTATGTAACCAGTAAACTGAATGCACTCAACTTGTACTGTTAAGTGTACGAAAACTATAGTCTTAGCTTGTAAAACTTTTAAAACAGGATTCATAAGGATAATTAATCATATGACATCTGGTTTGAATGCTAATGCTTAATATTCTACAGGCTTTGATTTTTTTTTTTTCATGCTAGAGATTTGTGTGTTGTCACATGAGCATTCATCTCTGCGATGTTCCCTCTGTGAGAGTAACTACTTTCTGGTTTTCCCTCTTCTTGTTTTAGAAAAGCCGGGGGGGAAGGAAATTGCCATTCCCCCTGTAAGCCTTATACTAACTCTGGGTTTGCTCTCCTGACTAACTAAAATAATTTCTTGATTAATTTATTTTTACAACCCATGCAAAGCTAGGTTTACTTGTGGGTAATACAAGCTCTATGCTGTCCTGGACCTCAGCAGAAGATGCGTTCGTCTATGTTACAATTACCTTATTTTTTATCAAGGACAACAAATGCCACTTGCAGAATATTATCTGACATTTGTGTGTTGCCACCAGCACATGAGCAGTGATGTGTAAGGAAGACCACATCCACAGATCCATGGGTGATGATTAAAGAAAAAAACCCAACCTGTTTATAATAGAAAGTCTGATGCTCAAAAAAATCACCATATCTGATAGGTAAAAATTCTAATACTTATTTTAAGATATGAATACTTTGCACAGTAAAACTATTTCATATTCTGTAAGAGGCATCACACTGAGTTGAAAAAACTTGCCCTGCATGGAGACTTGAAACTTTCACTTCACTGCCATCTTTGAACAACCTTCAGAGAGGCAGTAACCTCTAACACCAATTTCAGTTACACAAACCACATTCTCATCTTCCCACAACAACAGGCTCGGTTTTCTATGTTTTTTGCTTTTTTTTTTTTTTTAAACTAGGATCAGAGCAATGATAATTAAAACATCTTTCAATTCATATTAATATATTTGTTTACCCAAATACAATTTCACTTTCAGCAAACATAGGGTTGGCCATAAGTGGAAAAAAGAAAAAGAAAGATTAAAAAAAACCAAAACAAAAACAACAAACAACACACAAACATACAAAAAAACTCCCAAACAAACAAAAAAACCCCCAAACCAACCAACCAAACCCTTTACATTTAAAATGTTGGTGTCTCAGTCCTTGAAACTACAGTACAGAAACAGTCCTAGAAGCACCGATGGGAATACAGGTACCTCCCCAGCTGTCAGAGTAATGTTCCTTGGCCTCTTTCCACTCTAATGAATCTTCAGTTCTGTGTACAGTACAAAAGCCATCACAGGAAGTATAAAAATAAATCTCAGCAAAAATAATTGATATCTCTGGTCACTAGAAAATTTTCCTAGCAGACTGGGGAAATGAACTGAACTTGGCTTTCATGTATATTCTACCTCAAGCATTGAACACCTATTCTGGTGGCCTTTTGGAGACATAGAAGATATCTGGTATATTTTTTATTATTATACAGATAAATATTTGGGCCAGCAAACTAACCTCCTGACACTTGCAGTGTCAGACCTAAAATGTGACTAGATATGTACAGCTGTGTTCTATCTAATACACAGTGAATTCAGGTGATGCCCCATTCAGTATGCTGTTTCAGATCACACTGAGAAGCTCTTAACCTCATGGGGTTTAGCTCACAGCTACAGTAAATTAAAGACAAGTTATGTTCATAGTAACCAGCACGTGCATACTTTGGGGCTCAGTGCACTCAAGCAAAACTCCAGACATAACCAAGGACACAAAGCAGACATCTCTAAGAGACACTGATTCCACTGCTCCACACACCTACCTGTCCTTACCCCAAATGCCAGAGTTGAGATTAGAGACCCTTACACAAAGTTGAAGGTATAGCCATAAATGTGCATTGTAAACAAATGCAAACACATTAAATTGTGTGCTTGTAATTGATTGTAAACACAATCTTTCCATGGCTGTCCAAAAAACAGGTTACCATTATTACTATTATGATGGGACTTAAAATATTTGGCTATATGCCCTCAGTATAACAGCTTATCCTGAGCTGGACTTACACTATTTTTTCTGGACATTTGAGAATTATAAAGAATCTGTTTTAATATCCTTCAAGCATTTCATGACTAATTTTGAAGCCAAAACTCCATTTCTGCTGAGTTAAAATTCCACTCATCCTTAAAGATTCTATCATAACTGTAGCATTTGACCTGCAGCTAATAGATGAAATATGTGCACAAATTTTCAACACAGAAAAATAAGACAGGTCCATGACAGCCAGGCAGAACAAAATAAACAGATCATCCCTTAGAGGCCTTTTGAGAAGAAAAATGAAAAAAACCTCAGAACTTTCGTTTTGCTTTATTAACACAATTTACTCAAAATCACATTTACCTTCATGACCACTATACAATGTGGAACCACAGATTTTGTCTCAAACTTGTGTATTCTGCCACCATGACACTGGTTCTTGGATCTGCTGCTTATAATTTTTAAGGTTCTGTGTAAATGCAGTGTTTAGACATCAAAAGACCAGTCATCTGAGTTATTTTAAAGGAAACTCTGGGGAGAAACAGTGCATTTGCCTTGATTATTCCAGAACAATATTTTAGTATTATTATGTACCTTTTGGATAGCACATTCTTTTGCTATCTAAAATTCTTTTACAGATACACCCTATATCACTTTTATTTGACTTTCTGCTGTGGTAGCAATGTTTTTAGACTGAAAACCTTAGAAACAATTTTAAGACTATAGATTTTTTTTCTTTCTAGAGGATAAACATGAATAAGATACACTATGATTTTAGCCTTTCAGTACACAAATATCTAAAGGTCCTACACTTGAAACATAGCATTCAAAAAGTGCTCTGAACTTTCAAACCTCCTGTTGAATTCATTTGTGTTTACAGTTAAATGTATATATTGAATATTTAATTCCTCTTTTGTACTTTATAATATGTATTCACCTGATACTCAGTTAAACTATTTCAGCCAAAAGGATGCTTCATTATATTGCCATAATCTAAAGTCCTGCAAACCTTGAAGCAATCACTAATTCTGCTGTAACATCTAGGTTTGTCATAAAAATTAAACACTGCCATATATATGTTCTCTTAGATAACAAGTAGGAAAGTTAAGATGATAAACCAGCGCTTACCTAGTAACCATTAAAAGGAACTTGCACTAATACTCAGTTGCTCTAGTTATAGATAGTACTTTTTTAAAAAAGAGAGAAGAAAAAATACATTAGAATACAATTATAACTTCCAAATGACTTGGAAGAGGAAATGTTTTTTTTGTTTGATAATGAGAAAAATCGCGCAGTTGTATTTCAGGCCTGTTTTTAACTAACTACAGAAAACAACAACTTAACTTCGAAGTATCCATTTTATGGCTTTTTGCACATGGGTTCTGAGGGGAAAAAAAATGAACCTGTGATAAAAAAAGTTTAAAAAATATCCATAAGCATGTTATCCACTATACCCTAGTTGAACTTGAGATTTACTTTCCAACAAACTTTCTTACATCCTTCACTATCTCTAAATTCTTAGACCTGAGTCTTAGCCCTGCATTTATAACTGATTTAAAATTGCTGTACCAAATATTTTGAAATTAAGAACACAAAGCTTATGTAGTTGTTTTACCAGTTTTCTATACATTTGAACATTTTAATTGTAATGGGATATAACTGTACCATACTGCTTCTCATCAGTTTACAAAAGAGACTGGTATAAGAGAATGGTCCCATATGGTACTGAATACATAAAACAGAACTTCTATAATTTTCAATACTGAGGAATGCACCTTCCTACACAATAAACAAATATGAAAATATTTTAGATGTTTTTAAAGTTAAAATACTGTATTGAATTGAGAAACAAGCATTTTTTCTCCAGGAATTTATCTGTTTTAAATACAGCTGTATTTATACAGCCACGGAGTGTGACTGTTGAAACTGGCTTGTATTGTTATTCAAACAATGCCAACTTGATTCATCTTACTAAATAAGCTCCTGGTTTACCACACTCCACAAGAGCAGGAGTACAAAATAATATTTCTAACTGATACTTCTCTCAGAAAGGCAGGCCACAGAAAGTTTGATATTTATCAGCAAGGCTTTTGTTCCTTTCCCTTCTAACAGGACAGAAGCATTCTTGTACCTTCTTGTCCTGAAAAGTCACTGTTCTCCCAAAATAATTTAAGCATTTATTCAGTCATCAGTCCCTTACTTACACAGTAGAAAATTAGATTTTATGGGGCATGTCTTTTGCCTCTAAAGAGAGAGTATCCAGACCTAGCAGATCTAAATCTCTCATTTCTTGGTTTATTCAAATATATTCCCTTGAAGAGCTGACAATTGTACCTTAAATATTTTTACTAGAGAAGCAAAGTAATTTCCAACAAGATTAACACATGGCAGCATAGATTTTGTAATGTTTGCTATGCTATGGTCTTTTCTACTAACGAAAGGGACATCTACAGGCATGAACATGACTGTGCAGTGTTCACTCTTAACCATTTGTATCCTATCTGGAATGGAGATTCCTGTCCCAGCTGTAAACATATTATTGTTCTCAGACAAGAAAATTAGGAACCAAAAAAACCTTCCTTTATACATGTTACTGACACACATCAGTGCTTGCCTCAGAAAGTGAAAGAATGTCATTCACTTCCGTAAAGTGGAGTTGGCAAGCCTTGCAGCAGCAAGCTCTTTTATTGTGGTGTAGCTGTTTTCCCCTCTTCTTTCCCAAACTATTACCTATTCTCACAGCTAATTAGTCTGACATTTCCCTCACTGATGCAGCTTGGGAAATAAGAGTAAGGAAAAGAACACAAGCTGAGAATGCAAAAAAGCCACAAGAAGTGTGGCTTGGAGAGTAACTGTTGGAAGCGCATGTATGAAACATGAGGCCACAGGGGCCAGCTTACAATCAATGAAATTCAGATAATGTTTAAGCTCCAGACAAGGTGACATCAATTTGAAAAGTGTTCATAACTGCAAAGAAAAAAAAAAATCACAGCCGAAAAGAGCATTGGAGTCCTACAACTTTTTTTAAGGCACTACTCAGACAAATACTTTCCTTTGCTACTTAGAGAGTCCTCATATCTGTATTGCTAAGCTGGAAAAGTATTTGGTATGAGAAGAAAATAATTTATGGACATATTTTACTAATATTATGTTCCAAATGATGTACCTGACTTGAGTAAAAATGTACCACATAAGTACTGATAGAGAGCAGAAGTATTTCAGGAAGCTTAATAAACCATATCCAAACTGATTCTTCTATTAGTGTATTCCAATGATGTGAAAATTCACGTTGAAGATCAGCAGGAGATCAGCTTTTATGACAATCGTTGACCTCAACCTCATCCTCTAAATCATTCAGATCCAAGTACAATGTCTACTTTTCTGCATTCAAGCAGGGCTTGCTTTGAGAGGAGAGACCATTAATTATACAAGCCATTACAGATAGCAAACAAGCATCTTCTTGGAGTCCTACACCACCGCCACCACTTTTTCTTTACAGAATCTTTCATGTTTCAGGTAGCACTCCCAGTAAACAGATGCTAAAATTGGCAAGAGAACTCCAGCTGCTGACTGGTGACTTCACTAGCAGAGCTTTCAGAACAAAAGTATACCAGGGATCTCAGAAGGTCTTCACATTATTTGACATTTCAGTCATTAGAATAGGAAAATAATTTGGAGGACGGTCTCGAATCTGTCATTAGGATTTTTAGATTGAATAGAAAACTGCTTAGATTAAATATGGATTAGCAATGTGAGAGTGTTTGTGCTAACTGATGCAGAAGAGGTACTAATGGTAGTCAGCAAATCAAGACTGTATCACACATTTGTAAAAGCCAGTGAAAAACCCAGGAACAAACTTAATGAAAATTGTTCAAGTCCCTGAACTAACTTTAAAGTAGGCTGAGGATGGAAATGCATTAATTTTGAGGGAAGCTTTGGGGAAGGGTAAATGGACTCTGCTTGTTTACTGAAATAAAAATACTTATCTGCAGTTTTCCAACACAGTAACTTTTTATTTTGTAAACTAAGTACACTACTAACCATTATTACAATTACTGATCATCAGTGATTGATACATCACTGATCAAGAAAACAACTGTTAGAAACTGTGATACATTCACTAAAAGGGAAAAATATTTGAATAGTTAGCTCATGTATGATTTTTTCACTTGTGGCAAAGAACTTACTGAATATAAAGAGCAGCATTTGTTTCTCGGCTTACAGATAGATCTGAGACACTTTAATACAATACCCTGAGGAAGCAACTAGTAATCACAGTGGCACCAGGTCATATGGTAACCAACTTTATTAGTACTAAATTGATGGAGATCACTTAAATCAACAGACTGTATTACTTGTACCAGCAACTATTACAATCAGTAGGATTTCACACATATGCCACCTCTTTAAAAGTTACTTCAAACTGTTTCTTCACTGCTTCAATAGGAAGGAGATAACATCTTGATTTCACTATCTAACAATTTGCAGATATTGAAACTCGCAGGATATCCTAATAGTTTTATTGCAGAGTGACAATGATTTTCCAAATAATTCTAGTTAATTGTTTCTGTTCTTACAGTTATTTCAATTGTTTTAAAGGATTTCTATGCATCTCTTTCCTTTCTGCAAACCTGTTGTTTCCTGTATCTCCATTTAAACTAAAACTAATTTTTTTGCTCTGAAATTTGTATTTTTAAATTATTTTTTTAAACAACTTTCCAATCCTAGGATAAACTAGTCTTGAGGTAGCTTTCACACCTGCAGCCAGATACAGGATTTGAAGGCAGTGCCCTTGGTTAAGAACACAATGCTTTAGACAGTCACCAAAGAACTTTCCTTAGTAAAGGTAGACTGGATTATGGATTACTCAGTTTCATGTAGGAATAGGCCATTGTATTTTCATAGTGAACAGATCAGCAATGCCTCCCCCCTCAGCCTCACCCCTCTAGTTCAATTCCATCAAATTAAAATGGGGAAATCCCACCATCAGTGTATTTGTCAACTAAAGCAACATGGGATCAGGAAGAAATTTCCTTCTGAAAGACTAAAACTGGTTATGTGACATGTATTTGGTTTTGTAGTGAAATCAGGCAACCAGGTGCCACTAATTGCCAGGTAGTGGGCATGAGCTTGTGTTAAGCCCACCTGTGCCTGATTAGGGCGGGCCCCTACTGCGCATGAGCAGGATTAGGGGGCCAATAAAGCTCACACCTGAGGAAGCCAGAGGGAGGCCACTTATTGGAGCAGCAGCACTGGTCCAGACTGGTCAGCCCTGAGAGCATTAGACTCAGAGCACTATTCGTGAGTTTCTGCTGGAACACCTGGTTGGACCTTGGAGTGCTGTGCCCTAAAAGAGGTTTTTCTTGCTACATGGTTTTGTTTCCCCTTCTGCCCTTTTTTCAGTAAGAAAATGGAAACTGTGCAGCAAGACGAGCAGCATTAGACATGCAGCTTCATACTAATGCATGCACCAGTGAGGTTGCTCTTTTGGTCAGATGGCCTAAGGAAGCTCTCAGAGGAAAGTGTGGTTACAGGCTGCAACTTTCAAAGCTTTGGGAAAATGTGTAGAGGCCTTCAGATGCAGCTAAGGCCTCAAATCTTTAAGCATCTCATGTCCTGTGGTAGCATTACAGCATTTCTCTTCAGCCTCTCCTAGACACAACTTACACCTTCCTATGGACATACTGTGTTACAAATAAATCTGCAGCCTAACAATTTCTCCTCTAAGACTCTTCACTTCTGCTCCAGGCTCTTCCCTCAAAACCTTCCTGTTACACCAAAACACAACCATAACTTATTGAACTAACACAACCTTATGCAGGTTAGTACTTCCTGCATCCCTCAGTGAAACAGAAGATGAACACAGTGCAGGAGAACCCCTGGCAGCTGCTTGGTCAATTTGAAAGTAAAATGAGATGAAAAAAAATAGAAGTTTCAGATTAAAAAATTAAAACAGTATTTTTGCAGAATTAGTTGGTTGTGTGTTAATTTCTTACAGTGTTCTACATTTTTTCCTGACAGTATGAATCATAGAATCATAGAATTGATTTTTCCTGACAGTATGAAGATGAATTACATGTGATGGCTATATAGATGAACATGTCTTTAACACAATACAACTGAGATTTACATAACTTGCTGACTGCTACATCTTCATGATATATGAGCATGTATGTGTGGAACTGTGTGTTTTCAAGGCCAATAATGATTTTACAAGTCAGTCCATGACAAATATTCCAGGAAAACACTGCTAGATACAACCAAGAACTCCTTTAATTAATTTTTCTCTTTGCTAACGCTTCATATCTGAATCAGAATAGATGCAACATCACACAGAACACAGATTTAATTTGAAGCTTTTGAGCCAAAGCCTTTTGTAAGCCAGGAAGAAGTAGGCAGAACAACATAAAAGCCTCAACTTGGCAGAGATATGCTTCCTCCTGTGAACTTTTCCCTTTCCTCACAAAGGTGTGTGGAACAAACTCTAACAGTGGATACACATATCGAGTCCTGACTGAAGATCCAGCTTCAAAGTCTGGAGGTTATAGTTGCAGTAAGTGACAGCAATGCATATCAAAACATTGCTACTGGTGAAACCAAGAAGGTGTGTCCCCAATCAACTTCACCCACTTTAACATCAAGAAAAATGCAGGTGTAAGATTAGGGCACTAACTGCATCTTTCATGATGTAAGACAATATCCCCTGAACCCAGTGTGCATCTGCTCAGTACTGGAGGCTTCAACTTTCCATCACTGAAGGCACTGGCATACTTTTCAAAATATGCAACTGTCTACCTAGAGGTAAGAAAATCATAGCACAACTCTTTTGTATTCTTTAAGAATTTGTGGCTTCTCGTATTTTTCTCTCAATTCTTTCCCTTTAATCCTGGCATCTATTCAACTCAGATAAAAGGACCTTGTACACGTGATTCCAGTTATCTAATTTCTTTACAGTTATTTGCTGCAAGTTCAGACATTAACCATTTAAGGACAGCCCAGAGGAGAGTGACTGTACACATATTCCAGAAAAAAGAATGAATCACATCTATTGGCTCAAATATCTAATTCTGTACTTAATATCATATATCATTTTCCCTTCATAGTCCCAGTATAATTCACATTTACATTCTTAGACTTGCTCCACAAACAAGCCCTATAGCTCCAAGAGAGAGGATAGTGACTTCTTCCAACTACATAAACAAACAAAAAAATGGCTTAAAAAAAAAAAAAAAAAAAAAAGTATGTTCCATGAGTAAAGGGCTGCCTCCAAAAAAAGTGAATGAGATCACACACTTATAGTTCGTTCCATTCAGTCATCAAGACTGAACTACTACAGTTTATGTTTTCCAATTAAAATGTACCACAGGTATTACAGATTCAGGGTAAGTAGCTCTAAAGAGTTTAAACAACTGATGAAATCTTTCCAACTTTATCATTCCTCATCAAACTGACAGACTTTTTTTCTGAACCAGAAATCACACTCATGATGTAGAAGATATTTGAGAACATGGATTATCTAAAAAGCAAGCAGATACTATGGTTGGTTGCTTGTTTTTTTTTTTAACATGTAAGGTTATATTTAGAAAGGTTACTACAGTATTTATCTACTTATTTATTTACTTGCTTATAGACTATGCCTGGCAAAAAAATGCACAGAGTGCCTGAGAGAAAGAAGGAAAGTATGGTAATTCCATAGGTATCCATTAAACTTTTTTCTCTAAAATGGCATAGTCCTGCTAGAGTAACACAATGTAACTGGATTAATAAAATTTTAATATGCCTTACAATTAAATAACTTACACTGAGGCTAAATTGTGGATAAAAGTATTTTCCACTGACTTCAGCATTAGTTTATGCTGAAGTTTCTTTACCCTTGTGACATTTGAAAGCAGCAAGTTTTATTTCTTAGAGAAATTGCCTGAGCTTACTCTATTATGATTTGACATTTAAGTCACAGTCATAGCTTGCAGCTCCAGCCAAGATCAAATCCCCACTTTTCATGCACATATAAATGTATGGTCCCTGCTCCAGAGAATTTAAATCTGAGGTCACCTGCTAAGTCAGCTACAGAAATCCAGAGAATCTAAATAACAAATTATCAACGTAGTCATTTAGACAACTGCAGCCCTGAGGTTATTGGTAGTGACACAGAAAAGCCTGAATGAGGATTTTTGCTCCCCACAGAGAAACTACTTTTTGTATGCAGGCCTCATCATCTGGGTAAATTTGCTTTCTAAGATAGAAACCAAACAACACAGATTTGTTGTCTGGCCTAATATTTGAATATAGCAGGTTTTTTGTGCATAAACGTCATGCTATGATTCAGACCACTGAGAAAGGGTCATTAATTTAGAATTCAATTTATTTTACTTGTACATGAAAGGTTTGCATTACTGCTTTTGCTGAAGTTTTATTATGTTTGCTTTGATGAAGGCATACTTCTCAGAAAGATAGGTTTTCATTTTCCATTTTAAAAATGCAGGCCTTGCTGAAGTCTGGACTTGAGCCTGTCTTTTGATTGTGAAATACACCTTAATTTAATTTCTGTTTTGCTAAGACTCTACAAATTTTGAAGGGCTGTCTGCAACACCTTAAGAATTTTATTCTTAGTGCCAAGGCAACTAAGCAGTGAACTATTTAGCTATGGTTCTGTACTGATTGATGTTAGTGTCTTCTAAGATCTCTTTCTCATCTCCTACCCATCAATATGCTCTTAAATATTCAAAGTAAAATTCAAATATGTAGCAGTAAATAGACTACTGAATTGTGCAGGCTGCCTATGAGTTGTGAGCACTGTGCATCCGAAATTCGTTTGTATCCTACTTGGGAAGCTCACACAGCAGGATGCTGATGAGGTTTCACAACTCTTCTTCATTCTGCTCCCTATGCGTAGGTGTCCTTTTCACGAAATAATCTGGTATCAGATAAAACACTTCCAGGCACTAATAGCATTACATAGGCAGTACTTTCTCAATCAGTGTAACAACAACTGCTGGTGACCCAACCTGTTCTAATTCTGAAACAACTAAAAAGTTAGACCCATTCTTTATTATCTTCCTTAAGCAAATTAATGAAAGATTTTGCCATCTGAAACACTTTTTTTAAACAAATTGTACTGAATCTATTGCTTCTTTCTTTGGAAGCGAATACCACCTAGCAGGATCTCTACAGTATGTATTTTCACCTGTTTCCTACAGGACTGCTGAACTGTCACAATATACAGTATTTTCTTCTGTACTCAGCTTATTGTTTACATGTAGAAAGACAGTGGCGTTCTTCATAGTTATACTAATATTTTCTAACTTATTACTCTGAATATTTAGGAAAATAAAACGCCTTTTTTTTCAGGCTGGCGAGTTATATATATATATAATGTGAATTTACTTATTAGTATTTCTTTTCTCTTCATCTGCAATTAAGTTTGCAGACTTTCTGTTAGAAGAATTCTTTCTAATTAATTCAAATCTGGCTTACGTTATCGAGTTAACTTTTACTGTTACATGTGGAATACTTTTTACAGTGCTATTTAAATTCCTTTACTGCTTGACTGCACATTTCTGCTGTGAAGGACTTTATTGGTTTGTCAGACATACTTCAAGTCCCATTAAGGATTACTCAGGATTTTGTTTCACTAGTTATTTTTCCACCAGTGAACACAAACTATTTTGTTTTACCTTTCACCAATCTTAATTTGATCAATTTTATGCTTTCATGTCTTTGTTTCAAGTCATTTGCCAATTAAGTTCCTCAAATACATGCTTATTTATCAGAAGTGGCTGCATTTTCTGCTTAGTTAGCAATAGTGGGCGAACCTATTATGAATACATAACGAGTTAAAATAATAACTGAGGCCTTAACTGTTATTATAATTTCCTCTGTTTTGTTTTATATCAAGACCCATATTATTCATAGTCAAATTCTTTGAACTCTGAAGGTTATGGAGAAACAGATACCACTTACAAGGTAGTGGAGCTCTGAGAAGGTTTTAGGCTTTGTTTTGAACTAAAAATCCAGGTTACTGCATGGTACGAATACATTTCAAACATAGTCACTAACAGAATCAATGCCTCTGCCCCTGGCTTAGCCTGTAGCCAGGCCTGTTAACCATGGCTCAGGTAAACACCTTCCAGTGTTCTCCCACCTTCTTTGCCTGTGAAAGTCTGATGAAATGTGAAGTCCTTCAGAGGGTTCAAATTCTCCTGAAGTTTTGACATAAGTAACGGCAGCATCTTCCCACAAACAAAAGAGGGAAGAGAAAAGCCAAGAGGAAACTGAAGAAAAACATAGCATCTTTTCAGCCAAATTGCAAACAATTCTCTTTTTTCTGCAATTTTTTGCCTTTTACTGTAGCAAGACGAACCTCTTCTATGGATGTGGTGTTCCAAGGTCCAACCAGGTGTCCCAGTAGAATCTCACAAATGGTGCTCTGACCAGCCTGGATCGGTGCTACTGCTCCAAAGATGGTCAAACACCCCCTGACTACCCCACGTGTGAGCCTTTTATTGGCCCCCCTAATACTGCTCATGCGCAGTAGGGGCCTGCCCTAATTAGGCACAGGTGGGCTTCACACGAGGTCAAGCCCACTACCTGGCAATTAGTGCCACCTGGTTTCCTCGTGTCACTACATTTTACAATGCAGAAAACTCAGGTGGCTGAGAATAAGGAAACAAGAGTTGCTCACTTCAGTTTGGCTGCCCTACAGTTGGTCATCCCTGTGATTTTCCTCCCCTGGACTCTCCACACATACCCCCAGCAGTGTGAGGCCATGAGGACCCTTCTTTAGTGTTGCCACTTACTGATACTGATTGTATAACAAAGCTTTTTGCTTCATTTTCTGTTTAAGATTTTGAAAATATATCTAAGGTGCACAAACATTTTATTATAGTGCCTGTAATATCTACTTGCAGATGTTTGGGGCTTTTTTGAGTAGATGAAGACATGTCAGGACCACAAGTGGGTCCAGACCTACTCTCCCTCCAGGTTTCCCCCATCTTGCTCACGGTCCAGGACCCCACCAGAGTTCCAGGACCCCGAGCCCCTGCCCCAGTGACACCACAGCCGGGATGGTCTCCAGCTCCCCACAGCCCTGCTCTGCCCAGCCTCAGCCTGGTCCTAATTTGGATTATGTATTTTCTGCATAAGAAAAAACCTAAGTGCTTATTTCAAAATAAGCAGTGAGGCTGAATTAGGAAACTATCAAAAGATCAGTAATGTCAGAAATAGACATATTATCTCATAACAATACTGATTCTTTAGCAGAGACATAGCATTTTGTCAAGTGATGCCAAAAAACAAGGTTCAGGCCTATTCATTTTGGTATTTTTTCTGAATGTTTTATATGGTGTACATGGATGTGCAATTCCCATAACGTCACTCGGAATGAGAAGTTTCATGAAGTCTATCATGGCAAAAGTGAAGTCACTAAAAAATTAACAGCAATCTGCAAAACTCAGAAGATCAAGCAGCATATTGTTTGGGTACATTTATTGCAAAATGACAGTAAGAGGTGATCTGAAAGTCACTTTGCAAGAAATGGATTCTAGGAGGTTCAGACTAAATTTGCTTGCTTTTCAACATGATCAAATCTGTAATGAGAAATTTTGACGCTGCAGCCATATACATGTTGCTGACTTCTTTAAATACAAAAAAATGCTCACATTCAAATGCAGAATTTGAAAACTCACACTGCATTAAAACCTATTAGATTTAATATTCAAATATTTAATTTATAGCTTGAATAACCTTATTTTACTGTCATGGTTTGCTGATGTGTACTGTTTACTAAAAAAAAATCACTTATAAATCCAGTATGAAAATAAAATTAATTAATTAAAAATTCTGAGTCTTTGTAAATACAAAGTGGTATATTATGACAATCACAGTGTGAGAAACAAAGTGATTTTATACAGACTATGGATCATTACTAAAAAAAACAAAACAGTCTCTTGACAATGGGGTTTTCTTTGGATTAAAGTGATTAAAGTTCAGAGAGGTAGAAGGCATTAAAGCCACTGTCCTACACTCTAAAACACCTTGCCTGGCGAAGAAAAAAATGTTTCTGGAGTAAAATAGGATAGAAACAATTGCAGGACAGCAAAATGAATGATGAAGCAAGATTGCTTGGTCACACTGATCCAAACAGCCCTGTGGCACTTAAATATTCACTGGAATTCTTAAGTGTTCAAGGCTTGTCCTGCTGCAGAGATGATACAGCACTATGTAAATGTGCAGTGGTAAAAGACAATTTCCATTAGCAGTAATGCTGCTAATTTTAACACTTCTTAAGAAAGACCCATTAATGCATGGTAAAAGTGTGTACCATGTATGAAGAGAAAAGTTGAATAGTATTATTGAGAAATGTACCACTTAGTGCAGATTGTGACATGGAATATTAAAAGCAGTGCTGCCATCTCTTGGATGGTTTTGGCTGTAGTAAATATGTATTTGTCACATATTGAAAAACAAGTAAACTAACAAACAAACAAACTAAAAACCAAACCAAAACCCCTGCAGAAATGAATGGCACAACATGGCACCATTTAGCAAAATGTCCAAAGTACAGGTCAGGAAGTGATAACATTTGAATATTTCAGTAAATGGGGCTGCCCCTACAGATGAAGCTATGCTTTGCTATCTGTCATACAGGAAACATTATTACATTGGTGGCTTCTTTGCCCCCTCTGTTATTGCCTTTCAGGAGGGTAAAATTACTCAAAAAAACCCATCACATTTGGAGCAGACAGAAGGGAAATGTCTCAGCTGACATTTAGGACATTATCTGTTCAAATTTTAAGCATAAAAGCTTGAGTCCTACAGGGAAGATTTCTGATACGAATTTTTTTTTTTTTTTTTTTTTTTTTTTTTTTTTTAATTTTTTTTTTTAACTCAGGAAAACACACAAACCAAAACAATTTATTTATTTATATGTACAAGAATGCATGAGCAATATAATTTCCCTATTACACTGAAGGAATAAAAATCAATTTGATCAATACTGCACAGATGCTGGGTCCTGCCCTTCTGGCAGAATCCAAAAGGTAAAACTTGCCAATGAACTGCCAGAGTCAAAGCCCTGTCTTTCCTTCTGGATTTCATTCCTCCAGTATGGAAACCAGGACTGTACTATATTTCTCTCAAAAGGAAGAATAGAATAAATGATGGTGCAAAAAAAATTCTACGTAGTGTCTCACTTACAAATTAACACTCCTAATATTCTTAAAATAGATGCTTATACCCATGGCCCTACTCACCTAGCTTTTACTTGAATATGAAGTTTTGAGATCCCCAAAATCATCCCATCTAAATTACTTTTTGAGATACTCCAAAGAAACAGAACTGGTGCACATACAATACTTGTGTTGAGTATTTTTTCCCTACAATTCAGGCTTCTCATACGTCCTTAGCTGTAAATCTAAAACTTGAGACAGTCACTGGTCTGTCCTAAAAACCTGGTTAAAATGTTGTCTAAGAGCTAATTAATCAGGGATAAAAATTGTGAAGTCACAAAATTCAGGAGTACTTTCTACAAGAAGTTATCTCATTTAGGTTTGGTTTCTTCCTTTAGACTGAAAATTATATACACAAAAGAAAATATCATTTGTTATTTCAATATCAAAAACAAAACTACAGTGCATCATTAGCTACCTTCTGTTACCTTTGAGGAGCTCACCCTTGCTTGTCATGCAGCTGTAGAGAAACTGAGGCTGGAAAGGATCTCAGGAGATCACTTAGCCCAGCTGTCTGCTCAGAGCAGGTCCAATGAGATCCGCTTGCTTAGGGTTGTGTTTGGGTAAAGACTCAACATCTTTGAGGATGGAGATCAAAAAAAAAAAAACCAAAATAAAAACTTGTGCACATGCTCCCAAACCTGACCACCACTATGATGGACATAAAAAAACCCCAAAACATAAAAAAAAATCATACTAATATCTAATTGCTCGGCTGGACCATACCTCACCTTATTACCACTTCACACAGTAGCTTGTCTTGTATTTTATGTTCTAGAAACTGCTTCTGTAGCTGTGAGTCTTCTGCTGGCGGCTGTTTTCATACTGTATTTTTGTACCACTTTTTGAGAAGTATTGGTAAAGAGTTTGCATATATATATATACATATATATATATATATATAAGTAAATTGCCTATGTTGCCACTTGTGTCCATTGCCTCTCATCCTGTCACTGGTGGCTAATATATCACGTGCTGTCCACCAGGCTCTGAGCTGCTTTTTATCCAGGCAGCCCCAGACCATACTGTTGGATGAGGAGATTCCATTTCAGATGCAGGACTTAAAGTGCATGCACTATGGAAAGAACTGCAGGACATGAAGGGCAATTGTCACAAGTGATTAAAGAGAGTACAGGGTGGAAAGAAAATAATAAAGAGTATTATTTCCATTGAATACCCACATCTGAGGTTTTTTTACAGCAACACTTCAGCACCTAAGTTCTTTGTAACCTAGAGTGAAGGTGCAGTCTGGGAGCAGCATCAGATTATCAATTATCTGATGTAGCAGGACACCCGAGTAACGAATCACAATTTATAATACAACTCTGTAACAGCTTACTATTGCTTTGTTTCCACATGGATAACTCATGACTCTTCAGCTGCCTTTAAATTTGGATAAATGTGAGATGCAGGCAAGGAGTCTGTGGTACTGGAACCCCTTTGTACGTAAAAAAGGAAGAAAAAAACAGAGAAGCCAAAACACAACAGGGAAATAAACCCCATGATTAACAGAATTTAAAATATATCCCTGATCAAACTAAGATATTTTGTGGGTAGCAGCAAAAGTAGGGTAGCAATTAATCTGTCAGGTACTACAGGAGTAGAAGACAAATGGTACTCTGGTACCATTTAACAAAAGACTCTGGTACTGAGTGACATAGAAACAAAACCAAAAAGCTTCAGTACATTGCCCAGACTTAACTGATTAAATTTTTTGTTTCAATATCAGGAAATTCTGTATTACACATCAATAGTGATACAATCAAGCAATTCAATTGGTGCAAAAAGTCAGCTATTTATCTTTCTTCTTTCAAGATAC
The DNA here is from genome assembly GCF_036169615.1 of Heliangelus exortis. NCBI lineage: Eukaryota > Metazoa > Chordata > Aves > Apodiformes > Trochilidae > Heliangelus > Heliangelus exortis. Next base: position 78,634,873 of record NC_092423.1, on the reverse strand, counting down.
CAGCTTTTTTATCTATGTGGATGTAAGCAAAGATTGCTGAATGGATACACATACCTACCCAGCTTAGGGCTTGAACTCACACATCTAAAATAAGAAAGGATCCTTAAATCCAAAGTTTGCTTAGATATTTACAGGCTGATAAGTTGCCATGGAATCAAGAATTAGTAGGATATACCATTCTGAATCTACTTTCCAAATATTATTGAACCAAATGTTCAGTAAGAAAAACGGTAATTGGTCCTTGATCAGATTTTATTGACTATTATTTACAAACATGACAAGAGAAACAGGTAAACTGTGGAAGCTGTAAAATTATGTTATGCACAAATTTTCCTTCTAGGTGACTAGAAGATGATTTAAAAGAATACATAATCAGCTTTTCTACTCGAATAAGTGATATTGGTTAGAACAATTTAAAATAATTTTATAAGAAACCATAAGTAAATTTTCTAAGATATTACATGCTTCTTGCAATATTTTACCATATAATTCAAGCACCATTTGCCTTGCATAATACTGTTTCCAGTTAAAGAGTGGCACCCAAAGGGCATAGCCTTGTAGTAAGGAAGTCACAAGATAGAAGAGTTGTAACTGTTCAGCCTGGAGAAGAGAAGGCTCAGGAGGAATCTTATTAATGTGTATAAATACCTGAAGGGAGTATGCAAAGATGGAGCAATGCTTTTTTTAGTGATGCTCAGGAACAGACCCAATGGGGAAAACCTAACACACAGGAAGTGCTGTATTAACATCAGGAAATACTTTTTTACTGCGAGGGTGACCAAGCACTGGCACAGGTTGACCAGAAAAGTTGAGGCACCTCCAGCCTTGAGGATACTCAAGAGCTATTTGGACTTGGTCCTGAGGAAGTGGCTCTAGGTGGCTCTGTTTGAAAAGTCCCTTTGAACCTCAGCCATTTTGTGACATTAAGTGGGCAGAAGGATAACTTGTACACAATACAGTATTGGTGTCACAATACCAAAAACAAGTATCCTGTACTAACCATAGGGAGCTGATGACAATAGGTAACTATCAAAATGTTTGAACAGATTCTCCGACCTATAAAGCATCATTTCTTTAATGACAGTTACTTCTGAAGCTTTACGGGGCATTATGGTCATCAGTTTCAATAACATCTGGGTCATAAATTAATCACTTTTCTGCAGACAGAAACTATATTAATGAAAATGGAAACTATTAAAGTGCTTTATGTGCTATTGAAACTCTGCAAGTATATAATCTACCAATTAATTTTTCAACAGTTCCAGTCTCTGACAATGTTTTCATCTAGCATTCCTCTAGATGCAAAATCTAATGGTGGTAGATTATATGATGGAAACAACAGTAACTGTGAACTAAGTTTTCTACTTAGTTTTTTATGAGACACTTAATTCTCATCAGTGCAGTGAGATACTGTCAGGTTACTCATGTTCCTGATACGTAATTATCAGCGTCCTATTGTTTTGTCATTTTCTTTAGAAAATACCCCAAGCAGTAGGATTTGCCCAGTTGCTTACCACCCATACACAGTAATATAGTACCTAAATAAAAATGGTTGCCTAAAGACATCTTTCTTGTTACTGAGACACTAGAAAGGAAAACATTACAACATCAGCAGTCCAGAAATGTAGACAGGTAGAAATATATAATGTTCTAATGATGTGTTTCTGATAATGGGTTTTCCTCCCCTGAATACTACTAGAGACAATACTACTAGAGACAAAATGTACCTTAAAACTCTTCAGAAAAAAATTCTCTAGGTTTCACTCCTGGAGGCCCATTTTATGTGTGGGACAGTGTGCTAAAGGGCAATACAACATTCGACTGCAATTTAATACTGTTTTTTGTTGTTTGTTTTTTTTCAGTACCATCTATAAAGGCTTCTCAGGATGCAATATGGGAATGCTTGGTAGTATAGCATCATTTAATACATACAGTATTACTTAATACTTACACTGAATCTAATTTTTCTGTAATGTGTTGTTATTGGGGATTTTATTAAGAACCATACTGATATTATGTTTTATTTAGAAAAGTGGGGACAGCCAATGGGGACTTCAAGGGACATTTTCCAAAATTACATAATCACATTTATTTATACAGGAGAAACATCAGAGTAACATTGAGGGCAGAACTGTTGACTGGGAGGATAAAATGGAGTATCTCTTTTACCAGATTTAGTCACAATAGGTACAACCTCACAGCTCTTTGCTAATGTACATTCACCATTTTCTCATCTTCTACTTAAATGAAGACTACCTTGCACAACGTATAAAGTTCAGTTAATGATGGGTTTGTCCTATATAAGCTCAGAGGGAATACTGCTCTTTCTAAATAAATGTATCAATAGTTTTGAGTTTAAAGACAGCAGTATTTTTATCCCTGTACTTTTATTATAGGCCAATAGTAATGGCTTAGCTATTGAAATGTTTAACACATATGAAAGAGAGAGAACATTATCCTCACAAAAACTTCCTGAGTGATGCCCATTTGTCTCCTTAAATCCACAAAATGTTCCTTTTTAGAAACCCAGCATGGCTTCCAGGATTCAACATAGGTCTTGACTACTCTGTAAAGTCTATGTCCATCTGCAAACTCTGGAGTCTCTGCATCCTCCTGTCATGACTGATACAGGTAGTATCAGTTCTCTTCCCAGATGTCTGTAAACCATAAGAGTTTCCTTAAAAAATCATCTAGTATGGAGACATACCATCTATAGAAAGAAAAATCCATCCAAGTTTTGTCACTTTATTTCACACTATATTTCACACTGATAGACGGTGGCACATTATCCCTGCACTCTTCTCTGCACTTCTCACAAGCGAGTTCCTCTGCTATAATGAAAATGACAAGTAAGATGTGCTCCAAGAAATTCGAAGATGAAAGAATCAGTCAGTAAAATGTGAAATTTTGTTTAATTTGCAGTGTTAACCCATTGTAGTTTACCGTTTGAAGGTGAATTGCCTTTCCTGGAACATCTGGGAGGCACGTTCCACAGATATGAACCTTTAACAGCCAAGTTTCTACAGACTTGCCACTTTTATACTTAAGAGCTTATGCTATCCAAGCTGTGATAAGGATAAAAGCAAACTTTCTAATGGCTTTGTACCAGTTCTCTTTGATAGTGGTTCCATGGTGCATTTTCTCCTAGGGCTTCATTTGAAAAAAGATCTGAGCTTGTCTCAGGCAAGGTTATTAACTGGAAGCTAAAGAAGAAAACCAATGAAGAGGGAACAGAAAACATTTCCAGGAATGTGAACGAGGCTCATTTTACTGCAACACATGCCTCCTTCCTCCAGAACAGAGAAGTGTTTGCCATGGACGTGGCAATGATTTTAACAAATCTATATATATTCAATGTTTTTGCTTTACAGTTGCCTTATCCTACTTCCCTACAGTGCTAATGCAGGATGTGCATTTTCAGGAAGATGCATCCAGATCTATGAAGTTTCAATTATAGCTGTGAATCAAAAAGGAAATTATGATTGCACTGTGGTTGGATACCAGGGCACTATCTATGTGCCCACCCAGGATGTTAAGTTCTCAGTTCCCTGAGTGGACCAAGAACTGCCAGGCTTGGGCAGTTCTGAGATCTTGGACTGACTTGAGCTAGTGGACTGACCAGCTCCAAGCTGGCTGGTTTTTAACAAATACACTGTCCATGAGTGTCTGTCTGTGGAACAAGCATATCCAGCTAGTCAGATACTCTGGAATCAAGAAGGAAAATTTGTCAATAAGGGTGAAAATTGTAAAAAAGCTGTTTTGTCTTCCTAGACACACTTTTCTGGAGAGCAGAAAGGCATTTAGATTAAGTAAGAGATATGTACTAGTATTTTCAACCAGTATGGTTTGTCTAAACTTAATGCTACAACCTGTACAGAAAACAACTGTACAGAAAACAACTGTACTATTTCACACACAAATAGATTGCCCAGAGTATTTCTGACTATCCAGGAAGACCTCAAAGCATCACATGGAGAGGGTCTTTTCATACACAAGAAGGAAAGAGGACAACTGAAAAACACATCACAATCACATTAACAGCTTGATTTTTTACAAAAATCAAAGCCCATTGCTTATAACCTGTGTTTATCTAAGACTTCAATTCAAGTCCAATACAAACTGGCATCCTTAAAAGTAAATAGGTAGCACAAAGAACAGGTGGGTTTTGATGAAGAAAAGGTAAGAGAGGTGGTCACTTCAGGTATAAGAAAGCCATAGGAAAAAAACTAACCCAAGGATCTATTTGAAGAGTCTGAAACTATCATTTCTTTAAGAAATTATCACATCAAGGCAATACTAGATGACAGACAAGACCTGAACTAATATGTAAATCAAAACATTTAAACATTTAGTTCAGAAGTAGTTGAATTAAGGCTGTTTGCCACGTCAGGTCTATCACCAGGCTGACTGCACAGTCACTGGAAGAATAAAATCATAAAACAACCATGGACTAGGAGGGGTTAAAAAAATCTCCACACTGGTGTGCTTTCCTAGATGCAACCAAAGTTATGTTTGCAACATTATTAGGCACTAACATATGCATAGGAAAGGTCTCACAATAGATCCTCATTTATATCATCGTCCACTCTGTCAGGAGTTATAACATTGTGCCTGTCTTCAGTGTGTTGTAGTCACATAAATCTTTATTTTTTTCTAAAACTACAAAGATCACATACATAATTATCTACAGTGGACCTATAATGAAACTGCTTTCCTTTAAAACACACTTCAATATCAAATAAGGTACTTTTCTTATGAAATTCATGAGTAGCAACTTTACCCTTTACTACTTACACATCATCATGGATTGTCGACCTTGGGATAACACCCAACACAGAAATAATTTTGGTGAATGAAAATTATGTTTAGCAATACATGAAAGACCTAGACAGCTCTGATGAGAGAGAGCACACAGCTTATTAGAGGTCCAGGTTTGGGGAATTGCATTACTGCTTGCATCAGCCTAAATGGTCCTACAAGAACCATCTCACATTGACACAGCTTGCAGATTTATGCACTGTGTAGAAAAGAACCAGTCTTATCACAGCTCATCCACTATCAAGTGTTTGGAAAAGATAAGAATTAATTTGCATTTTTAATGACAGTTCAATGTCTTGACTTCTTTGCAGATGCTACATTGACAAATACAAATAACAGCTGCACACATTCACTTCCTCTAGGCTTGCTGCTTTAGGGATATATTTCTTCAATACAGATCAAGTACTTGTCTGGTACCAATTGACACAGGTAATTACCCAGTCCTTAAAGTTATATTTATTCTCTGACAGAGTATTTTAATGTATTATAAAACCTCCTGGGTCAGAGGGTTACAAGTTTTATTTGCATTCCAAGTCCACCATTTCAGTAACAGTCACTAAAAAGGGCTGTCAACTGATATCCACAACATAGAAATTAATTTTCTCCATCCCTTCTTTTGCTCCTTGTTCTGCCCTCATCAGGAAAATTCACATGGGAGGCTGCAATAGTCCACACTCACTTGATAAATTACCTAGTTATTAATGGTAGCCATTGGGCAGACCTTCATAGAGCTTAAGTATCAGCACACTACCTTCTTCCTATAAAGATACCTTAAAAAAGTGAGAAGCTAAGCTGAGATGAAGAACCGGCAAACGTAAGGGATTTTAAAGGTCTTTTATGTTAATGAAGCATTTAGTTCTGCTACATTTCCAGGAATGTACACTGAGTTTATGCAATTTCTTAAGTCTGTACTTAGAGCTGTACAAATCCTGAATTAAACACCAGTCACTCAGTTTAAAGATGTCAACTTATACTGTGTGACTATGCAATATTAACCATCCGTGCTGAAACCCCACATGATTAACAAGGCAGCACATCTTCTGAAGGATGGTGTATAAAGGCATTTATCTAAATTCCATGCTGACATTCACAGTACACAGCATCACTGAAGGTTCTGTATTTAAATCAACTGAAACATCTTATATCATCTAAAGCACCTATTTCAAAAATGCAATAGCAAATTCCTGGAGGAGTTTCCGTGGATAAGAAAAGCAGCAGAAGAGGCAAATGGAGGAAGGGGAGAGGGAGGGAGGGAGGAAAGAAGGGAGGGAGGGAGGAAAGAAGGGAGGGAGGGAGGGAGGGAGGGAGGGAGGGAGGGAGGGAGGGAGGGAGGGAGGGAGGGAGGGAGGGAGGGAGGGAGGGAGGGAGGGAGGGAAGGAGGAAGGAAGGAAGGAAGGAGGGAAGGCAGGAAGGAAGGCAGGAAGGAAGGCAGGAAGGAAGGAAGGGAGGGAGGGAAGGAGGGAATACTCACCGAGCTTACTACAGACTTGGAATAGCAAAACTAAGATTAAGTTTCAAAGTTCATTCCAACTTATGAAACCAGTGAAGCAAAACCAGAAGCTTTAAGTACGTTCTCCAGTCCTCCACTGAGCCCCCCTACACACACTTTAGACATTTGTCCTGCTAGTTGATCTTTTTTCTATTGCTAGGTTTTGTAGCCCTCCAGACATGTTAAATAAAGATGACAGGTAATGTTCACAGGACAGTACACATTACTGTATGTATCAAATTTCTGTCTGTAAGGTAAACTATTTACAATACACTGGGGACCAAATAAACTTAATCTCAGTCACTGCAGCAATAAAACCTTATTTTGGTGAAAATATTTCAGTGTAACATTTGAACTATTTTAAAAATGCAATCAAAGAAGTCTTGTTTGCTGTCAATGCATTGCCAATGTATTATTATATTTTAATAAAATATAGATGTAGTCATTCATGTCCAATTACCTGACTTGAAAGATAACAAAATTACAGACAGCTCTGGTTCCCAATGCCCCCCATGGCAGTGAGGAAAGCTGCCTTCTTTCTGAGACAACCAGAGCAGTACTGCTAAGTCAAGCTCCACCACTACCTAACTACTAGGTTTTAATACCCCCAGTCCCTAGATTCAAAAAGTCTTTTAATATATTCCATTTCCTCCCTTTGAACTCTGTGATGGAGCACTAGTAAGTTTGCGGGGGGTGAAACAAGATATTAGTATTTTCTTTGACTGCTTCTATTTTCTAAGTTGATTTTTAGGTAGCCAACCTTATGACTTCAGTAGCACATCTTGTATACAAATGCAGGTATTGTACACAAGCACTACCTAAATACATTGACAGAACAGGATAAAAGCAGGAACTGCTACAAAATCAAGTTTTCAGAATGGCACAAAATTCTGACTTTAATAGAAGGAATAAACCTACTGATATTTAATTGTGTGCCCTGCAGCACAGCATCTGTGTACAAACCAGAATCTTACTAGAAAACAAGGAACAACTCAGGAAACACAAGAAGTTAGAAACATTAAAATCACTTACGGAGAAAGAAGTTACATACATTGTGGAACCACTAAAAAGCTCCTAAATATAAACTTTCCTAACTAGTTTTTAACAGCTGTCTTGATTAAGACAGTTTCCATTTAGCACACTCAATAGCAGATATATGGAAGACGACTCTCAGCCAAATCACAGAGACTTAAGTTTCCAAGAGTTTAAAATTCCTTGAAGAAATTCCATAATTTTTCTTCCTCTACTCCTTGATGTAATATTTCAGCATTACAGAACTTCAACTAAGATTTAAAATATTCACTTATATTTCACTCACTTAGGTCCTCTAGAAGAAGAGCAAAAAATTTACTGGGATACTGACAAAACAATGGAAAGGAAAAATTAATTAAGTAACAGGATAATAAACAGCTCAAACCACTTGTGTGGTCTTTACAGTGTTTAAAATTTTGAGGATTCCACATTGGAAAACCAATTTTGTATGTTACTGGTGGCTTGTCCTTCATATCCTCAAAAGGAACACACAACAGTGATGAAGTTTCCTTTGTGATCCAGGACAGGGCTCCTAAGGAGGTAAAGGTAAATCCCTGTCTGATGTATTTTCTTGAAGGCTACAGACTCAATAGCCATCAACACATTTAATGTCAATATTTCAGTATTTTGGAAATGTCCCCAATTCAGTGCTGTCAGACACAGCTGTAACTTCCATGCAGTCTTTAGTGGCTAATTTATTACCTTGACAGACAGAGTGCCTGTTGAAACATGACTGAGTTTTGTAATGTCCACCATTAATGACATTTATGAGCCAGCAAAACCACAAAATGGGATTATACAGTAAATAGCATCACAAAAACTGAATATTGCTCATAGTAGTGGAACCTCTGTGTATAGAGCATAATGACAAACTGAAGTCAAACTGTCATGCATGAAATTCAATATAGTTAATTTCTCAGAAATGTAAGGTTTTCTTTTCTCTCCTCCATATAAATGCATTGCTCCCATTACAGTCCACACTAATGCGTTATACTTCCCCTCTCTTGAGAATCCACAGCCAGAAAGTATACTTGACTTACTTTATTATCTGAAAAAATGGATTTTAAAATCATCTTAAATCCTTGACAGGTCTAGAAGTCACTACTGGCAAATAAATTGGCTATTCCTCTTGGGGCAAAGGGGCTGAAGATCACGATTTTGAATTGTCAGCAGTAGCCTCAAGAGTGATGATTGGAAAGAGTTGCAACTTTTGTTTCATTGTAACTGCGGGGTTAAACCAGGAAAATTCCAGTGCAGAAAGGCACTTAAAGATAAGTGTAACTTGAAACAAATGCTATTAGCTCTTATCTTGAATCAAGGTCCTACTGTTTCCCACTTGAATTACAGAAAGGATTAAATTCAAGTGATTTTGTTGCACCTCCATTTCTAAAATGTTTCTTGTCAATCACTGGTTGTAAAAGTAAAATGAAGAACAGCTAATCTTTAAATAAAGAAAAGCGTGTCAAAGCTAAAAGCAGTCTCCATACACACCGATTTTTATTTCTTTCTTCTTTGCGGAAGCACCTCAAGTTGTGTGACTTTGGAAATGATACAAACTCATCCTATATAACTGTATTACTGAAAGAAAACAGACAGCTATAGGAGGAATAATTTTCTATGTTTTCTGTTGTTACATTGTAGCCACTCACAGATTTTTCTCTTGTTGACCTCCAACGTGTAATTGGAGTAGCCACCAATATTTACAATGGAACCTTTTTCTTTTCTCAGGTCAGAAAAACTTCTATGAGCAGTAACCATAATCTACAAGATGTGTAATTGCATCCCTCAACATCCCTCAAGCTGGTATTCAGTCAAAGGTATTTTCCTAATGTCATAGGATGGCTGGGATTGGAAGGGACCTTTAAAAATAATCTAGTATCAACAATGTGACCAAACAAATGACAATTAGTATGGGTATATTTAACCAGATGGATATTTACCCAGTCTTAGAAGGAAAACAGATTTAAAAATTAATAAAACAAGAAATACATTTTTTAATGAAAATACTTTAAAAGTTGAGCAATTTGTACCACCTTGTCCTTGTAATTTTGACTGCTCATTGCAGTATCTAAAAAAATTATTTTCCCTGTTATCTTTTTAGGTCTTTTTCTTTGCGCTTTTTATTTTTACAAGAGCTGCATGTTCAGAGTGCTTAGAGTGCTTTTGTGCTTTTGAAAAACTTTGGCCCTACATTATGTGAGTAGTACAGACCAGACTTCATATACTGTGATTATTGCTTGTGATGCTTGTGATTATTCTGTGATGAACAGATCGATAATGTGAAACACAGGCTCAGGCACTGAAACATGAAAACAGCTCAAATGTGCATTTTGCAGGGAACAGAACTATCATAAGCCAACAGTTTCCCAAATAAATACAAAATTCTTCCTGATCATCAAGTTAAGGAGGGTATGCAAAGGAAGTGAATGTAAACAGTGTTGCAAAAAGTTTATCAAACTTAAATGCTTCAAGCCAATCATCCAAATACTAGATGAAACATTTTTTTTTCTCCTTTGAATTGCACCATGCCTTCACTTTTGCCTTAATTTCCATACTAGACTTCAAAATCATCGAATCTTAAGCAGATTTGCAACCTAATGCAGGGTTAACAATGAGTATTTAGGAGGCATTATCATGGATAACCATATACTCAAATCACAGCAGCATCAAATAAGTTTGTTGCACCTTTCTAAATTCAGTTACTGAGGTGCAGACATTCAAATCAACAACTGTTTTATAATGGAGCTTGATCTCTTCCAGAGAATGATGTCACCTTAGGAGAATAAGTGGCTGCTTATGAAAAAAAAGAAAAGGCCTTCTTTGTTAATAAAGCAGGACAAGGAGAAAAAAAAGTAGGTAAAAGTGGCCTAGAAATCCAAGCTATTAAGTTCAAAGCCCAAGGGTTTCAAAACTGAGGCATACAGTAAGGGGAAAGGTTAATTCCTCCTGTATGTTTTGTACATCATTTTCCCCTGGTCTAGTTTCAGAAATCACAAAACCTGAGGTCAAATTTGTAAAATACAATTGATGCCTTCAAAGATTAAACTGGCAAGTTGGTTTCTATTTGGCCACTATAAAAAATATAGATACAGCATAAAGTTTATAGTTAATTAACAATATCAAATTGCTGCAAAAAACCCCAAACAAACAAACATCAAACAAAAAATCCAAACACAGTAAACCAAAACTAAACCAAAACAAAAAAATCCCACCAAATCTTTCAACATATTTAGACTCATTTAAACTGTGTAGCTACATGGGATCTCTCTTCAACTCAAGAAACCCTGTCTCTTGTACATTCTTTCTGAATGAGCTGGCATAACGTTGTCTTCACCAAAGTATTGAAAGCTAAATGTAAAAAGAGGCCATTGATTTTTACTCTGGTACCATAGGCTTTTGCTCAAGATTATGTACACAGAATGCCTTAGTCTAAAAAAGCAAGGAAAACCAATTCCTGAAATTTCAAAGACAAATTTTTATACACACTTCTCTTACAGTTTTCTGTAAGAAAGGGCTTTGTTCCCCTTTCTTTGCACATTTTTCTGTACTTAAGAGTGTAATCAAGTATAACAGCAACCTATGTAGCCTTGGGAATTTACCTTTAAACATCACTGATGGGAATTACAAAGCATTTTGTAAGGAGTTAAGAAAAGTGTTTTGGATAAATGTTTTCTTTAAACATGAACCCAAAACAGAGCACTGAATTATTAACTACTTTGAATAACTAAATCATTTCTTGTTCAGAATATATATGAAACTGATCAAATGGTTCTATTACTATCAATATCTAGAGACAGTCTGTGAGAACAGAAATAAAGAAAACAGGCAGGCAGTTCAGGCGTACAGGGCAGTTCTAAAAATAGACAATTAAAATTAATACTGTGGTAATTATTAATTTTTTACATTCTCAACAGTCTACCAATGCTTAATTCAGTTTGATACGCAATAACATTTAAATAGTATCACATGTCAGAATTCAAAAGAATCTTTTGGGCACTTTTTTTTTAGTTTTGTTTTCCAAATATCGGGGAAGTGGGGGAGACTGGCAAAATAGTGGAAAAAATTTAGGATTATAGAGCTTGTATTTTAATTTTAATAAAGTCTATTAAAATATAAAGTTTGTTAGGAATAGGTAATTGTTTTCTCTACTTATATAAGGATTTCTAAACTTAAACAAACACTGTCAAACCAACAACTTGAAAATGTGCAGACAAAATGGGAGTACTAACATTCACTTTGCTCACAAATGACCTGTAAGTCGGGGGGGAGGGGGATAAACAAGTCAAGCTAAAAATATATGCAACTTTCTACCGACTTCTATGTATTTCTACCCATTATTTACTGGATAGATACTTGACAAATTCATCTTATCCAACTTGTGAAGAAGTACAAAAGATTCAAAATGTAATGTCCGTGTCAGCCTTTTAGTTAAAAAACCCTCAAGCTGCACTCCCAGCAGCCACTAAACCTGCTTCTGCCTTCCCTGCACAGACTCTCTGAAGTCACCCAAGGAACCATTTAGCACAGGGCCCCTTCTGGCATCTCCCTGCACCACCAAGTTTCTGTGTCAGACAGATTCTTATTAGCAGATGTGGTGCAATACCAGGGAGAGAGGACACTGAGAAAAGTTGTTTCCCCTAATCCTGTGCTTGGAATTAGAAATTTTCCTCCTCCATTTGTCTCTGGAGAAGCCATGTGAAATTACTCAAAAACTAGGATAGGTTGCTAGAATGAAGCAATAACAGCTTTATAAAGTGCCAGTTACCAGCAAAATGAGAAGTATTGGAGTGCTCTTCCCTTTGATTGTCCAGTGCTCACAGTAGGCCTTTAAATTCAAGAAAACTTAAGGCTGCTGCCTGTTATTCCTCAAGTCAAGAGCAGCTTTGTTTTGCCTCAGCCTGAACTGTGATTTAGCAATTGCTGGAAAGCAACAATCTGCAGCATGCTAATACAGCAGCTACTGGGGAAAGCTACCATCACATACCTCTGCAATGCTTGACTTCTTGGAGGTCTGCTGATCTCCTTGCAGGGACCAGGATGGCCAGGTAGTGGCTGCAGCTCAGGGCTGGAGGCTGGGCACCCTCACCGGGACACCCAGGGATGCCACCAAAAGACAGATTGGTCCTTGGGGCAGGTGGCTGTGGTGGGATGTGCAGCACAGGGGGAAAAAGGAGAACCAGAGGCCCTGGGGCAGCTGGGCACTGAGGGTCAGTAGAAGGGAACTGCAAGCAAGTCATGGCAGGGTGGGGGTAGAGGGGAAAATGTTCACAGTTCCCTACAACTCAAGGTCAGTAGCTGGCATAAAGCAAGCCCAGAAGGACTGATTCACTGAACCATGACACAAAGGGAGCTGCTTTCATTTCTATGCTGCTTTGCCTGGTAACTTGGAGTTCTCTGTATTTAAAAAATAAGTATTCTAGCTTTTTAAAACCTTTTTATTTTTTTTATCCCCTTCTGCATTTAAAGGTCTTTTTGGTCTTCTTTGGGGAACTCATTTTAAGGAAGAAAACTAGGCCTATTCATCTCACTCGAGATCTTGTCACCAGCTTCTCCAATGTGTATCTTCTAACAGCCAGATAACATCAGTAAAACCAAGGTTCTGTTCTGATGCATGGTGTCCAAAGCAGCTACAAAATAATTTTTGGCTTAATGCCTTTTCCTCTAGGAAGATGCAGATGCAAAAATGGGGTGCTGGGTTCTTACAAAACAGAAGTTGGGGTACTGGGGTGGTATTATCTCACTGTCATATAGACTTTATCCTGTGTATGTATTCCATATCTATTATCCTTGAAACTAAACTGCTGCTTCTGTGAATCATCAGTGTCACAACATTTTCAAATTTTGTAGAATTTTTTTCCAAAAATAATGCAGGGTGCATATCCCTTCACAACTCTTAAACTGCTAAAACACCATTTTCACAAATTAAGGTCAACAAAATGTTCCGTCTTCAGTGTAGTAATCCTGGAATTTGGCAGCATTGCTTAAATGAATTCATTATGGAAAAATAAAACTTTCCAAGTGTGATGAAATTGAATTAAAAATACACATACATAGCAAAAACATTTTAACTTGGCGTGCAAACCATGTACCACCCAGAACAAATACCCAGGTAACAATTGTACAATTTTATAGCTACAAATAGCTATATATTTTCTTCATGCCATGTTTTGTCTCTGGAAAAAAAAAATCTAAAAAAAACCAATCTTTATTCCTGACAAATATCTGTTAACCTAAGCAACAAAATAAATTGTACTATATAAATATCTTGAAATTATTTCTTTTATTATGAGATAACCTCCAGTTTTTCCTATTCACATCAGTAATGTAGTTGGAAAAATAAACAAATAAAAATGAGTACATAAAAATTACTGAGACACCTGTTGTAGGTTTTCACCAAACATTCAGTTTTGATTTGAAAGGCAGTTTTTACTGAACTGCTTTGTGCTATGTCTTTGCTCTGTGTTGCTTTTGGTCATTGCTCTACGCTGCTTTTGGTGATTTGTTGTTACCTTTCTGCATGACAGAAGGGCTGGTATTACAGTAAGTACATCTTAACACCTGCCAGAGTTTCTGTTGATTACAGAAGTTCAACATTGTCCCAAGACATCATTAGAACAACTGAAAATATCTTATTAGAGTAATTATTTAATTGCAGATAAACAAAACCAGAAAAAAACATGGAAAAAATCCCCAAGACCTGATAGCAGCCAGTGTCTTAAGCTGGGGTGAATGCCAAAGAAACTTTGAAGAATACCAAAGCAGTTCCCTGCAGACTTCCTGCAGAAAGTCCCCATTATGTACAGGCAGCTTTGCACAGACCTTACATAAAGCATTGCCTTGATTCACATAACAAAACATGTCCACAAAAACATGACACTAAGTATCTGTTCTGTTATGTCCTGGAGGCAACTCATGCTTGTCAACAAGTGCCGGAAGAGGTAGTGTTCCACTTCCAGAAGTGTGCCTGCTTAAGTATGCCCAGAACCCCAAAAATCTTCAGGAAGGAGAGCTGAAGGCATAAGCTCCTCAGGGCAGATAAGCTCACTCAAGCAGGTAAAAACTACCCCATGCTTCCCAGTGATAGAAAAAGGGAATCCTACCCAATGCCAGTGTCCTGAAGGAATGGCATGGCAGGTGTAGCTTGCCCACAGCAGTACAGGGCATTGCAGTCAACTTGCACTCCCTTGAAAAATCTTCCTGCAGTTTTTTTCTGCTCCACAAAATTTACTACTACAGTGCTGCACTGTAGGGCTAGTGCTAAAAAATGTAGGGAGCCTACATTCATCCCTTTGGTATTTTGCTTTTGACCACACAAATGGATGAGAGCACTTGTGCTAATTGTAAGGTCAGCATCTGTGCCAGATCTGGTAAATTCAATATTTGAGGTGCCATTAATGGTTTACAGACACTTTTTTGTTGAAGGTATGTGGAGTGTAAATAAGGGGAGGAATTCCTGTCCTAACCTGAGCTTTCATGGGTTGACTTGACCTCCATGAGTCAAGAAAGTGATTAACAGAGGCACCTCACAGAGACCACCTGGGCTTGCCTTCTATCATTCTGTACATATTTACTGCCTTCTCCATGGCAGAAGAGGGAGGGGAGCCTATGGATAATGGATTACTGTAGGAAGAAAAGATAACCCTTTGCTGGTAAGAGCACAAAAGGGGGGCCTGAAGATCTTTAAAATGTTTCCTTCGGATTTGCTTTGTGGTAGGAATAAATTACTCTGCCTACAGGTACTTGAAAGAAAATGGGAGTCTCTGAAACAGAGTTTCATGTCTGCCTTGTCACTACTTGACACATATGTTCTGCCTCCAGGATCACAGAGCACAGAGATTAAATGTCAGAAATGTGTGGTTAAACAGCACAGACCAGCAGGAATGTACTTGTCCTATATTGTATTTTTTTTTTTTTTTCAATAGTTCTTGCCCATTTCATGTGAGACAGAAGATAACCCAATCGACTGTTTTTGGATGTGTATCAGGAATGTTTTCAGTTGGTTAAATATCAGTTTAAAAAAGTGTATTTTCTAATCACCATTATACAGGACACAGAGATCAGACTTCCCTGTGCCTGTCAGGACTGCAAATCACTCCAAACCACCTCTGTGCAGGAAAGGAAAGGTCACCTATGGCGCACCTTGGCCAGCCTTGAAGAGCTTTTCAAGAGAAAGCCAGAAGAAGGCTCAGTGGCTGCCCTGCCCTTTGTGCAGATGGATGTTGAGCTGAGGCTGTGTCATGCTTGACCATCACCCGATGGCACATGCCCATGCCTGGACATGCATCCCACTGACCCAGGCCCAGGCCCAGGATAACCTCACAGTTTTGAGCTGCCAGCTGCCCCATCACTGTGGTCTTGCCTGGTGACCACTGGACTCTGGCTGATGCTGCCCATGGGCCTACCTTGACCACAACTCGCTGACTTGTGTTCCCAGCTTCACCTCAGACCTGCCTCTTCGCAACAAATTTGTCTGACCTTGGAATTCCCTCAGCTCTGTGTGATCTCTTTCCTGAAACTCCAGGCGTTTCCCATCTCCTGATGTGTCCTGCTTGAGCCCTACAGGATGGAGGCTGGTGAGTCCTCTGTTGTGTCCCCAGCTCCCCAGCCCTGAGGACCAGACATCCCTTGCTGAGGCTGACAGTAAAGCTGGAACGGGGACTACAGACCGGATACCCACAAAATAAAGGTCTGGCACTGTGTTAGGGCCCCGCTGAGTTGGAAAGAGAATCCAAGAGCATCCTGTTAAGTGGTAAGAAATACTATTTTGTACTCAAACACTGTAGCCTTTGTAAGGGATTCTGGCAGAGCAGCAAAGTAAAACCTCTCAAACAGTCATTTCAAAAGCAGAATTTATACTCCTTCAGCTTGACATTGAGCAAAATAGAACCTCGGCTCCCTGCAACTGTTTATGGTGTGGGATGATCCTGCAGGACAGGAACAGACTGCCAATGTGCTGATTAGTCTGATCCCAAAGGAAGTCTTCTGGGGATGAAATTTTAGTACTGGGCTAGTTAAGTAGAAATTAAATAAAACCAGTGAATTACAGTATCATCTTCTGAATGACATCAAAAGCAAAGTCAACAAAAAAACCAAACCAAACAAAAAAACCGCAAAAAAAAAAAACAAAAAAAACAAAAAACCAAACAAAAACCAACCAACCAAACAAACAAACTGTATAAGATCTCCACCATCCTGAGTAAAATTTCACATTAACAAGAAAATACACTAATTTTCACAAGGAATCAAGTGATGCTGAAACACACTATACAAACATGAAGACAGCCTCCAAAATCCTATTTCATTCAACCAAAATATTCAGAGCACTTTAATTTTTTTCCAGATAAACAGTTTTGTCAGATAAAGAGTCATCCAGATACAGCATGGTCCTGAGCATCAACTGAGAACACTCAGTGTTGTGCAGTACCTAACATTTACTGTTGATTAGAATGCCTAAACTGACACTGCCATTTGACAAGTGAACACAGACAAATTTGCATTTTCTTATACTTTCTGAGTTGCCAATTTTAAACCTGCCCCATACAAGATAACAGAATACATTCTTCTCTTCCTTCTGTTAATTCACCACTTAAAATAACACCATACATCAAATCCTAGTACTTGATGTAGGCATCAAAACTTGTACTTCCCACAGTGATGGTAGGAATGCACAAGTTCTTAGAACCATGGCCTGACAAAAGACGAAGGGAAAAATCAGGTAAAATATGGGCCAACTAATTGTCCTTCAAGCTGGAACACGTTTGAGCTCGTTAGATACATCTCTTACCCTACATAAAACCAGGCAGAGCCACAGGTGTAGGGCCCTGGAGACAACCTCTGAGCCAATTTTCTGAACTGCTTCTAGCATTGTCTTCACAGAACTGTCTGTGGCTCCTCTGCTACCATTATAACTAACAGCAAGTACAGTGAAACACAGCACAGAGATGCCCAGCCTCCCTGAGTGGTGTTTCTGTGCTCAGGGAAGAATTTAGAAGGCTCAGCTAGCTCAAAACAAAGGCACTGCAGTCACCAAGGAAAGGTTACCCCTCCACCTCCAAAATGCATGCAACTCAAGTGCCTGAGCAGCGGGTCACCAAGAGGGAATGCCTTCAAACATTGCCACAATAGATTTTAATTTATAATTTTAACTTTCTCTCTCCTCTTTACCTTTCTTGGTCCCTCCCCCCAACCTTGGCATTTCAATTACAGCTCAATAGGAACATCTTTTCTGCAGTTTCTGAGCTGAAGTAGCCTGGTTGTGCTTTCCATGCCCAGAGGAAAAAAAGACCTAGACAGGAGAAGAGCCAACACGTGCAAGGTACATATCCTCTTTGGAGAGCTGAGTATTAAGTTTGAGCAGTCATCCCTGAATCACTTGCTCTGCTACAATAAGCATCTTTTAGATTAATCAAACCATCAAAAGAAAGCTGTATATGCACTAGGACTTCTTCCCAAAAGGCACAGCAGTGACCTTTTTCTAAAAAATAAGTAAATACAAAAATTAATGAAGTCACTCCATCAGTGACACTTACACTACTTGGTATTTTCACACAGAATCTAAAATATGCATAGGTACTGTGTCATTTTCTGAGTTCAATTTACTGATCATTTTAATTGATGACTCGGTTAACAAACAAATGTTTTCTAAAAGATAATAAAAATGCACCTAATTTAAGTGTTTGATTTACTATACTGACAGCACACAAAATTATTATTCTCTTTACCAGTCATTTAGTACAGTGGAACCAAAATCCCTGCACTATGAATACATGATTTGGCTTTATCATCATCCATTATTTTTGCTGAGAAATTCTCCAACTCCTAAAAAAAGTAACAGCAGAAGGCTATTGTCATAAACCAAATGTGAAATTCAACTTTGTTAAGTATATGCACAAGATAACAAAAGCACAGCTGAAATACCACTTTTCATTATATTGCAACTTACAGGCACCTTGACATGAAATAGCAAAATCTATTACTGGAAGTGAACAGGAAGGGAAAGGTTTGCATGCTTTCAGAGACATATATACATAAGATGAGTAGAAACTAATTTTTGAGAATATCTAGCATAATACAACTTATTTATTTATCTTTATATTTAATTTCTTAATACCTGAAGCTGCATAATAACTTTAAAACATTCTTATAGCTGATCCATGCTCTTTACAGATTGACATAAACGTTTGTAGAAAAAGATCACCGGATCATGTTATTAAAGACTGTGAGTTATAAAAGTATACAATAATGTTACCTTGGGTAACCTTTAACACAGATGCTACCTATTGCACAGTTGGCTCCATAAATATGGCATCATGCTGAGATTCATGAAGATCAACAGCCTGATGGGGCTCTATAAATTGGCACTGCAATCTTCTGAATTCATGGAGTAGTAGACAGATTTAAAGGCTGGCATAGTCTGCATGTATCAAGACTGGATATATTTTCCCAGGAGACACTTGCTGGATAGCAAGAAATGGAAATGTGCACAATCAATCCTGGACTCCACCCCACCCTCTGGAAGGACATTTGTTCCTACTCCACATGACTCCTCTGCCTGTTTTCCAAACCTGACCTCCTCTCCTTTATACTGCCAAGGTCTTTTTTTCTCAGTCGTACTCCTCCCCACCTCTGACTTCTCTAATCCACAAGTACTCCATACACGTAGCTGACTCCTCCATTCAGCTCTTGGGATGGGGAATGTCAGACCTCATCTCTATGCAGAGCAACATGTAGGTTCATTTCTAACCATTTTCTTCCAGTTGAATCATAACTCCACCACCTTTGTCTTTTCCCTCAGTCTTTCTCCCTTAGCTATGTAACTATGGAGGTTTTTTCCATCACTAGCACAAGGCCAGAGGCTTGGTGGGCAGCTGGCAGTGCTGGCAGGCTCTCACGATGTGTCTGGCTTGCCCCAGTGGGAGGTGGTTTTAGCTGTGGCAGCAATTGCCTGGTGGCCAAATGTCTGGTGGATCTCCGTGTTGGATGTGCTTTGGGAATGCCCATGGCAAGGGCTGGCACCCCTGTGTAGTCACTGAGGGATAAACAGTGCCTCCAGGATAAGAGGGCTGGGGGAGGGCAGCGTGCAGCTCCCTAAACTTTGGCTGAGAAGCAGGGAAAAGGTAGGCTCTTGTGAGACACTACCAGAATACCCCCAAAGAGAGCCAATACTGAGGAGAAAGGGTTGCCCACCGCAGAACCCACAACTTCCTCATCAAAGACCTTAGGCTGTTGAAAACTTGTTCTAATTGTCCTCTCTTTCATCTTCAGAAAGACTGATGCTGTTAGCACCGGGACCTGGACGAACACTGGAAGAATGCACAAAGCAGCACAGTGAAGGGGCAGCTCCTTGAAAGCTTCTATTGCATACAAATTTAAAAATATGTATCTTAAATTAGGTTTTTCTTAGTTCATTTGGACTTTTGGACAATTAAAATAATTGTCTAACAAAAAGTTTCAGTTCATATATATATATGATGTGTACACTTCAAGCGATAAGATTTTGAGTCTAACATTCATCATTTTGTGCTGAAACAGGTTTTTCCTATCTCTAATCTAATCTGTCTGCCTGCTTCCTTTGGCTCCCATCCACCTATCCTAGATCCTTTCGTAATCTCAAGTTACTTTTTTCGAAGTTTTTGTACACCATTGGCTTCCTGTGTTTGCTCAGCCAGCTCTACCATACCCTCTCCTACTTAAGAAAACTTACCCACCTTCTGCATTCCTGAACCTCTCACCATCAAATTTCCCTTAACATTCCTTTGCCTGTTCCTCAGTCCTAGTTTTGCTTTATTCAGTTTCTAACTCTCCCTTTTCTCTTGAAATAGTAACAAAACACAAGGAGAACTGATGAAGACAAGGAGGAGAGGTCTGGAAAACCTGTGATTTCCACACAGAGCAGACCCTTCTGAAACCCAGAAAAAGGGCAATGGGCTGCATACACCCTCCCCATATTCATCACTCATTCAAAGAGAAAAGTGGTTCTCCTGTCCCACTGGGGAAGCTATAGCTATCAATGTGGACATTCAAGGGCTTAAGAAACTCCTGACTTGTTTGCTGGAGTGAGAAAGAGAAAGGACTTAGGATCAAAGAGTTCATCGCTTCTGTCTCATTAGTTTTTAAAGATAAAATGTAACTATATTTGGAACCAGGCTTCCTCACAGTATCCACTCTTGCTATTTAAACTGTATTTCTCCCAGTTCCCAGTATTTCTCCCACATTTCTTCCAGCTAAACCAGATGCTACCCTTACCACATACTGCTGTCCCAAGCCCAAGATATCCAAATGGGCTAGGTTTGAGAGAGTGGGACTTTTGCTTTTTTCAACCTTAAAAGAAAAAAATTACAGCAGAGAAAGAAGATGTATATATATCTGAAGCAAATTTTGTTCATTGAGAAAAGATTTAGAATGGAGGATTTGGAACTCTCAAAGCAATTTTGTTCTGCCTTCAAGAACAGAGAAGGCTGTCATTAATTCAACTACTACACTGAAATTGATTTATACTGGCCATTATGGTAAAAGATCAGGATGTAGCCTTGCCGATCTATATCCACATTTCCTCTTCTTTCTGCTTGAAAAAGGTTTGCAGAGTGGTAACAGCTCTAATAAAAACTGTCCCTTTCTTGGCTGTTCCTTTAGGACCCTTCATGGGACATGTGGGACTTACACAATACTGTATGGTCAAGAACAGCTTCAGAAACTTCTCCTAAGAGCTGTTCCTGGGGGAACAGCCATGTGCTTGCTGTCTTCCCTTTAATGGGTATGTCAACCGAACTGAATACATCCCAGAAGTATCATCACTTCCCACCACATGAACTCCTTTTACACAGCATTTACCTCTTCAGTGGTCTCAGTCCTCTGACATGCCATACTATTTGGCTGCAATTTTAGCTACAGGATGATAATAAATATGAACTGTCAGGGTTTGAACGTACCTATATTTTTAATGGTCACAAAGGTCTCAGTAATACTTAATTAAATCTTTTTTTTGTTGTACCCTCAACACATAAACTGGAATATAACAAGATTTACAAAGTATTTATTTTCATTCATGTCACGACAAAATGGATTCAATAAAAACAATTAGGCAGCTGCAGTACTCACATGCATAACACTAACATTCCCATTTACACAAGCAACTGTGATGTTCTCTATAATGCAGTAAGAAATCCTAGATTATCATAGCATGGCACAGTACCAAGGGGCAGACAAAGTTCGTAACAAAGCAACTGGAGAGAAGTTGGTTTGGAGCACTGAAATTGCCTACCTAAGGATAATGTTAACAACGATAAAGATTAATACTGTACTGCAGGAACATGTATAACGCTATGCTGACTAAAATAAGAAATGAAAAAATATAATTGGCTCAGTTCTTGATTTTTCAAACTTCACTCTTTTTCTCAACCAGTTTAGGAAAAAAATGCTAACATGCAGGAGAGAGACTCCAAAGCAATGTGCAGAAATGAGTATAGTAGCTTTGGGACTGAAGTAGGGAGCAGTCTTGGGATGAAACCGTGTCTGAGTCAATAGTGTATACATACACACACAAAATCACGAAAAAAGAGGAACCATCCACACTTCTTCAGAGGCCCCACTATGCTTTCCATTGCCCCAGATGTACAAAATGGGGAAGCCGTGGTGGGGTCCCAGTGCCCACTCCTCTCAACAGGGAGAAAGGCATAGAGAGGTACCTTGGTTTAGTTTCCTCTTGAACTGTTGATTTTTTCTGTCATGCTTAAGCTGCTTTTTCAGGTGGATGAAACTCAGAAGTGAAACCAGAAGAGATCCTCAGAGAAGTGTCAATTGACATGACAGGGACAGAAAAGTTCTTTGGGGATCCTACGCAAAATGATGATGGCAGCTGGGGTCAGGAGCAGGGGGTACTGCTCACAAATTGACATGAGTCCTACTCAAAGTCAGTAAAATTTAGATAACAAAACCATGGTGACTCTAAAGCTCATTCTAGCACAATGCTTAAGCACTCCTCAGAAGTATTGCTTTTATAATTCCTGTATAAAGCTCTGTCATACCAATTAATACACTGCAATATGACCAGTCATCACCTTGTTGGACATACTCACAAGGATATTTTCCCCTGGAGAAAAATAATTTCCATTTCATGAATGGTAACCATGGAAATAACAGATCAGCTAAGGTTTCAAAAGCCAGACTTTTTATCAGATTTCACCTTCCTAAAGCATGTTTAACATACTGGATATAATAAACATCAAGTACATTAAATTCCACAAGCATTAGTTATAGTTGTTTGACACAAGCCTAGTACTAAACCTGGACTATTCTAGCTATGAGTTCCCAAAAAATGCAGGATATAACTAAGGCCAAAAGATCTTCCTTGCTATCTGCTTCTTTCTTGAATGCTCTAACACTGTGTTGGATGTATTGTACTGTTGAACATGATGTATAAACATTATCTGCTATTTTTGTTAAGGTGTGTGCAGTTACCTATCTTTCCTGGTTTCTGCTCTCAGATTTAGAAGCACGTACACAGAGGGAGGAGGAAGGGCTTCCAAGGGGGGGGCTTCCAGAAAGGGAGAAATGCACAGAGGGAAGAGGCTCTGCTCAGAAAAGAAAGCAGACCTCAGCCATACTGCAGAAAAGTCTCCAGAGAAAAAAAACAAAATAACAAACAAAAAAACCCAAACCAAACAAACAAAAAAACAAAACAAAACAAAAAAACCCCAAACCAAATGAACAAAAAAAACCCCCACAAAAATAAAACCAACCAAACCAAAACATCACCGACAAAACAAAACAAACAAATGAATAACAAACCCTTAGAAGCCTAGAGGGATTGCAGGACACCTGTTCAACCCAGAAAAAAAAATCTCTGAAAGCTGCTAGTTTATGAGCAGACAAAAACAACTTATAGTACATAAATACAAAGGACACTCCTGGTTTGGGAACTTGACTTTAATCTGCCTATACACCAGCACTGAGACTCACCAGCTTCCAGAACTAACATACCCTAATTAGAAACTTAATTTTCACAAAAATGTATATGTAGGGAATATTATACTCTCCTGCCTTTTGGTATGTTTATTTTGAAGTGAGGTCAGAGCAGTTTCAGCAGGAGACTCAGATTCAATCAGAGACTGAACAGTTTAGAAACAGTCCCTTAGAAAAAGACAAATGGATTGGAAAGAAAGCAGAGAACAGGAATTTGTAGAGTGTAGGTGGAAAAACAAAGTACAATCTATATTTTTATCATCTTCTAAGTACACACAGATAAAAACAAATTACAATTGGTAACTGAATTGATCTCATACTAAAACTGATCTTGGAGATATTGGAAAAACCAATAAAAGAAGCATAAGCTTTATGGTGTGTTTGCTATGCTATTTTATCTCCCTGTAAATATCATACTAATATAGAGGAGTTTGCAGTTACTTTCTGAAATTCTTCCATTCTTCTGACAAAGAAAATAAGGACAGACAAATACACATTCACTGCTTGCCCATTTGTCAGGAATGAGCTCCACAGAACACCTGAAAACATTTATGATCTGCTGAGTAAAAACCCTGAACAATTTGAGGAATACCACCACGTTTTTTTAAACAGTGAATCCTTAGCTGTGTGAAGTCTCATCCAGCAGCAACAGCGATAATCTTCTCTGAATAAACTTACATGCTTCTCCTTCAGGGTGTAGCTTCATATTATACTTAATTCAATCTAACAGCAGGCTGAGGCCAGAGGGGTTAGACCTGCTTTCTCCCTGCTTTTCTGCCTTTTCCCTTGTGTTAAATTTAGCAACTGTGCAACTCTATAGAGACTCCCATCAGCTTGCTGATCTGAGGGAAAACTCACACATTTTCACGAGTTAGCTTTCCCTTCAAGCAGGGAAGATTTACTGTGACAAGTCAAACTCAGAAGAGAAAGCAGAAGGAGCTCACAAAAAGTGGTGTGAGCATGAGAGGGCTACTGCTCCTTTCAGTGGCAGTCATCAGACCAAACTAAGCATAGGATGAACTCACGTGCTAAGGCTGCATCTCCCTGATTTTGAAGGGAGTCCATGAAGAAATGGCCCTAATAAATGCTGGTTCGGTTTGCAGAAAAGCTACACTGTGTGTGAACTACCTTCTTCTAGGAGGAAACTTGGCTGAGAACGTTATTCTAGAGGTACACCAAATACTCACTAAGCATTCATATGCCATCAGAAGGGCTCTTGAAAGGTGTAGGGGCTCAGCTATTGTGTATTGCTTCATACAACACTGCAGTGTGTGAGCTGACAAGGAGTTACATTCACTTCATGAAGAAGAAAGCCCTCATCTTTAGGAACCCTAAACAACCACCAGACTCTGGAGGTAGCAAAATAGATTTGTCTCTATTACGGAGCTCATTTTCATGTGGGAACAAAGCCCTGAGATTTCCACTCCTTTGAATTCTAACTCTCAGGCTGAAGAGAGTCCTCAAAACTTTTCTGCATTGCTGAACCCTACAGAAGGCCCTCAGGAAGAAATATTCAGGGACTAATCTTGGGTCTGCTACATGCCCCACACTGCACTGTGCCAAAGCTCCTCACTTCAGACAAAGGACTGAGCAGAGAAGAGTGGTGATAGCAGATCCTATGAACAGCTGCCAAAACAATGAAGTAATCAGTCAGGCCCAGGATTCATCTAGGGACTTAAGACACAGACATCAGGAGATAGGGCTAGGGACAGGGCTGAAGACAAGCACTTGTGCAAGTCTCAAAGGTCTATCCAGGAGATAAGTCTCCAAGGTTCATCCAGATGACAGGGCCACACATAGACTGGAGACAAAGCTACAATCAGTGTTCACCCAGGAGACAGGACTGGGAAACAGACACGTCTTAAAAATGGCACTGTACCTTCAGGACACTGACGTTCTGTCTCAGTGTCCTACATTTTCCAGCTGAAGGTTAGTTCACAGGACAGGCATGGAAAGTTTTCTGGAAAACTTGAGCATTGCTAGTGCACCATTCCACAAATTTATCTAGCAGATGGTGGCAAGGATACTCACACTCTTCATTTGTTAGCAGTGGCCCTGAATGTCTTACCAATACTATGCTGTCAGCAGACAACAAACAGTACCTTAGGTAACCTGAGTTGCCCTGGATAAGGCAATGAAATGGAAATGACATTAAAGATACCAGTGTATAGCAACATAATGTTAACACATTAATTTCAAGAACAACCTGCCTATACATCTACAGAGTAACACAAGCAAATCAAAAAGCAAGTTCTGTATCATTGTCACTCTCCCAGACAAGTCTGCAAGTGCAGTCATCTTACACTGAGCTCACAGAGAAAAGTATATTATCACTTGGCTGCTACACTTGGTAAAAATTGACAATGCTATCTATCTGAGAAGCAGGTAAAGCACTGGAATATATTCTGAAAGGCTTTTCAGGTCTAATTAATTCAGAGAACACTTGAACAGTCTGCATGAAATAATTCCTGGCCATTTAATTAGACACAGTTCTCCTTTAAATGTACTCTCTAAAAATGTCTTTGAAAGCTTCATATTTACAGTCAATAGCTTCCACTAAAAAGTGGTTCTTCCTTAACATAACTTACATTTCATTACACAGCTACCCTACGTGCAAAGGAGCAATGATTGATGCCTTGCCACAGTACAGGAACTGTCACTGATATTTCTTTATCATCATGCAAGAACAAGCATAACTTAAAAGTTTCGACTGTAAAACAGATTTAAAAAAAAAGAAAAACTTATAGGTGAACTAAGAACCAAGAAGAACAGTTGGTGCTCTTATCAGAGTTTGCAGTTAGAAGACATGTTAGTACTTTTGGAATGATAAAAACCAGGTTAACACTTAGGGCAGTTGCAGAGGCCCCCAGAAGCACAGAAACAAGGGATATATCAGAGCCTGTGTACCCAGGAGTGTCTCCTAACTGCTGAGACTGACTGCAACCAGACAGCCCCTCACTGTGAGACCTTGCGAGTGTGCACTATGAACCCGCACGCCTCGGTTTCCCCTTGAAAGAAAATGGGTTAAATGAACAGTGATGGAGCTACAAGCAGATAGCCAGAACTCCCTGTCTGGACAAGTCAGTGCAATGAGATGTGATGACCCTGCAGGGGAAATACAGCCAGGCGCTACAGGACCACTCTATTCCCCAAATCAGAGGACCGTATCAGCACGTAGCCTGCAGCCTGTCTTAATGTGCTCAGGGTAGAAACTCAATTTTCTCTTTAAAGTGCCACATGAACTGGGATCTCAAGAACAGCATATTCTGAAAGTCTACGCTCAAAATATTAGTAACTAAAACAATGAGTTCTACATGTTCTCTTATAACCCTTTGAGTAAATAAATAAATAAGTACATAAATAAGAAGGACTGTATTTTTAATCAAGACATCCTACAGATATTATTTAATAAGTGAACTAATTCATAGTATTCAAAATATCATGA
The DNA here is from genome assembly GCF_036169615.1 of Heliangelus exortis. NCBI lineage: Eukaryota > Metazoa > Chordata > Aves > Apodiformes > Trochilidae > Heliangelus > Heliangelus exortis. The sequence goes on along the minus strand of NC_092423.1, from coordinate 78,608,129 downwards.
CTTTGATTGGCATTGAGTACTATCTTTAATACTTATGAGATTTTTGGACACTTGTGCTTTTAGTTTTTTTTAATTACTGCATAATCAAAATCTCAGAGAAAAAATGGAAATCACTGAAGGACTACTCTACCCTTTTAACAAAACACCCGATTATTATTATGATTAACTAAAAGCGTGGTTTTGTTTCTGGTAAATAGAAAAAAAAAAGATACTTAAGTAAAAATGCATTTCCAGTAGGAAATATTCTATAGATTAGGAACTTAGTTGAAATACAAAATTCTAATAATGCAGTGAGTTTGTTTTTATTTTGATTTTATTTGTATTTCTTTTTTAAAACATCAGCACTATTTTAAGAACCCCAATGCAGTGAAAACTGGCAGTTGAAGGCATTTGGAAATGAGTTAAAATAGTAAGTACTGCAATTTTAGATACTATATTTCCCATAAGAGCCTGTTTGTCCTCATGTTTTTTAATCTAATGCTAATAATTTTGCCCCCTGATACTACCAAAAGGCCATCAAGATGACAGTGGAAGAGATAAGAAAATTCATACCAACTGTGCATAGTGTCCTGTCAAGTAAATAAATAAACTTTATTGCACATTCATTGCTCTTTCCTTCCCTCTTTTATGTCTTTCACTGCCAGCTCGCTGCTCAAAGAGAACAGGCCAAGCTTTTCTGAGCAGTGAATCTTTCCCATCTTTCCCATCAGGCTTCATGCTATCATATTGCAAACCCCAAAAATTGCAAACCTAAAAATCCTAGTTCTAGAAAGTCTCCACCTTAAAAATAAAGGAGGTATCACAGTGAGACAGTCTTGGCAGAGCACTGATGGTATAGAAGAGAATGGATGTCTTGGCAGAACTCAATGCTTCATTCAGCCCCTGAAATCTTTCCTTCCTCCATGAAAATAAAGCTACAGCTACAGCTTTTTTTTCTTTTTTTTTTTTTTCTTTTTTTTTTTTCCTTTTCTTTTCCCATTCCCCTGCATGTGAGACCACCTAATGAAAGAACTGAAAGAAAGAAATCAACATGTCTCCATGAGGCATGGCATCTAGGCCCCTTGTTTTTGAAAAGAAGAAATGTTTAAAGTAAAAAATTATCTCTTTACAAATTGTGCTATGAAAAGCAATTAAGATTTCACCTTTCTGATATATAAAGGTCCAAAAGAAAATGACCTTGAATTTCTGCCTTGAAATCTTCAAAATCTCATTCCTACAGATTTTCAAGGGGCTGACGTTCCACAAAAGGGAACTTGTAATCTAATACAGATCTTTTAAATTTAGCTGTGATTGCATTGGCTTTTTCAAAGCCTCTGTGCTCTCTTGCAATTCCAAAGACCAATGTCAAACCAATGCTGTAAGATGGGGTCTTTTTAAGATTAACCTCTAACCATGGCAAAGTAAGTCAAAGTAGATACTGCCAACCTTGTGAAAATCAATATAGATTCAAATCTACAGAAGGTACTTCTAACCACATAGTATCTTTATTTTTACTTCCATAGTTCTTTTCCATACAGCAACGGCTCCACTAGAAATTAAATATGAAAAATCAAAAGTCATTTTTAAAGTTCTTTACCCAAGCAGTACCTTTGAAATCAATGAGAGGTCACTGAAATAAAGTCCAGCTGCAGGATTAGTATCTTCCATTAAAAAGCCTCCTCCCTGCTTACAAGTCACACTGTACAGGATTTGGCTGCAGTAAAATTAAACACTAGTCAAAATGGATTTAATTATTTAGGGTTTTTTAATAGATTACCTGCATACTTTCAGGCTGTACAAGTCAAAGAAGCCTAAGGAAAGAAGGTAAGCACACTTCATTGAAACAGAAAAAAATGTCAGCTGCAATAGGTATGTGTGCTTGCATATAATATTTTATCTATAGCTATTAACAGGAAATACAGCATGTAATACCTCTGACAGACCTTCATGTAAGTATTTTATTCACTCAGACTGCAATCACCTGTGAAAGCATTATCATCTTTTCCAAACTTTACTACCTCTTTTCTCGAAGCCTCAGATTCTAACCTGCGAACCATTTTTGAAAAAATATGTTATCAGAACACATGGGCGACTATGTGCCTATTTTTCATTGTAATGAGTTGATGATAAAGCTTAAGGACACAAAGTGACTGACAGTTTCTACAGAAGCAAAGAAGGAGTGTCCTGGTTTGAGCCAAGATGAAACAATTTTCTTTCTTGTAGCTTTTAGTTTCAGCTAAGTCTCTCATAAGTAGATGCACCGTCTGAAATTAACAGCAAGTTTCTCAGTCAGTCTCTGCTTCTAAGACTGATAGCACCCGGTGGTTATCATTATGGCAAGAGAATGGTCTGCAGAACTAAGGACACTGTTCAGTTCTGAGGAACATCTTATACTCCAGAAAAAGAAAGGGAGTACAAAGGTCACACATGCAACCCTCCTTTAGGGAGGAGTAGGGCACCCAGGTGACCAAAACTGATCAAATGAAGTATTACATCCCATAAGTGTCATACTATAAATTTTGAGGGATCACAAGAGTCAAGCTCTCTTTGTCCATGGCCAGCATCCTGTGAGGATTCTGTCCATTTGTCCGCCTTTGATCCCAATCTCAATCAATCCCAACCTCCCAATCTCTCTCTCAATCTGTGTGTTCCTGCCTCCAGCTCCTGTCTGCCACTGACTCTAAAAGTCCAGCCTGGGATATTTCCAAGGCTGCCCTGCAGACCCGATGGTGACAAGACTGTTACTGGGGAGAAGGGGGGAGGAACATGGTATTGCTTTTGTGCATATTTAATGTAGATATTTAATTCTTTTCCTTTTCATCATTACCATTTCACTTAAGCTGTGTAGTTTAACTTCCAGCACCTAAGTCTCTCTCCCTTATTCTCCTTTCTCTATGGAGGAAGGGAGGGGAATTAACAGACAGCATCTGTCATTTGTTTAATTGCTGGCTCAACATTAACTTGTGACAAGGTGATACCTCCAAAAGCCAAGAGACAGTCAGAAGGGAATTCTGATTCAATGGAAGACAGTCCTGTTCCAGCTGCCAATCTGCTCTGTGTTAGACTTCATCCTATATCCTGCACTAAACAGGAAATGCTTCTCATAGTTTATTTGATGACAGATATCTACTGTTGTATTTCACAAGCTAAATTAAAGCCATTCCAACTCTAAGCAGAAAAACAGTAATATATCAAACAACTTATTCCTGTGCACAATTTAAACAAAAAAGCAAAGTAAACCTTTAAAATCCTAACTTATGTCATTGCATTAGGTTAAGACTAGCATCATTGCTGTTTAGCATAACTTAATATAGCTTTAAATTATAAAACTCTTAATTAATGATGGACTACTGTTAAAATACTCAGAGGCATTAAATAATTTTATTTTTATTTTGTTCCTTTCTCTGCAACATGGATTAGTAATGACAAAAGCTAAGTGTTTTAAGTGGAAACCTATGTAAAAATTAAAGCAGAAGGCCTTGGCTAATTCTCATTCCATAAGTGCTAAGACTAAGATGTAATTAGTTCATTAGTAAAGTTAGCTGTAGCAACATTTACATGGATTTTAAAAAACGCTCAGAATCAGAACAAAATTGAGTTGAAGTACTATTACAGTCTTACAGTGGTAAGGAAGGTAATATACAACCTTTTTTCTATTTTTGGAACTTCTGACTAGAGCCAAAAATAAAGAATCAAGGAAGGTGAAGGCCTTGAAAAGTCTTTAACTCCAAATGTAAATGCTATTGCCTTCTTAATTACAGTACTAGTTGCAAACACTGGGGGGAGGAAAGTCAAGAGGAACGGAAGGGAGAAGAGGTGGATGAGAGAGGAATACCCAGCAATAAAAGTCCTGTGCTTTTGACATACAGCTTCCAGTAGTTTTTTTGAATCAGAAAAAAAAATCCTGTGAAACATAAATGCCTCTACAGAAGCTGTTTCACACTGCTTCTGTAATTTACTGTATCAGCCACACCTCCCTTATCAAAAGCAGATTTATAAACACCATTACGTGTGAATAAGCCACGTGTGTTTTGATCACTTTTTCATCAGGATTAGGATGGACCAGACAGAGGAAATTGTAAAGCTTTTTGCAAAAGCTTTTCATATATGAAGCCACTTGTGCCCTAATGTTTACATATCCCTAGGAAGGAAAATAAAATATATTGTGATGTGATGTATTTAGTAGACAAGGATATAAAGTAGAGCTGATGATTACTCAGAATTATTAATAGGGTCTTATGTTATCATCAGCAACTTGCAACGATTATTTCCTCATAACAGCTACATTTATCAATTTATATACACTACATTTCATTGACAAATTATTTGGCCATGAACTTCCACAGCTCTGCCAGAGCTTTCTGTTAATTAACTGGAAGGGAAAAATTGGATAGCTGAAATACTAAGCCCTGATATAACTGGATGAGTTAGACAAGTGGAATGAAGAAAATTCTTGTAATGTTCTGTATCTGCTAATCTAGTGTTTTGACTAAAAGTGACTCAATATAGTCTAATGCTTCCAGATTGAGATTGCTAAAATGCTGTTACTGTATTAGTTTGAAATGGCTGATTGAGTTTAGACTAAAATACTACCTACAAACTGTTTTGTTTTGTTTTTTTTTAAATAAACAAATTTCATAATGAGTGATATAAACATAAAAAGGAGTGATTAACTGCATTGTAACATCCCAACTATATATGCCTCAGCTTATGGTTGGGAAGGTATCCGAAGAAAGCCAAGTACTTGCCTTTGGAGGGCAAAATCCCAGGAGCAATGCTAACTTACTGTGAAGATAACTATGTGTGTATTATTCACTAAACCCATAAACCTGAGCCAAAAATTAAGGATTAATGATGTGTCTCTGGGAAAAAAGGGAGTGACAGAAGGGGAAGAAACCTACAATTTTGGTGTGACTTGCTGCTGCATTCTCTATACAGAACCCAATACTGTGAATGGAAGACAGCACTCTTCAGATGTCCTAGGTGAGGGGAAACTCCCATAGAATCATAGAATTGGCTGGGTTGGAAGGGACCTCAGAGATCATCAAGTCCAACCCTTGATCCACTACCACTGCAGTTACATAGAATTCTTCCCTCATGGCCAGCACAGGTATCTTGCCAAAGCTTCTGTCTCTTACTCATTTCTTGCAGGGTCTGACCTAAAGCAAGGTTGCATCTACCAGGTTTCAATAAGACATGAAATCAGAGGAAAAGTTACTGCCACAGTGGTCCTCCATGCCAGTGGTCTCCAAAGCTGGGTGCACACATACCAGGCATTGCTCAAGACAAGTCACTGGACTGCAGGAATTAAATATTTTTGTGCCATTAATACATAAAGAAAATTTAAAATAGTGTTTATTTCATTTTTTTATCATCCCCTGTTTTTTTTCTTTATGTTTTCTAAAGTTCATAATATATATGGGTACAGTAGTGCACATATATAATCTATAAATAAAAAATATTCATTTACTGTAAGTGCATGCTAAAAAAATGTTTTCCTGATAGATGTGCACAATCAAAAGGTTGGGAGAGCACTGCTTTAACCCTGCAGGAAGGCTGCTGCAGAAACATGGGCCAGAATCCATAAAACCTGCTACCAAGTTAGCCGGCTTGAAACTGATGTTCAATTTGGGGGGGGAGGAGTGTTGTGGCTGTGAAACTAATTAAAAACTTCACTGAAGCTAGAATATTTCTACCAAGTATTGGGGACCTATATACATACATTTTTTTTAATAAGTTTTGAAGAAAGGGACATTATTTTCATGGTAATCACTGGCTCCTTTTAGTCATTCATGAACACAGTCAAAAAAAGCTATAGCTATACATGGTACCTTTAAGGTAACTTTCATAGGATATTCAAAATTAGGCAAATTTTACACTGTACTCAGTTTGATTTTAATCCTATTGTAGCTATCTATATTCATGGCTATCTGTGGGATAATATTTATGGCGAAGACTTTCAAAATAAAATGCACAGGAAAGATTTAAATGAAAACAAAATATAACTACTTAATCTTGATCTAGTTATCTGAAGATAAAAGAGTGGATTCGAAAGTTGTACTATCTCTTCTTTCTCTCTATCTGGGGAGCTGGGGATTATTGATCTTTAGAGAGTGAAGAAGTAGAGAGAGCTGGTGTGAAAGAATTTTATTTTTTTTAAAAAAATCTTTGTTTGTGCAAATGAGCGCTGTGAAAGAACAGGGTAAAAAAACCTAAATAAGTATAAGAGAGACAAAAGCAGGCAGAATATTTATTCACAATTAGCAGTAAATGAGACCACATCTATTATAAAGTTGAAAGCACGAGGGATTTAAAAGCCCCTTTCAGTTTAATGCATTAAAACCTATAAAATCTTCCTTAACTGCTGAAATGGCAACATGCCTAGAGAGCATGTAACATTAGCCATTCAAAGTTATGTTGCTATCCAGTTGTGAGGTGCCTGTGGAAACAGAACAGTCTTCATTCATGCCATTCTTTGAATTCAACTAAATACATTAGTAATACTTCCTGTGCACTTTTAATACTCAATATATGCCAGTATCAAGGAATGCACAGCTCAGTTTCCACTAAAGAGTGGCCACAGTTGTAGCAGCACCATTAAGTTTATGTCATTTCCTCAGAAGTATACAGATAACACAAAGAAAAATCAAGACCAATTCCTGTGCAAACTATTACATAAAAACACAGGGAGTTTGCCAAATAATTGAGTTATTTTTTGTTATTTATGTTCTGTTATATTGCTGTTAATTTCTAAAGTAAGGAAAAAAAAGACAAGAGAAAAATCAAATCCTTTTTTTTTTTCAAAGTGAATTGGTATGTCTTGTTTTTTCTGTATCAAACACTACAGCTAAATACAACATTTTTTTATATTTGATTTTTTTAGACACAGATCATGGCAAGACACATGTTTGATGTGACAGCAGAAATTACAGCTGTTGAGAGGAGTTTATTTTTGAAAGCTATGACTGATAAGATGTCCCCAACTTCCACCTATGCATTTTTATGGAAAATTTCCAATTTCTTGTAAGATTGCATTGGCAAACAACTATGCTTTTGTTAAAACCAAGAGCAGGTGAATGCAAAATTAACTTAGTCATTTACTTAGGACAGACAAACTAGTCTGGATGAGCTTTTGGCAGGAAGCATTAGTAACTATTTCTGTATCTGCACTTGGTAAAAGGTGACCAGGACATGACAAAGCAAGGAAGTGCTGAGAGAGGGAGGTAAGCACAAATGTCAGTCTTCATTAAGTTTGGTGGAATACAGACTTAGGCAATGGAGAAAAAGAAAGGTATTACAAGAGAGGATGCTCAAGAATGAAGTCAAGGTCACCCATGCAAGCTTAGACAGTGAACAGCAGAAGCTCTAGGGGTGGTGAAGAGAGAGAAAATACTAATGCCTGACTGCAGTATTTCTTTGAAACTCAACACAAAACTGAATTTGTTTCCTCAAGAACAGCAACAAGATTGGCTTTGTCTTCATCTGTGGGGGAAAAAATAAATATTGGTTTGCCTGGAGTTCTGGGACTCCTTCAGCAATCTGCATTTGGACTTAGTCCTTGTAAAAATGCAGTTCCTAAACTGCTCTGGGGATAAATCATGTTTGTGAGGAAGGATGCTGCTGTCTACAGGACCAATGGAGTTTCATAAGTTGCAAAATGTGCATCAGGAAAAGAACTAGCATCTGCTTATAATAGCTGAAGGCAATACAGTGGAACTGTATCAACTTCTGCTGCCTAATTTTAATCTTGTAAAGGCTCCTTTGAATCCCTGAGAGGTATTATCTTCTTCTTGTTTCTCTGTATAGCCTATATGCAGGGATCCTAATAACCAGATCAGGAACTGACATACAGATATGATGACAACTCATAGAAGCAGATGAAGCCAGGAAGAACTCTTTAGCATTTAGTCTTAGAATCCTCAGATTTAGTAGCCAGGATAAATGGGTATTTTCAACTTTTGTCTTTGGTTCTCCAACTGTAAGAAGGGCATAATACAGGAGTCCTCTGACTCCTCTGCCTTATATTCCTGTCCTGCTCTTCAGTAGACACTGCTTCTCTTTCTTTCATTTTCCTTATCCTGCTCCACCCAATCCTTCATTTACCCAATTTTGTTGTGTGATGATTATATACAAATCTTCACTTTATATACTGAATTAGGGTTATTCCAGGTGCCTCATTCCCATTTTGAATAAAGGCTCATCCTCCCCAAAGTTTCCCCCCATATAAACATGTAATTGGGATACTAAATGCACCTGGAGGTCTATTTCTTGCCACTGGGACTTGGATGGGCCCCTCCTTACCTTGACAACAAGGTGGGAAGTATGGGATGACAATGAAGAGAAATCTTGACTTCTTACAGGAAAATAGGGATTTATCTCTGTGCAAAGATACAGTTAGCTCCTTTGTTAATAATGAGGCTTGTTTGTGCAAATTTGTAACAACAACAATTATGATGATTAGTAGAAATCTGCTTCAAAATGTCAGCATGTGCTGAACATCATTTGTGAGAAGGAAATACCCAATCTGGAAGGTTCAGCCTAGGAAAATTAGGAATAACTGAAATCTTGGTTTAATACAAACCATGCTGACTGCACAATAACAATGACATACATTACTACATTCTTTCTGTTCACAACTCCTCAAAATTTAATCTTTGAAGGACCTTGGACACCTTACTTCTGGTTTCAGTTTTTGATGTCATTTACCCATGGCCATTAAATACTGTCAACATGTAAGAGAGTTTGTTCTTACTCTTAAACTAGCTACCTCTAAGATAGCACAAAAATGGTATCTAGTACCTTTGACCCACAAGTAGTAAGCACAAGAAATGGACTTTGCTGAAAAGTTTTATCAAACTTCCCTGCAAACACTCCAAATTCAAGAACTTCATAATAGCAAGGCACTTTCTCTCAGCACTATCCTCAATCTTGTCTTCCTCCAAAATTATCCAAAAACGTTGCAGTAAGTAAGGACAGGGACAAAAAAAAGTCAGATTATTAAAACAGAGACCACCACAGTATCATCAAAGGAGAGCTAGAAGGCCTCTAGAGAAACAGTCCTGTCACTTGCATCCCACTCTTGATAGACATTTTACATGTCCTTAAGCTTCAAATGATATTTTTCACCGTTTCCTCAGGCAATCTATTACAGTGTCTATCCATCCTTAATGGTAAATTGTATTGCTCTAATTTTTCAACAAAGAGCATGTCAAAGGTATTCAGAACACAGAACCTCACTCTGTTAGTCACAACTACGTTTTACATTAACTACAATATACTTCCTAGTTCAGTATTTCCATGCTTGGGTTTTTTTTGTTTTTTTGTTTTTTTTTTTAAATTAGTGTAATATTCAAGTGTCAGACTTTTAATAGCCCATCTAAATTATTAATGCATTTACTGGAAAGATTTCTCAGATATCTTAATATCAAGACACGAGTGCACTGTTAGAGAACACACTATTAAGTACAGTCTTCATCAGTTTACATATCAGTAAATGTTTGTGTCACAGTTTAACACTGGGCTGGCAATTAACCAAACGACAGATGCTCTCTATTAATCCCCCTCCCCTCCCTGTTTTAAAAAGGAGAGAGAATAAGGGAGAGAGGCTTATGGGTTGGAAACTAAACTACACATCTTTAATGAAAACAGTAATGATACAAAGGAAAAACTACTAAATACACAGAAAAATATACAGGAAAATTGATACCACGTTCCTCCCCTTTTTCCCCCAATAACTCTCACATCACCCGAGGCTGCAGGGCAGCCCTGGGAAAGTCCAGGCTGGACTCCTGGAGTCAGCAGCAGTCGGGAGCTGGAGGCAGGAACACATAGATAAGGGCTGGCACGGATCAGGACCACAGGCAGAGGAACAGACAGAATCATCCCAGGATGCCAAAGCAAACTGGGATGGGTGAAGAAGGGCAAAGGTGAAAAGGAAGAAGGAAGGGGTTTGACCCTTGTGATTCCTCAAACACACACCAAGTATGACGTGTTTGGGATGGAATACTCTCTTTGGTCAATTTTGGTCATTTATCATGTCCACTCCTCCCTAAAGGAGGGTTGCAATTGTGGCCTCTTTACTCCTTTTCTCTTTCCGAAGCATAAGATGTTCCCCAGAACTGAGCAGTGTCCTTGGTTCTGCAGACCATTCTCTTGCCACAACTACAAACACCGAGTGTTATCACACCAAGAAGCAAAGACCGACTGAGAAACTTGCTGTTAATTTCAGCACATACAGACACTTATGAGAGATTTAGCTCAAAGTAAAATTACAAGACAGAAAATTAGCTTGATCCTGGCCCAAACCAGGACAGTTTGTATGTAAAGTATCTGATGTTTTTTCTGTTGTCTTAATTCTGGTTTTTTGTGTTCTGGTATTAGTGAAACAGAAGAAATAAAGACTTGAGCTAAGAGAGAATCTAAGTTGTACTTGGCATATCAAGATAAGGCTTTCAGCCTGTTTAGATCCTTTCTTAGAGCACTAGAGAGAAATATATTTATATCCCTATTGTTTTAGCTTCTCTGCAGTGACTTTGATGAGATTAAAATAAAATCTGATACCTTAATTTCATATGCATGACAGTGTTATGAGTTCGGCAATGCTGAATATTACTGTGCTACTGCTCTCATGGAGGTGATAACTCAGGAGAGTACTTGGCAAGCAGAAGAGGAAGAGCATCTGTGGAGGGGGTGTTTTAAAAGTCTTGTTGGAGTTAGTGCCTTCAAACACATATCTGGAAATGATGTGACCCATACTATTATTATAAATGCTATGGATGTACTGTGAAAAAAAGAAAATTATACTAGACCTGATTACTTGGACATTTGTGAGAAATTTACTGTTCAGCAACAGAAGCTTATCTGCTGCAAAAATGTGAACCTGGTTAGTTCCCTGTAGAGGTTCAACAGGACTAATCTGTTTTCTTGAAATGTCTCATTGTGGAGAACCAGCAGGAAGCCCCTACAAATCTCTTATTAATGGAAACACAAAAAAGTTGTAAAACCTTCACTTTATCTTGTATTTATGGTTTTGTAACAACTTCTTATCTCAGTGGGCTTTTTTAAGTTTCCCTAAGTACTGGACTTTTATACAGTGAGTAGAGACAGCATCAAACTTAAATCTTTAATCAGGTTGCACTGTATTATCATATCACAACTCTGATATTTTAACCCAAGAAACTGTCAATCTGCATAATATAATAAACTAATCGTATAATTAATATGTATTATACCAACTCTTCCAACCACAATTTATTTCTTATAATGAACATTTTCTCCATATCTTCCTTTGCTTGTAGTGGTCTCAAAGCAATTTAGTGACCCAATAGGATACAGAATTCATCACCTTTCAGGTTTCTACATCTCGTAGCCATAAGACATAGTACATACAAAGCAAAACAGGAGTATTGAAAACACTGACCTCAGTATTTCCTCAGTATGATCAGGGAAATACTTCTCTTACTTCTAAAACATAGTCTATAACACAAACACTCTTACATATTCTGGTACACATGAAGCCAGCATCATAACTATTAATGTCAAACTGGGGTATGAAATTAGGCCTGGTACATTGTAACAGTTATCACAACAAACAGAATCTCTCCATTCCACTTGACAACTTCCTGTATTTCACAAAACTCTCATTCTAAGCAAAGATTTCAGAAGTGCCTAAATCCCGTGTTTAGTCATGTAAATTAGTAGTCCAATTTTCAAAAGTGCTGGGTTCCACCTATTGCCTAGGGAACATGTATTAGCACAGTGACCATCATCCACCAGCTAACAACCCAACAAGTAGAAAGTGACCACTGATTTTTGTAGGAGGTAAGCAGAGTGTCAGAGAAGATGAATGGCATGGAGGAAAACCCCTAAATGACTTAGCAAAGCTATGGACTGAAAACTAACATGGGAAAAAAATGTCTTTAACAAATTGGCCAAGCATTAAATCTGCATTGTTAATTCTGAGTTGGGGTCTGACAAAGGCTGCTTTCATTCTTTTTCTGCTAAGATTATCCAAACAAACTCCTTCAGGATTGTAACAAGAACATAATCTCTTCAACATTTTGTAGGAAAATCTCTCTGGCTTTGTTCTGTTGGGTTTGTGGTTTTTTTAATTTATGTCTTTAAGAGACAGCAAAAAACTCAAATAATGCTAAGGCTTCAAAGAAAACATTAGGGTATACAAACACTTGCACATTTTTCCACTATTTTTTTCCAGTTTTCACTATCTGAATGTTTCCTTCCAGGTCATCTCTTGCTGGCTTAGTAGCATTATAAGCAAATACGTATGATTATTCAACAAGGAAGGAAAGTTTCCTTTTTTATCTCTGCTACCTTGAAACCTACATCATGTTTTTAACAGGGTATTCTGTTTTAACAGCAAACATATACACAAATAGCACATCATAAACTTTATACAAGACTTGGAAATATATCAGATGGTACCATGCTTAGCATTGACAAAACATTTCTCATCAGTGTAGCTAGATTTGAGCTACTCCACAACAGTGTTGTATGGGTCAGGTTTTAGGTCCGGGCAGCAACAAAAAAAACACACATCTGCTCGTTCAACCCTCCTTTCACTGTGGGATGGGGAGGAGAAAATCCACCCAAAGGCTCAGGGGTTGAGGTAAGGGCACAGGGGGTTTCCCTCACCAATTATGGTCATGGGTAAAAAAAATTAATCAAATCAAAAGAGGACAGAGAGAAAATAAAACCAGAGTATAAGTAAATACCTTACTCTATCCCTCTCTTCTTCCCAAGCCCAAATAACTTCACTCCCAATTTCTCCATCTCCTCCTCCAGCATCAGCACAGGGGGACAAGGAATGGGGTTTAGGGTCAGTTCCCCACTCGGTGTTTCTGCCGCTCCTTCCTCCTCAGGGGGAGGACTCCTCACAGCCTTCCCCTGCTCCAGCGCGGGGTCCCTCTCCAGGGAGAGTCCTTCAGGAACCCCTGGGACATGAGTCCCTCCCACAGGTGCAGTCCCTCAGGCACAGACTGCTCCCGCCTGGGCTGCACACAGAGTCACGGCTGCTGCGGGAGCAGTCACCTACGCGGCTGCAGGGGGACAGCTGCCACCTCACCACAGGCTGTAGGGGAAACTGCTCGGGCACTTCCTTACCCTCCTTTCTTACTGACCTTGGTATCTCTGCTCTGGCATTGCTCTTACCTCCTCTTCTGTAGGTCTTTTTTTGCAGTTAAGTTTTCCCCTTCTTTAATCTGTTAGTTGCAGAGGTACATCCACTGTTGCTGACAGGATCTGCCTTAGCCAGAGGTGAAGCTCCCTGTGTTCTCTACATTCTTCCATTGCCTGGGTGTAGACACGAGAAAGACCTCTCCTGATCCTTCTCATCCTACGGTTTAAAACCCCTTGTTGCCTCGAGCCTCTTCTCATACACCATGTGTTCTCTAGCCTCCAATCTTCTTGGCAGCCCTGCACTGAACTTGGTCCAGAATGCTAATGCCTTCCTGGTACTGAGGAGCCCAAAACAGGATACAGTATTTAAGACAGTAGCCTCAAGAATTCCAAATAAAAGAGTGGAAACACTTGATCTGCTAGCATTGCTTTTACTACTGCAGCCCATAGTGCAGCTGCACTTCTTCATTGCAAGGACAGTCTGTGGACTCATATTCAGTTTTTTGCTGAAGAGACCCTGCACGTTTTTGTTTGGTTTTTGTTTTGTTTTTTTTTTCTGTAAAGCTACTTCTCTACTAGACAGCCCCTGGCTTTGTTGTCACATGGCGTTAATTCCATCCAAGATGCAGAAATTGTTTTGCCTTTCTACATTTCATAGAATCACAGAAAGGTTGGTTTGGAAGAGACCTTAAAGACCATCTAATTCCAAACTCCTTGCCATGGGAATGGACATCTCCCACTAGACCAGGTTACTCCAAGCTCCACCCAACCTTTAACAATTCAAGGGAGGGGACAGCTACCACCTCTCTGGGCAGCCTGTGCCAGTGTTTCATCACCCTTACACTAAAGAATTTCATCCTGATGTCTAACCTAAATCTACCCTCTCACAGCTTAAAGCTATTCTGCCTCATCCTATTGCTACATTCACTACATGCACTTTCAAAAAGTCCCTCCCAAGCTTTTCTGCAAGGCACCTTCAGGTACTGGAAGACTCCCTGGGGCCTCCTTTTCTCCAGACTACACAACCCCAACTCTCTCAGCCTGTCTTCATAGAAGAGGTGCTCCAGCCCTCTGATCATCTCCGTAGCCCTCCTCTGGACTCACTCCAACAGCTCCATGTCCTTCTTATGATGAAGATTCCAGAAGTGGACACACTACTCTAGGCAGGGTCTTTCAAGAAAAGAGCAGAAAGGGAGAATTACACCCTTTGACCTGCTGACCACTCTTCTTTGGATGCAGCCCAGGATATGGATGGCTTTCTGGGCTGTAAGTGTACATTGTTGGCTCATGTTGAGCTTCTCCTGAACCAAGACAGTCAAGTCCTTCTCTTCAGGCTTGTTATTAATCCATTTTCTGTCCAGCCTGTGTTTGTGTTTGGGATTGCCCTGATACAGGTGCAGGACCTTGCACTTGGTCTTACCGAACTTCATGTGCCCACCTCTTGTAGGCAGCAGGTGCCCGGACGGTGCCGCCCCACCTGTGCCAGCTGGGGCTAGCCCAAATGCGCATGCCCGGGTTCGGTAGGGTGTGGCTTCCGGAGAAGATTCCAGAGCCGGACGGATCAGAGTTGGCTTCATATACTAATCTGAACCAGCACTAGCTTGACTGACTCTGTTTACAAACCGAGCTCTCGCCTGCGGCGAGACTCATCTCACGCAACAACCTCTCAAGGTTGTCAAGGTCCCTATGGATGGCATTCCTCCCCTCCAGTGTGTTACCCAAACCACATAGCTTGGTGTCCTACAAAAATCTGCTGAGGGTGCACTCAGTTCCACTCAAGTTCCACTGTCCATGTAGCCAACAAAGATTAACATCTACTACTAGCACTGGTAGTAGCACTGGTACCAGTACCGACCCTTGAGGAGCTCCACTCATCACAGGTCTCCTTTTGGACACAAGATAATTGACCAATACTCTTTGATTGCAACCATCCAGCCAATTCCTTATGCACAGAGTATTCCATCCACCAAATCCATCTTACCAGTTGAAAGACCAGGATGTCATGTGGGACAGTGTCAAATGCTTTGCACAAGTCCAGATGATGTCAGTTGTTCCCCCCTTATCCACTGACTGAGACCTCATCATAAAAGGCCAACAAATTTATCAGGCACAATTTGCCCCTGGTGAAAACACGTTGGTTGCTAACAGCCACCTCCACATTTTCCATGTGCTTTAGTAGAGCCTTCAGAAGGATTCATGCTCCATGATCTTGACAGGCACAGAGGTGAGACTGAATGGCCTGTAGTTCCCCATGTGCTCCTTTTTTCATTTTTTGAAAATGGGGATTATGTTTCTCCTTTTCTAGTCAGTGGGACCTTCACCAGACTGCCATGACTTTTCAAATAGGATAGCAAGTAGCTTTACAACTTTATCTGCCAGTTCCTTCAAGAGCCACCATGTTAGGTCCCATGGATTTGTGCACTTTCAGACTCTTTTGATGGTCTCAAACTTGCACTTCTCCTACAGTGGGGGTCCAAGGCTGCCCTTAAACTTCATGTTCACCAGCTCATCTTTGTTGGGGAGAACAAAGTCCAGCATAGCACCTTTTCTACTTGGTTCCTCTTCCACTTGAAGAAGATAATTGTCATCAGTGCATTTTAGGAACTTCCTAGATTGCTGTTGCTTTGCTGTGTTGTCCCTCCTGTCAGTGTGGTTGAAATCTCTCATGAGGACCAGGGCTTGCAAACAGGAAGCTGCTCCTACCTTCCTGTCAAGGATCTTAACTTCATATCTTGGAGGACCTTCAAGTTCACAAGGTTCCACTTGGGCCATTTTTCCAGCCTGTGCAGGTCTAGGCTGTGGCAGCCTCACCTCAACTGCCCTAATGGATTTGTTAACCCCTAACATTAAGTATCTGCAAGAACTATGAGATATACTTCTACAACAAATAACCTTAATTAAATCTTCTGTACACCCACAGCTATACAGAAAATGTATTTATTGTAATTTTATTTACTTGATCAACACAGTGGAAATCGTCTACCTATGTTACAGTGCATTTATCTATCTTTTAAATATTCTTCAAATAAAGGATCTTATAAGTTTATCAGTTAGATTTGCTGGATGTTTTTTCACGGAATGCAAAAAATGTGTATCCTCCTAAGTGAAACATCAGATTCTGCAATAATAATGCGTGACTAACACAAACATCTTGAAGAGAGAGAACTACATTGGAGAAAGCACATGAAAAGCAGGTAAGCTCTCCATGCAGTACAGTAAATTAGACTATGTTTTGCTACCTGTAAAATACAGGAACAAAAATACAGACACTCATGCACAAATACCAGTCTTTTCAGGACACTTTCAATAGTAAATTGCAAAAACTTTCTACTAATTTCAGGGGTGGGTTGAAATTCAGCTGAGAAAATTCTATTGACTGAAAAATTTTCACACTATTTGTTCAAAGAAAAAAAAGTAGGCTATGCTTGAGATTACTGAATTCAAACAGTAAGGCTGCATCAAAAGATAAGCTAACAAACATAAGCTGCTCACATAAAACAGTGATAAAGAATGTAAAACAGCTTATTTTATAGTTTCAAGGATTTACTAACAAGTACAGTTCTTTGGTGAAGTCCAAAGGGTATTTGTGCACAGACACAGCTTCCATATATGTTACATGTATACATCTATTTTCTTGCTTGTACAGTCTTTCCATTCTGTGGCAGTATTTTGCCTGAATTGATTGAAAAAAAAAAAAAACCCACGAAAACATATAGCTAAGTATACAAAGCGGTTCAGAGATTTTGTTCTCATCTCTGGGCAGAAAAAAACTGACTTTCTTTCATCAGCTTCTGTTTTTAGGAACTACATGATGTGGTTTGGGGAAGTTCAGAAATGTGATATACGTTAGTATGTGCTTAAAATTATTAGAGACTGAAGACCTCAAATCTATGCAGGTATCTAATCACCTTCCTTACAAAAGGGAGTTACAGACTGATGGATCTGGCCCAGAAGGAATAAACACCTCAGCCAGAGGCATGGAGTAGTATAGAACATGACTTGGCTCCTTATGCAATGCATGATGAAATTTTAATACACAGCAGGCTGAGTAATGAACTGCTCAGAGCATGCCAAGAGGGAAACACTGTAGCATGGAAGAGTTCCCTAAATTTCATCCAACTTAACAGTCTAAGCATTTTATTCAGCTTTATCAGAAGCCATCAATTCCCCCTTTGATTCACAGCCAAGAACTTGTTCCTGAAGAGAAGGCAAGCAAGTCTTTTTGGTACAATTCCTAGTGAATACAGTCCCCTAACACTCTTAAGACATTACTACTGATCAAGAATATGACAAAGGAAATTTACTTCAGGTATTTTGATGGGGTGCAGCTGTAAGATGGGTAGGCACAACACTGGTGAACACTATTAAATCTTTGGTGTTTCCTTGCATGCTAAAAATGAATTAGTCAAAGTTAGTGGATGGTCCTGTGGTAAAACTGAGCATTTGTGTCCCTTAAGCAAGACGTGCCACGATCAGAATTTTGCAAAGAGCAGTCAGTTGTGGCCAGTCCTATGTCTTGTGAACAAAGTGGCACACCTACAGGCAAACTACACTACAGAAATACCACTTTGTAACAGAGAAACTACCTTTCCTTCCTGGATGCTAAGACCTGCCACTCACCATGCTTGATCAATCTGAGCTATGGAGGGAGCTGCAGCAGTGTCAGCTCCAGGACCCCCATGAAGGATCTTGGCTGAGGAACTCTGTGCAGAGTTGTGTCATGCTGTGCAAATTTACCTCATGCTACTTTCCGTATCCTGATTCCTGTAACAAGAACAGGTTGTATAGAGAGTCCTTCTGGGGTGAAAATTGAGCCACATGGAGCTTCATGGATCAGCTGGATACACAACTCCTTACAGGTCAAGGTCAAATATGCAAGGTGAGTACAGAGTACAAAACTGAAGCCAGAAATAACAGCCCTGTAGTGTGTTCCTAAAAACCTGGTTTCAAGGGCACAAGCTTATGACATTTAGGAAGACTTCATGAAACTACTATCCCAGGGAGGTAAAGCAGAATTCATTTTTTCTGATATCCTCACAATGAAGAGCACTATAAGCACTTGTTGTGGCAGAAAACACCACTGTAAGCTGTTTTAGCCTGACTTAGGTAACAAACACTAAAAAGAAAAATTAATTTTATATATTTTGAGTGAACTATATCAAAGTGGTAAAAAAAAAAAAAATCTAACTCCCCAATATTAAGTTATGCTGATTACAATCAGTCCAGTTTGATTATTCCTTGATATGGAAAAGCATTTGAAAAATAAGCCTAGGTTTCATAAGCCAACAGTCTCTGAAGGATATATATTCACTTCTCCTGGAGACTTATAAGTAGGATTTCATTCTGAATAATGACAGTGTTTAAAATAAATGCAATTGATTTAAAGATTGTTTAAAAAGCTCTTTATCAATAAAAGCTTAGTAAAAACAATTATAAGTTCTGATTTTAGTTTGTGTTTCTCCAGAACAGCATTCTTACAGGAACAAATTAATTATTCAGTAGATGAATAAAAAATAAAGATGGCAAAATCTTCAAATTCCCCTGTATGAGGAAGAAACTTATTTTTAGAGCATTTAATATGTGCCATGAAATTTATCCCCTTGTTTTAAAGCAGGAATGTCTAAAAAGCTTAGCTTCAGAGTCACATCTATGGAAAAAAGTGTTTAAGAAAGCTTCACATACCCTGAGACACTCCAAAAGACTAAGCTTTTTTCTCAACACATATTGCTCTACTACATAATTTTGTATCTTGAAAGTCTTTGTCTGACTACACTATGTAAAGGAAACATTCTCAAATTTGGATGAGCACTGGAAAGTCAGCACACGAGCTAGATTAATATTTGACAATGCTTGTATTAGTTCTCTCCCCTCACATAAGGATTTGGTATTTTTAGAGCTAACAGAAAATAAAAGGCTATTTAGTACGTATGGGAGAAGCAATGACCCGACACAAAAAATATTAGATTAATATTGATTTCCTTTTTAAATCACTTCCCATATCTAAGAACAGCTATCTAACTGTAAACTTCAGATGTTATCTTATGGACAATAGTGTTTAAAATATTTCTTAATTTTTTTTTTAGTTCAAATGCTAGAAATTTTAAACTCTCACATGTAAAATATTTCTGGGGAAAATTACAGATCTCAAAAATTTGCATGAAATCTCCTCAGTTATTCTAGGTAATGGTTTATTCCACAGAGATTTTAGTAGTCAAAATATTACAATTCTCAAATAACTGCAGTCTCTTAAGAAACATGAGTGACCTTGACACCACTGATGACTCAAAAGTATAACTATACTAATATGAAAGAAGTTCACCAAGAAAATACTTCTTTCCAACTAAGAAATTTCCTAGCATCCATATCATAAAACCTAAAACAGTAGGAGTGTTCAAACATACTCTCTATTTTTCAAACACAATTCAGAGAGCACTTCAGAAATGCAGTCAAAACATACATAAAATCTAAAGTGCCTACTCTGCATTTAATTCTAAGTAATACAGTTTCTCTAATTTTAACATAAGACTAGTTGGTGGGAAGGATTATATAGAATAAAGTTAGATTTTATCTTAGGGACTTAATTCTCACTAGATTTATTAAGAATGTTTAAGTCAACTTCATGCACAGCTTCTGCTGAATTAGTGAAAGATTCTTCTAACCTTTGCAATTTAAATTGAACTGATACATTCGGCATTTTTATTGCATCTTTGGCTTTCTACTGAATAATTATGTCATACTTACAATGGAAAACAATACATTTGATCGAAATGTATTCTGAATTACTTAAACTCAGGAATAGTTTCTTCCAATGTGGTACTTTTTGTAATATTTCTACTAGCATAACATAACTCTTGGCATTAGGTTTGGCATATCATCCTTAATCTTACATAATTAGAAGAAAACTCCTAGTATTTCCACTGATAAAAGCAGCAGATGTGTCTACACAACATTCTTTTTCTTGATCCTTTCAATTTAAGTACAATCATCTTTCATTTATTAGGTTCCCCCAAGAAAACAAAGAAAACAATATCAAGAAGCTCAAAACTCCAAAATCGTCACTTGCGCCAAACTGACCAAGAACTCAATCATCCTTTTGTTACAGTTTCTTAAATGATGTTGCCATCAGCCAAAGTACCAGAACAATTTCTTGAACTTAAGAAAGCCAATGTTTAAAAAGTGAAAGTGACTCACACCTTATCATTGCATTTAGATGTCAGAGCAGCAGCTTAAATAATTATCTCTAAAGCTTTTAATACCTTGAATGTTGAAATTATGATAAACCAGGTTCAAAAAACTTATCAAAACATCTCTGCAAATATGAAGTTAAAAGCTCTGTCTGAAAATTACTTCTCTATTCCTAGCAGGAGTTTTGCTGTTAATCTATTCAGATTAAGCAAATCACTGAATTCCAAATGTGACTGTTATTTTGTTACCAGACAAACCAGATATGAGATCCCATGAAACTAAGCCTCTCCTTAAAATATTCATTTTTAAAAGCAGATCAAAATGCAAATTTTCAGACTACTAAAATCTCATTCTTCCTGGTGTATAAATTTTTTTACCAGATGATGATAAAAGTTGTTTGCAGTTGTAATTCATAGCAACAACAAAATTAATTTCATTACAATGAAATAAAAAATTTGTACATTACCTAATGCTGCTCATGCTTCCAGTTTCTGATCCCAGCTTACATCTCTCCAGCTGGCTCGCGACAATCTGACGTTCAGCCTCAAGTTCTCGAGTCAGTCTCTCAAACTGCAGTTCCTGAAAAAATAAATTGAACCATTTGCTTTTACTTCTCTTGTGATTAAGATGGAATTTCCGTACGTAAGATTACAATTTGCGCATGAACTGTTAGTATACTATCTTATAAAAAGCTTATTTTCTTCTAAAACACATTCACATTTCAAATTTTTGTGGTAGCACCTACTTATATTCCTTCATTCACACTATTGATACATGTCACAGAACAAGCCAGTTTATCAGGAATGGAATTTTCAAATACATTAAACTTTAGACCTACGTGAAATCATTCATCCTTCATGTAGACTCTTAATAGCATAAAAATATGTTCTTATCAAACTGATCTATGGTCACACATGAGAACAATTTGTGTTACTTAAGAAAGATGCAAAGTTCTACAGATTACCATGTGGTCACAAAAGCTTTTGTCCTCAAAATGACACCTATCAACAGTAAACACTAGTGAAATAAACTAAACTGAAGATGCGTTGTTATGAACAGAACTCAGTTCGATTTCTGCATTTAATGAAGAGCAGAAGGGAAAATCAAGTAGTTTTGGACAAAAGCCATGTTAAAAACTAACAGTAATTGAATATATTTCCTCTTATTCTCTCAAGGAAGCCAAAAGAGTACCACCAGATAAGATTCATCCACAGAGCTTTAAAATGTACTTCTAAAGAGTTTTTGGTTTTATACACAAGAGATGTGAGATTTTTTTTTCTTTTTTCATAAAAAAACAAACAAAAAACAACAAAAAACCCACCAATACAAGTAAAAATCCCACTATTCCTTAAAGAACTATAATGCACACATATGGTAGCAGTAGCTTTTTCAAATACAAAATTGAAGCCCTTTTAGGGAACTATGTTTATTGTACATTTGCCAACATTTGCTGCCTTTTGTTTTGGTTGTAGTTACACTATACATTTTCATGGGTAAATAAAAACAGCTCTCTTGTCCCTTTTTTGGGGTTGTTGATTGCTGAAGGGTAATTTTGATTAGAATCTATTTGTTAAATTGTCCCTGCAGCCACATAAATGGCTCCTTTTTTTTTTTTCTCTTTCAAAAAACTCCCCCCCATAACGCAGAGGAGAGAGAGTCCCTTGAATAACTCCACAAAAATGTCTTGCCTGGCTGAAATGGAGCACTGGAGACCAGGTGGGTCGTGACTTCCATCCATCAAGTGCCACTGAATAAATTGGTATTTGAGAGAAAGGAAGAAATGGTAGAAGTAGAGAGAGGAATTCGAAATTCTTCATCCTATTTGCTACCTAAAACCTCCAACCCATGAAGCCAAAGGCAAATGGAGGCATTAGGTTTTTCAAATCTCTGAAATGAGGCAAATGGTAAGTGAAATGGAAGAAGGCTGGTGGGTGGTCATTCTACCTAATTCAACTGGATTGCTCTCCTTTGGCTCTCTTGTTATTGGCATGGAGTAAGTTCTGTCCCACCCTACAAGTAAGAGGGGAAGTCCATGCAGGTTATATACAGCACAAAATAACACAAATGGTCACTGACTATTTGACAAAGCCTACTTAATTCTGTATTCATCATACCAAGCAAAACTATCCGGAGTACAACAATAGCACCAAGAGTCAGACTGATGTGAAGAGCAAACATCACTCCTCACTAAATGTTGATAGTGCATTTAGTAATAATAGTTAATAATATACTATTTGAGTAACAAAACATCTTGTTCATTGTTGTTTGTAGACAGGACTATTAAAAATCACCAAATAATATTCACTTATTTCAGACACACCTATTTCACAAGAGCATTTGTTTCTTACCTACCAGAATCAATTGTCTGAAATACTGAAGAGATTGTTGATCAAATTTCCAAGGGCTAGTATTCAAATCCTGGCCTTGTTTGCATAAAATAATACCTTTACTGCAGAAAGGAGTGCAACACAAATATTACTGAAGTTTTGAAGACCACAAAATCAAAGCAATACAGTATTTGCTTTGCTATCATGCTTATATCAAAGCACGTAAGCACTGAGGAATTTTTGTAGTATAAAACACCAAACAAAACCCAACAGAACATTATGTTTACTTTCAAAATAGAACCAAAAGTTTTAACAGCTATTCTGTTCCACTGCACTTTTAAAGTTACTTGATTCTACCATGACAATATTATCAATGCACATTTTGTTGCTTAGCATACATTTTCACTCAGCCAGCTTCACTTTCCACCATCCCAGATAAAGCAGGTCAGACATGATGCTTGGCTAGCAAATGGGACTTTTTCTTCATGTCCAGTGAGAAGATGAATCTGTCCTCACAATGTTACTAAGTGAATCTAAGATTCAAGGACTTATCTTATGCTCCTGATTTTCTGTCCTGCCATTTGCTTTTTTTCCAGACAGACAAGTGTATCTCGTTACCTGTTAAGTAAGTAATTAAGTATGGAAACAATCTCCCTCCAACTCCCCATTGTCCTTGCTATCCCAAGTCAACTAACTACAGAAATGCCTCCAAATCTCATTTTATTGAAATACTTTAAAAGTAAATATTATATCGCCTTGTTTTTTTCTTCTGTTGCCTAGATTGCATATCTCCTCATGTATTTTCTATGATGTGCATTGCTAATCACTATGGTTGACTTCTTTACATTTTCTGCATTTTCCCACCAAACAACCTTATATCATGTTTTTTTTTTCAACAGAACATTTTTTGCTCATGATAATAACCTCCAAACTACACTTTTCTACTCTTGATTCTGGCATCTGTTCCCCATTTAGTCTTTTCTGTTCTCCATTCCATCTTTCTTTCATTTCCTAGCATACTTTACAAGTCATACTCCACTAATCTCAATCTTACTACACAAGTTGTTACTCTAACAAATGCCCCAAAATTATTAGTTTAAGCAGCCTCTTTCTCTCTCAGTAACTGGCTCATTTTTGAGGTATCTCTGCTTTTCTTAAGATGTAGGCATCAATATTTTCTGGTTTCACTGCTCACAGTTCAAATCTTGCCTTGCAGAGATGACTGGAAAAGGACAGTTGTGTGTATGTTCCTCCTAAAGCTGGAAACAGAGATGTGCTGGATCACTTAAGAAAACAATAATCTTGGGTCTCTAATGCATGAAAATGTCTAGAACAGTGACTTCATTACTAGCTTGATTTCACTGCTGCTAGTTCTCAATTGTCTTCTGGCATGTGCCATATGAAGTTAAGGATGGAATGATGGAGATGAAAGGTGGGTGGTGGCATAGGTGAAGAGGCAGTGCCAAACAATTAATACCTCAGAATTATCCTCTATATTGATTTTAGAAACAAGCGTGTTAAGTGTTGTTTCATGTGATGACAAAGGTGTAGGTCCAGAGAGCAACCTTTGAAATGAAAGAATAAAAGAAGTATTCAAATAATAGTTGTGAGCGTCTGCTATCCCTCCGTATCAACAATCTTTGGCAGAAAACAAATCAAAATGCTTCCTTCTCTTTGTTTAGGAAGAAGTTAGAGTGACAAATATTTGAGTAAATCCATATGTTTAGATTTCAAGCAGCTGTCACAATGCAGGAAAACAGAGAAACTAGAAATAGTATTTGCTTACATTTTATAAAAATAACCACTGACCTTGATTCCATCATTTGTCTCATTTGTTCTGTTTACAATAATTTTCACCAGTTCATGACTTGTTGTGGTATCTTAACAACCTTCTATTATTTGTCTGAATCAAGCTAATCAGAATATCAAAATTGAAAACAAACTCCAACCCACTGATTAAGCAAATCTGTTGTCAAGACAATTGCAGAATGAAGAACTGCAGAAACTACACTGCAATATCCAAGTTAATTTAATTAATGCTATATCAAGTACAGCTTCAAGAGCAATTATGCCAATCAAGCGCACATGCAAAGGTACTGCAAAGTGAAATGACCAGTCTGGCAGTCCTTAGAAGCATAAAGGAGTGGGAAGCCAACAGAAAGATGAGAGATAATGAGGAGAGTGATCCAGAGGAATCACTCAAGAGAGCAGCTTAGAAAGGGAGGAATTTTATAATACTTTTATTGCCATTTAAAATTAATAAAGATATCTATCTGCTAGGACCTGAAGCTATTTATGTTAAAAGTGATATTTGTCCACTATGATGAGCGGGCTTTTGTAAAAAAAAAAATATATTTATTACTCCACAGACAGTAATAAGACATTCTTGCCTTTTCAGTAAGAGACTTATGTTTTACCTGCCATCTGTAGCCACCAAAACTTCAAGCATTAAATAAGACTTGTCGGGTCATACTTTTCACAGT
Organism: Heliangelus exortis; assembly: GCF_036169615.1. Lineage (NCBI taxonomy): Eukaryota > Metazoa > Chordata > Aves > Apodiformes > Trochilidae > Heliangelus > Heliangelus exortis. The sequence goes on along the minus strand of NC_092423.1, from coordinate 78,583,021 downwards.
GGTCCAGAAAAGGGGTAAGCACAATGGAAATCTTCCCAGCCTTCAGATAGGTTACCAGCTCCTGAGCTCAGCTGCCCACCAACTAAGAGACTGTTGGGTTATTTTTACGCTTAGTATCTGCTGAATGGTCTGTACTGATCCATTTGAATGTTGGGGAGGGGTGAAACATGTCAAAAGAAATCTGGCTGATATTCAGAGATGATCTCACTTTACTCAGTCCTTTACAATCTTAATGTAACACTTCAATCCTTTCAAAGAGATGTTTATTGATGCTGAGCTAAAGACACAGCAAAATCAGTAGGGATCTTGGCAGCTGATAAATATATATATATATATAAAAATATCTAAATTTGGGCTTAATAGCTGTGAGGATTTGTTGAATTCCCAATAATATTAAGGTCATAACAATAAAAGAAGAAAAGCGTTTTAGCTTTTGATTACAAATATGCTACACAGGACCAAACTGGTGCACTGATGATCATCTGAATCTTCAAATACAGACAAATAACAGCACTGAGGTAAGGCTGGGAATCCCTGGTGAGATGAACAGAGAAGCCTGATTATAGCTACACAAACAAATAAATCATCTCCTGAATTGAAGTATTTCACTAGAATATCTCAGACACCACAGAACTTCCAAAAATACATAGGCTGTAGAAATGTACAACATTGGCTCTATCTTGTTGTAACCTATTAAACAAGAAGAACTGTACCACAATTAATGTCACAAGTAGTACGTGTATCTTGCACATTCACATCCTATGGAATCATTCATTACTCTGTACAACCTACAGTGTTATGCATAATCCTGAAAATCTATAAACCCTCAGTAGATGCCACTACTTAAGGTGGTATCCTGTAACTAAACGGAAAACAGAATGTCTTGATGCTTTCAAACAGGACAAAAACATCACTAGCAATTCTCCTATCCATCTGACATAGAATGTTGTTTAGAAGTTTCAAAACTGAGCTTTAGAATGTACCATTTAATGTTTCCAGATTCTCTGTTTTCTCCATTGTTGGACTGTGTTTTTGCTGGTACTACTCTTATCCCTTTTTACTGGACTGTGTCCTTCTTCCCTTTCACTGAATAACATGGGAATAAGAATTAAAAGCTCAGATGGACAGAGAGGTGGCAAATTCAGAAGCTCAGTGGTGGATATGTCGTTGCAAGACCTTACAGGAGCCCAGAAAACAGTGCACTAAGATTAAAGAAATTAAAAAATAATTGTTAATAGCTATGAATGTACTATTTGAAACTGCAAGTTTCCAGGGAACACCAATCTGAAGGAAGGAATTCATACGCTGTAAGGTAGGACTACCATTTAGAGGAATCTTCATAAGTTAGAGGGAACAGGCCAATGGTAATTTAATGAAAACCAAGAAAGAAAAATGAAAGGTCCTGCATGGAGGACAGAACGCCATGAAAGACCTTGGGGTCTGGTGGACAAGTTGTGACTCAGCAGTGCGATCCTGTGGTGATGGAAGTCGAACGCTTCATTCACTGCACTCACAAGACACACACTAGCACAACAGAGAAGTAATTATTCCCTTTTATTTGTTACTCGTGAAGCTGCATCTTGATTACAATGCCTGGTTTTGGGCCACCAGGACAAGAGACATGAAAAAATTCTGAAGACCACTAGAGGGCCACAAAGATGATTTAAAGACTGAAGCACAATTGTACAGGAAGAAGCTGAAGGAATTTGGTTTGTTTAGCATGGAGAAGGCCTACGGAGGATATAACTGCATATTTTTACTTCTTAACAGGGAATTATAGTGAAGACATCATAGAATCATAAAATGGTTTCAGTTGGGATCTAAAATATCATTTAGTTTCACTCCCCCTGCCTTCCACACCTCCCATACCTTCCACTATACCAGATTGCTGGAAGTCCCATTCAGGCTGGCCTTGAGCAATTTCAGGGAGGGAGCAGCCACACCTTCTCTGGGCAATCTGTGCCAGTGTCTCACTACCCTCACACTGAAGAGTTTCTTTCTTTTTTCTAACCTATATATAGCCTCTTCCAGCTTAAAGCCAGTCCACCACATCCTATTGCTACATTCACTACATGCACTTTTTAAAAAATCCCTCCCAAGCTTTCCTGAAGACCTCCTTCTCAGGTCATGATGTTACCAACCATAGTGGGAGGTAGGAACAGGAGAGTGGGGGTTGCAAGGCCAGGACAGCTGATGGGGAAATGTCCCTTGCCATATGGGAAAGGCAACAACTCGATGGACACAAGGCCCTTTCCTCCATGCCTCAGTTCAGAAGAGATGGGACATCTTGGCGAGGGCTGGGGCTGGCGGGTTTGGGAAAGAAGGGCCCAGGAAAGCCTCTGTCATCAACAAGCAAAGTGTTTATTGGTGGGAGATGTTCCAGGTGAGCCTGTGGGAAGCGCAGAGAGTTCATTTTCAGCTCACTTTCCCCTTGCAAACCCGTGCTGGCTATGACCAACGTCTGCGCTGTCTCTCGTGCCGGGGCCTCACACCGTACTGCAGCAGACAGACACGCCAGGGCCCTGTGCTGTTTCCCTGGGTGCCTGCAGCTGCCGGAGGGACAGCATCGCTGGCATGAGCCCGGGCAATGGCTCTCATGGTGCCAGGGGATATTTTCCTCCTTCGCTGCTTCCTCCTTTTTTTCAGGCTCCTGGCAGGTGCCTTTCTCTTAGGCCGTTGCAGGAATCGTCTCCAGCCTGTCTTAAGCCTCGGTGAGCAGCCGTGCATCTCACTGCTCTGGCTCCTGCCTGGCAGACAGGCACGTCTGGGCTCCACAGCCTTCCCTGGCCGGTGTACAGACAAGAGCTGCCTGGCATCGACCAGAAAAGCGAGGCCAATTGTGCTCACAGCAGACGAGAAAGATCTCCTCCTCTGCTGGTTCTGCTTCCTCCTCCGAGGAAATGTCTTTCGCCTCCTCGACACTTTCAGGGAGCAGGTGTGTGGGACCCGACGTCGAGGTGGGCAGCCACTTGCCTCTCTGCTCCCGCTCGTCTTCCTTCCAGCCATGCTTGGCACCTGAAGGCGTTGAAGCTCGAGGGCGAAGTGTGGGCCAGCTGCAGGGGCTCCTGTTTTATAGGGCCAGAGCCCATTGTGATGTCAGCTGTGACTGTCGTCGATGCATGTGGCCAAGTATTGTGTGTTTGCAGGTGGGCTTCCTCCATGGCCTGAAAGATGCCCAAATGTGAGAGGAGGCGGGTCACAAGGGCTTTCCCCTGCCTGCCATCTTGCTTGCCCAAGAGAAGGGCTGCCTTTAGGGCACAGAGACTGCCCTCCACCTCCCCTCATGAGCCCTGAGGAATGTCACTTGTCACTGATGTCCACCTGGACATCGAGCTGTTGACTGCAACTCTTTGAGTGCAACCATCCAGCCAATTCCTTGATTCTGTTGCATCTGAGGAATAGAAAAACTTTTCTTTGTTTTTGATTTAGTCAGAGGTTACCTCTACTCCTGGTACCAGCCAGAGATTAGTACTGTATTTGGGAAGTTCTGTACTCTAGAAATGTGATAGAAATTGTTAACGGCTGCTGTCATTTTATTTATCTGCACGTGTTAGATTAATAATAATGATCCTGTGGAAAAGTCTTGTATGCCTTTGCCGATTGTGAAAATTCAGAAGTAGCTGTCAGACTAAAATTAAAAAAGGTGCTGAGAAATCAACTCCTTGTTCATTCATGATGTTACCAACCATAATGGGAGGTGGGAACAGGAGGGTGGGGGTGCCAGGGAATAAGCCTGGCAGACAGGCATGTCTGGGCTCCACACCTTTCCATGGTGGGTGTAGAGACAAGAACTGCCTGGTGTCGACCAGAGAAGTGAGGCCCTAACCCTAGCCCTTACCCTAATGGCACGTTTGGTATTCCTCCTCAGCTGCCTCTGCTTCCTCCTCCTGGGAAATGCCTCAGTCCCCTACCATGGTTTTGGGGAGTGGCTCTGTGGCATCCCACACCAAGGACAGCAGCAATGTCCATCACTGCTCCTGCTCATCTTCCTTCCAGCCATGCTTGGTATTCAAAGGCCTTGAAGCTCAAGGGCAACCTGGCCTAGCTGCAGGGGCTCCTGGTTCATGGGGCAGGAAACCATTGCTGTATCAGTTGTGACTGTGGCTGATACGTGTGGCCAAATACAGTGACTTTGCATATGGGGGGCCCATGGCCTGAAAGATGCCCAAATGTGGGAGTAGGAGGGTCACAAGGGCTGAGGAACATTTTCCTATGGCTTGCTCCTGCCTGCCATGTTGCTTGCCCAAGGGAAAGGCTGACTCTTGGGTATCCAGATGGCCCTCCACCTCCCCTCATGAGCCTTGGGCTCCAGCCCCCTTTCCTCATCCCATGTCAATCCTCAATCCCATCACTGATGAAGCCAAGAAAGATGTTAAACCCAATACCAACAGCTGAGGAATGCCAGTATTCAGTGCTATCTCCTTGGGCACTGAGTCTTTCAGTCTCTCGTCACAGGTAAACAGCAAATAGACAAAGGCAGCAGTCACAAGTTGCAATGCGGCAAATTCTGACTGGATGTATGGAGTAAAAATATGAACAAACAAACAAAAAAACCCACAACCCAGTAAGGGTGGTTAAACACTGGAACAGGTTGCCCAGGCAGGTTGTAAAATCTCCATTTTTGGAAATTTTGAAAGTCTGCTGCACATCAAGGATTTTACCTAGGCCTAGTTGGAGCACACCTCTGGAAGACTCTCTTAACCTATTTTTTCTATGATCCTAAAACCAATGAGTTCTTGAAATACTTCCAAGACTTTATGATAATCCGCATTATGGATTAGAGATCAGTGGCTATCAAAATCTCTGATAGTCATCATACTTACATAAAGACACATTTGACCTGATGTAAGCGCTAGGAGTTTATCAGCCTGAACCTGTATTTCTCTAGCTTATTCCCTCGCCTGATCTCAGTGCTTTAGCAATCCCATGCTTCTTTACAACATTTGAGTATGGCATCTGTGAATATGGATTATTTATGGGGTAAATAATTACTCTGGTTGATTGTGGTACATAAAAATAAATTATTTCTTCATTTTCACATATGATTACTTCAAAGAAGTCCATCTCATGCCTTTAACAACTTCTATATAAATCTAAACCTTTTTTTTTTTTCCTCCCTGTTTTTAGGACCCTGATGCAAATGAGGTCACAATCACATTTAGTAACACGTTACAGCTCTCCAGGCACACTGCCCTGCTCCTCTGTGAGTTACAGGCAAGCCTTGGAAGGCACACTGCCCAATTGCCTGGACTCCTGTTCCTAGGGAAATTGTATTATTTCTTTTCCAGCACAATCACCAAAGTTATTCAAATTATCTCCATTTTTGTGTTACAAATTGCCTGGTCCTATTTTATCCCATTTTTTTCTTCTCTCTGCTTTGTATTCAGCTTTAGTCTTTTTGCTCAATCCTTTTTTCTCTTCACTAGTTTTTGTATCCCTTGCCAACATTCCCAATGGTTTATCACCCACCATGACTGCTGTGCTATTCTACTTCCTCCCATGCAAACTACTTCAGTCCCCAAAGTAATAAAGTAAAAGCCCTGGAGTGTTAGGACAGCATTAGAACTAGTAAGAGTTTTCTGATCTCATACTTCTGCCTCTTCACTCTCTGCAGAAGCAATTTAAGCAGGATGCAAGACAAAAATTACTTTCTAACTCACTACCTGTGACTTGCTTTAGGACGTATTAGTTGTAAAATTCAATGTGGGACTAAAGAAAAAAAAAATCAACAAACCACCTCAGGTATGGTGGATCTTCTCCAAGAAGAGTGAGAGAAAAAGAAATGGAGTTTATTAACAGACTCTGACTCTTCGGTGTTAGACTGGCCTGAGCTTTTAATTCTTGTTTACTTCTCAGCTGTCCAGGAACAAAGACTTACTATGGCTAAGTGGAAAAGGGTAACTCCACTTACAGTAGCAGTTTTACAGTTTTTGGGGACTGACTTTGCATGTTCAGTAAAAACAATATATCAGACAGAACTGTGGGCTGGTGCCTTTTACTCTGATTTTCCAATACATATCAGTAGGGTAATTTTGTTCTGAAAAGAACAACAAAGTCCTGTTGCAGCTGGAAGATGCTTTATTATAGAAAAAAAAAAAAAAAAATGTATGGTTTAAAGACATGTGAAACGCTAAATGAAACAAGATAGTTTCAAAAAGTGAAACTTCTAGAAATGTTCTAGACACTGAAGCACCTAGAATTTTTTTTTTTTTTTATTGTGACACCATATTCAGCTTCTAGTCTCCCTTTTGTTTTCTGATCTGAACTGTGGTCTGAGGGGCATTATGCCAAGATGCTAGCCAACACACCACACATAAGTGGATACCAATAACAGGGAACACTTTTGTGCAGTCTACCTACATGTTTAGAGATCTGAATTCTTTACTATTTTGTTCATGCAATTCTCCAATTCCATACCTATACATGTCTCAACTAGTTCTCCCTTCCAGAGTTTTAAAGATATATGTCATCCTTGGCATTGTGTACTGGTGGAGAGCCGGTGTTATAAAACATTAGCTTCATGCTTCTCCAGAATGGTTCAAGAGATTGGAGTCATCTAGTCCATCCCTCTTCTCCCACCTTCATTGAAGAAATTAGTCTGGTGAAAAATTTGCTCTTTTGATTTTCTTTCCCTTGTAAGAGAAACTGATCTCTCAGCTGATGCATACTGTCAGTGCACCATATCGAAGAACAGACTCCATAATTTGCAATTATCCTTGAATCTCTGAATTAGTTAGGATACTAGATCTGAATATTGCCATTAGGAGCTATTAGAGAGCTAGGCATTAGCATGTTGAGTAAGGGATTCAAAAGTTATGTAACAAAGTAAGATGGGCTTTTTTTCCTTTTTTGCAACAACCTACTGTATGAAAATTAATACCTATAGATTTTGTTTTTTCTTGTCCTACAACATAGAAGGCTGACTTTCTGGATTCTCTAATGACTCAGCTTGCTACACTGTCAATTGACTTTCAAACAAACAGATGATTACAATGAAACTATAAGGAAATTCAGCACAAACACAGGGATGTTCATAAACATTTCCAGCATTCTAGCACACAGTACATTGATAAATGGTATAATTAATTTATTTCTAATCCTATTAAGTATTAGAGAAAAAAAAAAAGGCTTTCAAACAGCTTGGGCTAAAAAACTTATACTCGAGGACTGCAAACCCTCGAGATTTACACAATTTCTCTCCTAGATGATTCTATGGAAGTAGCAGTTAATGTTAATAGCCCAAATTATGCTTTTGAATCTTTCCTCTTTAATTACATCTTTTATTACAAAGAAGAGAACTAGTAAAATGATTAGGCAATTAATTCCTTTTCTAGCTACCCTGCAGAAATAGCAAAGATTCAGGAAATTCCCAACAGGTTCATATTGTTCCTTAAAAAAGAGAAAAGCAATTAGTATTGAAAATGTTAGTTTTAAGAAGTATCATTATGATCTTATTCTTCTAAATTTCTGGTATGAATAGCTCATCTCTTGAACAAAGTAAAAAGGTTCTCATAATGAAATTACAGTCTAAAAATCAGCTGTTTGAAAACAAATAGGTAAGGAACATGCAATTCAGGACAGCACTTTTAGTATGGCCAAGGATAGGGAAGGAGCTTAGAACCAAATCAAATGAACAGTCTCATAGCATAAAAAGAAACTGCATGGTTTGACATATGCATTGACATAGTATGGAGCTGACAGTACAATTGGCACATAGACTGAATTTTGGATGCTGTCATGGACAGCTGTTTAGGATGCCCACAAGAAAAGATGCAATTCTTGACTTGGTCTCAGGTAACAAACAGAAGATGGTTTGAAATCTTGCAGCCGAGAAGCAACTCTTTAAGTGATCATTCTGTGCTCCCATCCAACATCCCAGCAGAAGGCAGAAAATCTGGAAGTTACAAGCTACATAAAAAGTGAACATATGTAAAAAAAAATTTTAAAAGTTTGTTTAAAGCTAAGATTTATGCCCTCAAAGGCAGGATGGAAACTACTTGATGCTTCCATGTTGGAAGCACAGAACCAATGCAGAATGTCAAAAAAAGCTTAAGAATAAACAAAAAGAAGTTAGCACAGTTAAACAGGAGGGCAAAGGAAGTAACTAGAAACAAAAAAAGTATTTCTGAAAGCTGAAATCATCTTTAACTGAAGAAAATAAGGGACCATAAATGCTGACAGGTTAAATATAAAAACACGAGACATCAAAACATGGTTCTAAGGGACAAACAGCCAAATGTATCAAAGCAAACAACAAAGCTTTCTTCAAATACTTCATATGAGCAAGAAGCTGCCTGGAGACTGTTTAGAGGCACTGGGTGATCAGGATATAAAATGGTTCATTGGAGAGAAACTAAATGAATTGTTCGGAAAGG